>NC_081843.1:10776732-11113768 GCF_963259705.1 Myotis daubentonii
ACTTTCCGTCTCTCTCTTGCAGCCTTTAAGATTCTCTCTTTGTTCTGAACATTTGCCATGGTAATTATGATGTGTCTTGGTGTGGGTCTTTTCGGGTTCATCTTGTTTGGGACTCTATGTGCTTGTGTGACTTTTTTCTTCCCCACTTCAGGGAAGTTTTCTGATATTATTTCTTCCAATAGGTTTTCTAACCCTTGTTCCTCTTTCTGTTGTTCTGGCACCCCTATTATTCGTATGTTGTTTTGTTTTATGTTGTCCTATAGCTCCCTTAGGCTCTCCTCCTGTCTTTTAATTTTTTTTCTCCAATTGCAGTTCAGTTTGGGTGTGTTTTGCTTCCCTGTCTTCTAATTCGCTAATTCGGTCCTCAATTTCTCCTAGTCTACTTTTGAAACTTTCAATGGTGTTTTTTATTGCAGCTATATCACTCTTCATTTCTTCTTGGTTCTTACATAAGTTATTGATTTTTTTCATCCATTTATTTTTGATTCTTACATAAGTTGTTGATTTTTTTCATCTGCTTCTTCTTGATTCTTGCATAAATTGTTGATTTTTTTCCTCCACCCGGTTTATGCATTCTAGGACCCTTAATCTGAATGCTTTTCCTGACATGTTGCATGCCCCTGTTTCACTTAGCTGCTTTTCTGGCGTGTCCTCCTCTTCTTTCCTTTGGGGGTTTCTTTGTCTACCCATGTTTGATTTCACTGACAGATCTAGATGTTGAGTCATTCAGGGGCTGCTCCTTTGGTGGCTGTGGCTCCTCGGGCTGAGGTTGCTCCTCGGGCTGAGGTTGCTCCTCGGGTGGTTGTGGCAGCAGTTGCTCCTCAGTTGGCAGCAGCTCCTCTGGTGGGTGCTGTTCACAGCCATGGTGGCTCCTCTGGCTGGTGTGGGGAGGCTTCTCACACAGCTGCCATTCCTCAGACAGAGGGTGTGCTGATCACAAGGCTGCTGTTCCTTGGATGGGGGCGGGCTACACACACAGCTGCTACTCCTTGAACTGGGGTGGACTGCTCACGTGACTGCTGTTCCTTGAATGAGTGCTGGCTGCACGCTGCTGTTGTTCCTCTGACGTGGTGGGCTGCTTGTGGGGCTCCCGATCCTTGGACTTGGACAGGTTGATTGCAAGTCTGCTGCTCCTTGGATAGGGGTGGGATGCTTACACGGCTGCTACTCTTTGGATGGGAGTGACCTGCACGCATCGCTGCTCCTCCTCTCTAGGTGTCTGGTTATGTGGCTTGCTCTCTAGCACTTTAGCCAGACAGGATAAAATTCACCTTAACAAGACATGACTCAAGGGGAACAAAGCATGAATGTACTCATGACACCGATAACCCCAATATAAGTGACCACCATTCAGGGTGGAATCTGGGTGTGACTGTATTCCTTGCCTGGGGGCTGGAAGGAGGAGTTATATCCTCAGGAGAAAATGGATCCCCAAGTCCTGGGTTCAGGCATGACTCAGCACTCAATTTGCTGCCACCTCTCCTGGACTCCCTTCTCTCCCCAGCCTCTTCCCAGATTCCACTCATCCGCACCTTCTCCTGCTCCTCAGCACAGGTCAGTGTCTGTATCCGAAATGTCCTATGAACAGGGTTCAGTGAAAACAAACAAATGCTGGCCGCAGAAACGAGGAAGACTGAGTCTCTGTAAGCTCCTCTCTTACTGGTACTGCATGGTCTGGTCAGCACTTCAGGCTGCCCCCTTTAGGTTCAGTCCTCTGTAATTATGGAACCCAGATCTCAAATCCCCCAGCGCCAACAGTCTTGCAGATTTCCTTTCCCCAGCCAGGGGCTGTGCCTGTCCCAAGGGACGCGGCTGGGTGTCGCGCAGTCTCCCTCTGACCCTCTGGGCTCAGAGATCTGGCAAACTTTCCTGCCCAGGTCCCTGGTTTTTACCTTTCCAGGGGAATTCTGCCATTCCCAGCTGCAAACTGTCTCACCAGCTAAGTATACTTCACCAATTCGGGGGTGGATGTTATCTGTTTCAGCTGGTCATTCTATTTGCTCTGGGACAAGCCTTGGGATGCGTCTGTCTATTCCACGCCATCTTGTCTCTCCATTGTATACTCTTGCCTCTGTTGTCAAATATTAATTGGGCATAATGGCTTGGGTTGATTTCTGGGTTCTCTGTTTGGTTCCATTGGACTCTATGTCTGTTCTTGTGCAAGTACCATGCAGTTTTGAGGACAGTGGCTTTGTAATATAGCTGGATATTTGGTATTGTGATCCCTCCAACTTTGATCTTCTCTCTCAGGATTGTTGAGGCCATTCAGGGTCTTTTTAAATTCCATATGAATTTTTGGAGAGTTTGTTCTAGGTCTGTGAAATATTCCATTGGTCTCTTACTGGGGATTGCATGGAATCTATAGATTTCTTTGGCTAGTATGGACATTTTAATGATGTTGATTCTACGAATCCATGAACATGGTATATTCTTCCATTTGCTTATGTCTTCCTCTATCTCTTTTTTCAACATCCTGTAGTTTTCTGAGTACAGGTCTTTTACTTCATTAGTTAAGTTTATTCCTAGGTACCTTAATTTTTTATTGCAATGGTAAATGGGATTTTTTTTTAGTTTCTCTTTCTGTGAGTTCATTATCCTATGTAATAAAAGGCTAATATGCAAATCGACAGAACAACCGGTTGCTATGACGGGCACTGACCACCAGGGGGCAGACACTCAATGCAGGAGCACCATTCAGCCTGAAGCCGGGCTCATGTCTGGCCAGTGAAGTGACCTCTCCTGCTTCTGCAGTAGTGCTAAGGATGTCCAACTGCCGGCTCAGGCCTGCTCCCCATGGCAAGTGGGCCTAACCCAACTATCGGACATTCCCTGAGCATTCCTGGACTGTGAGAGGGCACAGGACAGGCTGCGGGACACTCTCGAATGCACGAATTTCATGCACCAGGCCTCTAGTTGGTGTATAAAAAAGCCATAGATTTCTGGGTGTTAACTTTGTGTCCTGCTACATTGCTGAATTCATTTATTAAGTTGAGTAGTTTTTTGATGGAGTCTTTAGGGTTTTCTATGTACAATATCATGCCATCTGCGAATAATGACAGTTTTACTTCTTTTTTTCCAATTTGGATGCCTTTTATTTCTTCCTCTTATCTGATCACTATGGCTAGCAATTCCAGTACTATGTCAAATAGGAGTGGTGAAAGTGGGCATCACTGTCTTGTTCCGTTCTTAGGGGAAAGGGTTTTAGTTTTTGCCCATTGAGTATATTTGTTGCTGGTTTGTCATATGTGCCTTCATCATGTTGAGATATGCTCCCTCTATTCCCACTTTGCTGAGAGTTTTTATAAAAAATGGGCATTGGATTTTGTTGAATCTATTTCTGTGTCTATTGATAAGATCCAACAGGGTGGGGCAGTTGCTTCTGACTAGAGGCTAATTGTTACTTTTAATCTCTTAAGTGGCCTCAGGGCAAGGTGTTTTCCAATAGGGTGTATCAACTGTATCCCTCCAGGCGAGGCAAATGTCCATGTGGGGAAGGTGTCCCTTGAGGGAATGATTCAGTTCAGGAAACTTGGCATATCTGCCTTCTGAGCTCTTTCCCCTGAGTCCCCGGTCCTGGGTTCTGCTCTCACAGCTCCAGTCCACTTCACCCTCCCTCTGCCAGAGCACAAGGTGGGTGGCTCCACAGGGAATTTAGTGTGTTGGCCTTTTGAGGGGGTGCCTGAATTTTCAGCTGTTACTCCCTGACAGACAGCACTCCACTGCTTTTCACAGCCAGATGTTATGTGGGTACCCTCCTCAGTTAGGATCTCTCTGCTGGGGAGCTCAGCTTGGGGAAGAGTTTTCAGTGGCACCCCCACAGCTGAGATATTTATCTCTCCGGGGTTTCAGTTGCTGTCCTTGGGCGCCCAGCCAGCCCTTTCTAGCCGACCCCCCCCCTGACCCCCTCCCCCCCCCACACACACACACACCAGTCTCTATGCGGTCTCCACTTTCGGTCCTCGGATATCAGGGCTCTCTCCTGCAAGTTTTCTGTTGATCATTCAGGAAGTTTTTCTGCATTTTAGTTGTAATACCAGTTTGTTCCTGGGAGCATATCTGTGCAGCATGCACTTACTCTGCCGCCATTTTAAATCTCATCTGTGGCAGTTCATTTTTATTCTTTCTATTCTACTGCATTTGCTTTTCTGTTTACATCTTTATTTATTGTCAATTCTCACCTGAGGATATTTTTTCCATTGATTTTTAAAGAGAGTGGAAGGAAGGGAGGAAGGGAGGGAGAGAGAGTGAGAGAAACATTGATGCAGAGAGACACATCAATTGGCTGCCTCCTGTACACACCGCAACTGGGGCCTGGGTTGGAAACTGCCATCCAGGTACATGCCCTTGATCTGGAATCAAACCTGCGACCCTTCGCTGTGTGGGCCCACACTCCAACCACTGAGCCAGGCTGCCAGGGCTGCATTTGTTTTATCTATTGTGTGAAAATAACAAAAATGTCCAATAGAGAAATTATTGAATGATGTGTTAAATGTAATATTATCCTGTAATTGAAAATGATGTAGATTTTTTATTTTTAATATAAAAGTACCACAATATATTATTAAGACAAAAAGCAGGCTATGGGAGAATATGCATAATATTGTCGTATTTGTTTAAAAACAAAGTTTGAAAGGATACCGATGCCAACAGCTAACATTTCCTACATTGAATGTTTAGTCAGTGCATCTTGTAAAGCTGTGTAGTTAACAGTTACTGAATATTTACTTCATGTGCCAGGCCCTGGATTCAGTGCTTCATGTGCATTATTATTTCATTTAATCCTCTCCGCAGCCTGAGATGGTCTAACCATGTATTTTACGAAGTTGAAATTGAGGCTCAGAGAATAGAGTTAATACAGGCAGAGCTCAAACCATGTGTCTCCAACAGCAGCAGCGTTCTTGCTTTTAATGTCAGGCTCTGCTGCCTCCTAGAGCTAGAACAGGGATGCGTACCAGTTAGGACCGTTTTTTTTGCCATGCCCCATCTAAGCATCTCTAAAATCATGAGGTCCCTCTTGTGACATATAATTCTTATTATTCAAAAAGTGAACTCCTATTCATGTGAAGGAAGCCTAAAAGGCCATTAACTTGGTCTAAACAAGCTTCCAAAGAACATGGCACCCATGAAGGAGAAAAAAATAAAAGAACAAAAGGACACTTGAAGTACTGAGGAAGAAATCCTAAGAAATTGTTTAATAATAATAAGTATAATATGAAGTGATGTGAAAAAATAGCAACTAAAGTTTCAAAACATAATGGAGAACTGAAATGCATAACTATGACACAATATATATTTATATACTGTATATGAGGCCCCTAGAACCATAAGAAATGGAAAAAATTCACTGTTGATAACTCATTCTCCAATTGCTCCCCTTAAAAATCAAATTGACCCCCTGTGGGGCATGTGCCCCATGTTGGAAACCATGTTATTGTAACAAAGAACCCCACAGCCACATGCCCACCCTGAGCAGCCACCACGTAGGGACCTGCCAGGTGCTGTCAGAGGGACAGAGAGGGTGGCCAGGCTCAGAGGTTCCGACTCTCCTGTGAGAGGTGGCACGCTTCACTCCCCCACATTTCATTGGTCAGAGCGCGTCACAGGGCTGCAGCCAGCTTCAGGGGGTCAGGAGGAGGACCTGACATACTTGGCCCCACCATTGAGGCCTCCGCCTGCTGCAGCCTGTATGGGGGACATGCAGGGTGAAGGGAGGAGTGGGGACTGGTAGGAAGTGACAGCAGGACTCAGGATGGTTTGCTTTCTCCTCACCCAGGTGGAGTTTGTCTCTGAGCTGCCCAAAACCGTCACTGGCAAGATCAAAAGGAGTGAACTTCGGGAAAAGGAGTTCGGTCAGATGCAACGGCAGTAAATTCAGCATCCCTTCTGGGTGTGACCTTGGGCACACACCCTGGCTGCCTAGGTGCCCCCACATCGCGGGGCGAGGGGGGATGTTGAGGGCTGATGGGGAAGGGCCCAGGACGGCCAGCATTCCCGCATTTCTGTCCTTTTAAGTGAACAACAGTCACTACCCTGCCTCCAAGGCTCTTGTTCCTTTGGATGCCCAGGCGGGCGCTCAGATCGGGGCTGAAGATAATAAAGTGCTGACATCGACATCAAGGGTGCTCCTGCGTTGTGCCTTCATCATGCTCATGAACCTGTGCTGAATGCGGTCCCTCCTTGCTCTCCCCCATCCCCCCAGAGAGAGCACAGGGCCTGATTCTCACTCCTGTTGCCTCCCACACCCCGCCCCCCCGCAGTGTTCCCAGGTGGCCCTGCATGTCCAGTAGATGTCCAGGGCCCAGAGCTCTGGGAGTGATGCTCTGAGCACCCAGGCACCTGCCTCAGCTGGGTCCCAGCCTAGGCCCGGGGTGGGCAAGGGAGTGACCAGCTCTCCAGGGACCGGGCTCCACAGGACTCTCCCAGCTTCTCCAGAGGTGCCCCGTCCCTCATTCCTAGGAGGGGCCAGGGGCCTAGACGTCTTACCCCTCAGCTTCCCCCCATGTGCACCCACCCACGCATTCCTTCCCAGGGATCCAGGGTCTTCCAGCCCTTCTCCCAGGGCCCAGAGTCCTCCCTAAAAACTCCCCCTCCACACTCTTCAAGTTCTTTCCGGCCACCAGAGCCTTCCCCACCCCCTCCCCCAACCTGGGTTTGGGGTTCTATAAACTGACCCTTCACTTCATCCATCATTGGAATGGGACCCCAGGGGCACACCACAGGCTGGGAGCAGCAGGGGCAGAAGGGGCTCAGCCTGGGGGTGGGGAAGGAGCACATATTGTCTCCTTTTCCCTCACTCCTGGGAGTCACTCTTAGGGAGATTGCCTCTAAAGCCCTTTGCCAGGGGGCACGGACACACAAACTCACAGTGAAATGCACTGATACCGATCCTGATACCGCTTGTGGGTGATGTAGTCCTTGAGCCTTTTTTTTTTTTTCTTTTTGGTCTGGGAAGCTGTTTATTTAACTGTCTATTTTGAATGATACCCTTGCTGGATGTAGTGATCTTTGTCTCAGATCCTTGCTTTCCATTACTTTGAGTACTTCATGCCATTTTTGCCTGGCCTGTAGAGTTTCAGATGAGAATCAGGTATCAGCCTTATGGGAGCTCCTTTGTAGGTAACAGTTTTCTTTTCTCTTGCTGCCTTTAAGATTCTCTCTTGGTCTTTAATTTTTGGCATTTTAATGATGATGTGTCTGGTCATGGGCCAGTTTGGGTTATTCTTGCTTGGTGATCTCTGTGCCTCCTGGACTTGTGTGGCTTTTTCCTTTATCAGGTTAGGGAAGTTTTCTGCCATTATCTAACATGTTCTCTGTCCCTTCCTCATTTCTGCCTCTTTCGGCACACCTACTATGTGAAAATTGTTATGTTTCATGTTGTCCCACTGTTCCCTTAAGCTGTCTTCCTGTTTTTTAATTGTTTTTCTTTTTGGTTCTCTGATTGAGTGATTTTTTTTTCAACTCTGTCTTCTAATTCACTGATTCGGTCTTCAGTTTCCCCTAATCTGCTGTGTATTCCTTCCAATGTGTTATTTATTTGTACTATGTCATTCTTTACTTCTGTTTTCAGAGTCAGAGTTAGCATATCTCTTTTTCATGCAGTTGGGCATCTTTCCATCATTACCCTGAACTCTGTTTCAGATAAATTTCTTATCTGTGTTTCATTAATCTCTTCTTTTGAAGAATTCTCTTGTTCTTTCATTGGGGTTTGTATCTTTGTCTCCTCATTTTTGTTGTGTGTTTGGTTTTGTGACTGTTTATTAAGTAGATCTGCTACACCTCTCAATCTCTTGTGCAGTACAGAGTCAAATGCTGTTTCTGACTAATTAGACCAGGCAAAGACTTAAAGCCTCCAGAGTCCTCCTCTGCCTGAAGACTGAAAGGATTCTGACTTGAATTGCCCTCAGGCAATCGTCCTCAGTTGTGGTGAGAGCTTTTTTTTTCAACAGGGTGAGGCAGTGGCTTCTACCTGGAGGTTGTTATTTTTATTGTCTTAAGTGACCTCAGGAACTCAGCACTGTGGGGCAAGGTGTTTTCCAATAGGGTGGGTCAACTGTCTTCCCCCCAGGCAAAGCCTGCTGCATAGCAAATGTCTGTGTAGGAAAGATGTCTTCTGTTGCATAGGGGACTGACTCAGCACAGGAAACCATGGTGTCTGCCTTCTGAGCTCTAACCCCAGAGCCCCCGATCCTGGCTTCTGTTTCCACAGCTCCAGTCCACTCTGTCTTCCCTCTGCCTAAGCATAAAGTGGGTGACTCCACAGGGAATTTTGTGTGTTGGCCCTTTAAGAGGGTGCCTGAATTTCCAGCATGTCTCCCTGGCAGACAGCAACCCCAGTGCTTTTCACCCAGATGTTATGTGGGTACCCTTCTTATTTCTGGTGCTCTTTACTGGGTGGGGTGGGGGGCACTTGGGGACTAGACCCCAGAGTTCTCCGTGGCATATGCCACATCAGAGATATCTCTCTGGAACTTCTTGCTGTCTGTGGATGCCCAGCCAGCCCTTTCCCCCCTCTGCCCCTCCATCCAGTCTCTATGCAGTCTCCACTTTTGGTCCTCTATTATTAGGGTTCTCTCTAGCAAGTCTTTAATGATTATTAGGGCAGTTTTTCTGTATTTTATTTCTAATTCCAGTTTGTTCCTGGGAGGGTGTCTGTGCAGCATCTACTTACTTCACTGCCATTTTGAATCTCCTCTGATTCAATAATAGTACTTTCCACATAATATTTATATTATACGAGAGGCCCAATGAACAAAATTTGTGCAAGGTTCTTGGCTCTTGCAGGCCTGGCTGACTCAGGCGGCCTCCGCAGCCCCTCACAGCCTAGGCAGCTTGCCTCGGCCCTCACAGCTGTGGAGGCTTGCCTCGGCCCTTGCAGCCCCAGCTTCGTCTGGAAGGTTGTCCGGAAGGTCGTCTGGAAGGGCGTTTGGAAGGTCATTTTGGCTTTCCAGTCTAATTAGCATACTACGCTTTTATTGTTATAGGTGACAGGTATATGGTTTGTTAAAGTGCCTGTAAAATAATTAGTTTTTAATAAATTTGAGTCAGTATATTTTAGTCATGAAAAATTTCTGAGTCTCAATTAATTCATTTCTTTTTAAAAAAAGAAATACAAGGTTCTAAACTGTGGAGAGTGGCTACAGTGTTTGGACAGGTTCAAACCTCTGACTAATGAGAGTGCATGGCCCCCTTGTGGCAAAGCCACATGCAATTCCTAGCTTGGAGGACAAAGCCCTCTCAGCACAATTATAACCCGAGAGAATGTTGTAAACATCTTGACCACGCCCTTACTTTGCCTCGTGGAATCTGGCTATGAAATAAAGACTCGGCTTGCAGGCTGTGGTGCTTTCTCTCCATCAGCGAGAGCAGTGTCCCACCCAGACCCAGTTTTATTCTCTTGTCTGTCTTTTCTAATCTCTCACTGCCACCCCCTCAGGTTCACCCATGGCTGTGATGAGAATGGTAGACTAATCCTATAAAATAAAAAGCTAATATGCTAATTAGACTGGACAGCAGAACAACCTTCCGTAAGGACAAGTAGGTGGGGTCGTGAGGCAACCAGGGCCATGAGTGCCAAGACAGCCAGGGCTGGAAAGGCTGAGCCCCTTGCACGAATTTTGTGCATCAGGCCTCTGGTATATGTATAAATGAGGTTATGCTTATGAGTTCCTTTAGGCAAGAGGTCCTTAAGGAGTAATTATGTCTTCTCTCTTCCTACTGCCCTTCCTCTCTAACAGTACTACTACTACTACTATTCTTACTATGTGCCAGGCACTGTTCCAAGCAGTCTGCATGTATTATCTCCTTTAATTCTCATATCAATTCTACCAGGTAGGTACTATTACTCTTTTTTTCGGGTAAGGAAACTGAAGCACAGCATTGCAATGACTTTCTCAGGATCTGTGTGATATGGTAACTGGTAAACAGGATCTCAGCTTTGCCTATTTGGCACTGGAGTCTGTTTTAAAAACAACAGCTGCCATTTGAAAAGCACTTTCCATTGCTCCATATGCTGGGCCACTTTGAGTGTCTTCCAAACATTATCTCAAATGGCTCCCTCTCTGGGACACAAGTCGATGCAATATTGGATCTTAAATGGCTGGGTAAGGCATTGGTGAATTCCTATGCCTTGGCCAAACATAAAACCAACCCAGTTTGTGTAGTGTCATAAATTCCAGAGTCAAAACATTTTTTTTCCTTCCAGAACAGATAGGGTTGATCAGAAAATGTAAAGAGAGTGGGAGTCCCTCCCACCCAGTACCCAGTTTCTCAGTTGAGCAGCTCATATCTGTTGTTTTTGATGAAATGAGCCAGAAATCAGAGATGGAGACGTGTGGCAGGTAGGATAGAAGCAGAATATTGTAGGGAGATGTGAGCACGGCAGACCATCTTAAAGAAAGGCAGGCCTCTGCCCTAGCTGGCTTGGCTCAGTGGATAGAGCATCAGCCTGCGGACTGAAGGGTCCCAGGCTTGATTCCGGCCAAGGGTGTTGAGGTCCAGCCCCAGCAGGTCCAGGGGTTCCCATAGGTGTGGACGGAGTCGGCGAAGAAGGAATGACACGGAGGGAGTGTTCAGTTGACCAGCATGGTTGGGCTTTCTCGCCTGGTTCTATCCAGGATCTCCAGCCAGGTTCCATCTTTTATTGTTTTGTTACATCTGTATTTATACCAGTTGATTTTAATCCTATCAATTTCTATTCCAAAGGTTAGGGCGTTTCTTATCTCCATTCCAGGGAGTAAAGACTATGTAGCTTAAGTGTGATTGTTCATAGTTAAAGTGATTAACTACCCGCCTGGCACTTAGTTAAGGGGTTTTATTCCCTCCCTAACTTCAGGGAAAAATCCCTACCTGGGGAAACAACCTTTCTCGGAGAGGTGACCTTGGTTAAAACACATAGCGCCAAGAAGGGAAGCAAACATATTAAGAACAGTATGCCATATACGCCAGGTTCCTTGAAACATATGCTGTGCAGATGTTTCATCCCTGCAGTGACTGTGTCAAGCAGTAAGAATGGACCGGCTTCCTGCACAAGGGCACATGCCTGGATTGCGGGCTCATTCCCCAGTAGGGGGTGTGCAGGAGGCAGCCAATCAATGATTCTCTCTCATCATTTTTCTTTATTGAATTCAGAGAGGAAGGGAGAGGGAGAGAGTGATTGAAATATCAATGATGAGAGAGAAGGGAGAGGGAGAGAGAGATAGAAATATCAATGATGAGAGAGAATCATTGATTGGCTGCCTTCTGCACGGCCCCTACTGGGGATTAAGCCTGGAACCCAGGCATGTGCCCTTGGCCGGAATCGAACCCAGGACCCTTCAGTCTGCAGGCCGATGCTCTATCCACTGAGCCAAACCGGCCAGGGCAGAAATATATTTATTTATTTTTTTTAAAAAAAGAAAGGCAGGCCTCAAGTCCTTGGCCATGTTAGACAATCTCTTCAGCATGCTTCTACAGAGGTATAACATGACCGACTACACGTGTCATTGCAGAAGCCAAAAGCTGGAGAGTCACCTCAATCCCTCTTTTCTTCATTTCCTCTATCCAACCATCAGTACTAGTAAGTCCTCCTGATAGTGTCTCGAAATGCCGCCCCACACCTGCTACTTCTCTGTCATCATTGTGTCAAGCTTGCCCAAGCCTCCATCACAGCTTAGGCCATCCAGCATCCTCCTCACTTCAAAAGCCCTTCTCACAGAACTGCCAGTGAGCTCTCTACAATACAAACCTGGTCATGTCACTTCCGAATTACCTCTTTCCCATGCTAATTTATTTCAAAATTAAGTCACCGAGGACATCAGCCACTTAACTGAATAGTGAATTATGTCTCTTTTCTCTTAAAATCCTCTCAAGACACCCCATCACACTTTATGCAGAATCCAAACTCCTTATGATGCCCAAAAAGTGTCTCCTTTGGGCTTTGTCTCCTGGCTGTGTCTCTGACCACAGACTCACCTTCCTCACTCACTGATCGGCCACCCCAGCCTCGATCTAGTCCTTGGAAAGCTCAGCCTCCAGCCTGTGTACTTGCTGCTCCTCCTGCCTGGAACACTTCTCCCATGGTTTTCGCATGGCTGGCTCCTTCTTCTCCTTCAGGTCTCAAAATGTCACTTCCTAATAGGGTATCTTTAGTCACCACCCTGCCCCCCGCCCAGTCACACTGCTCTATATTATCCTGCTCTATTTTCTTCTGGACACCTATTACTATTTGGGATTCTCTTGATAATTTGATTGATTTTTTTGTCTGCAGTCTTCTGCCCCTCTCTCATGGGAATATAAACTTGAGAGCAGTAACTTTGATTGACATGTCCAAAGCTATATCCATACCTGGAGGGTGCCCATTTTATGTCTATTGCATGAACGAATGCTCCATAGGTTTGTCATAGGTTAAGAAAGTTAATGGGTGTAATGTATTCAAGTTGATAGGAGAGGGCTGCACAGTTACTCAGAGAACTGGGCTGATAGATTCTCTGCCATATTTTGATGTTACCACCTTCATACGTGGTTTCCAGGACTAGTGAGTCAGGAAAGAGAGTGCTGAGACTCAGACCTGGCCTGAAATGCCCTAGACCAGTGAGTTGTGACACCTCCAACCCCAGTTGTAGAGAGCTCACTGGCATTTCACGGACCAAAACTGGACTTCAGTGGCCTCATTCTCACTGCAAGAGAGGCTTGGCAATGAAAGAAACGTGTGCACGCAGTCTTCAGAGAGTTCTACATCTCTACTATATGTGGGCAGAGCTCAAGAGATTTATCTCAGTGCTGCGGCCGATGCAACGCTGTGAGCGCACTCCAGCAAACAGGCTTCCTTGGCACACCAGGAAGTGGCAACGCCCGCCTGACAAATCTCCAAGAGCCACCTACTCTTAGCCCCGACCCTCACGCCCCTTGGATAACATAGCAAGTGTGTCCCTATTGTATTGGCTGCTTACCCCTTTATATACGGCTGTACTTCCCCAATAAACTTAGATCTGTGTCTCTGAACCTGGTCCCCTGAGTCATGCATGCAAACGCCCCAGCGCGTTGGGCTTCGTCGTCCTCACCCCCGAGGGACCCCCTGTTCCAACCATATACCCATTGTCAAAGGTGAGAAAACTGAGGCAACAAGGGACAAGAAACCTTCTCAATGTCTCAGAGCTGGCAACTGGCAACTGACTGAAACCCAGGCTGCCTGGCCCCTGTCTCCTTGACCTCAACACTGTTGTTAAGTTCCCCACAGGAGATCCACTGAGATCCAGAGAGGATCCCATGGACTTTTCTTCCTGTCCCCATTCTCTTCTCAAAAGTGATGAGTGACTGCTTTTTCTGCTTGAATGATAGGGGGTTTTTTTGTACTTTGATACTTCTGGTGTTTAACCTTTACTAGTCCTGCCCTCTCTTTCACTCATTCCATGACATAAAAGGCTGCCTGAGCTAAAAGTTCATCATTAATGAATCACTCAGGAAGAACAAGACCCACTCTCAGAGCGAGGTTTCCCTCAGCCACCACAGGGGTGTTCTAGGTGTTTCCAGCAATCTTTGCTGGTGACTTTGAACAGTGGTATTTCTCTCCTGGTTCAATGGAGGTTGGGAGGTAAAATGCAATGGGAAAGTTGGGCCAGAACAGTGGAGATGTGCCTACCCCCCAACAACATGCCCAACAACACCCCCAAATGGCTCTAGGAGAGAACTAAGAGTTCCAGCCACTACCTGTGACAGAACCCACTCCCATCTGCATGCCTGGGCCAGGTGCTTCCCAGGCATTTCCTCATGCAGCCCTTTCAGAGAGCCCAGGGGCACATCTGAGCAGCAGCCCTTACACCTCCATTTCTCAGGCCAGAAGAGCAAGGTTGGAATAGCAAATGGCCTGCACATGGGCCATCTTAGAAGTGGCTGAGCCAGAATTTTAGCTGTGAGATTCCAAAGACCCTGCATTTTTCTAGTACACCAATGTTATACTTCAAATCCCAAACTGATACAAACAACCAACATTGATTATGCCATGCACTGTGCTATATGCTCCCACAAATTATTCCATCTAATCAGAACCTCAACAAAACAACCATACCCTGGCTGGGTAGCTCAGTTGGTTAGAGTGTCATCCAGACCCGCCAAAGTTGTGGATTCGATGCCCAGTCTGGGCACATACAAGAAGCACTCAATAAATGCATAAATAAATGGAACAACAACCTCTCTCTCCCCCTCTCTCTCTCCCTCTCTCTCTCCCTCATTAATTAAAAAACACATAAGAGATTAGGTGTGCCCAGGGGACACATCTGAGCAGCAACCTCTCTGATACTTCATTTCCTTAACTGCAAAATGAAGGTGGTGACATTGAGTAGGGGATCCATGGGGATATGCATAGGCTGTACCTAAGCCAGTGGCTGGTACATAGCAGATGATTAATGTAATGTTAGACAGCTGTGCATGGGGTGGAGGGTGTAGAGGGGATTAAAAAGACCCAGAGGGTGAATATCTGGAATAAGACTGCACCATGCAGTAGTGGGTTCACATTATATAAAGGGTGTGGCTTTCATTTTCTAAAACATTTCCATACCTAACAGGGGGGTCGGCTTTAGAATTTGCTGGGTGCTTTATTGGGCCCTTACCCTTATTAGACACAGTACTGGCAAAGAGATTTTTGTAGATGATCTTACTAATCCTGTGGGCAGCTGGGTGGTAGGTATTGTTACTGTGCCCTCAAGTTCAGAGACAAATAGTGGCCAAAATCACTCAGTTGGTAAGCAGTGGAACTAAACCTGGCTGTGTAACTCTGAGATCCCCTGGGACACACTAAGTCTGTTTTCTGATAAAATAAATAGTTTTTTCAGGCTAAAGTCTCATGAAATCAGAGCTTTGTTGCTGGATCTCAAAGCACTGTGGGCCTAGGCATAGAGTAGTGGGCCGAGCCACCTCTCAAAACCCAGTGCCCAATTGAAGTCCACCTTAAAGCATTTCAAAAGATTTCAGAGAGGAAGGGAGAGGGAAAGAGAGATAGAAACATTAATGATGAGAGGAAGTCATTGATTGGCTGCTCCTGCACGCCCCACACTGAGGATTCAGCCCGCAACCTGGGCATGTGCCCTGACCTGGAATCAAACCTCAACCTCCTGGCTCATAGGTCGGCACTCAACCACTGAGCCATGCCAGCCAGGTTTAAATCATTGTTCTTTAAAACTATTTTGTAGGATGTCCGTAGACCAGTGATTTTTCATCATTTTTATCCCATAGCACACATCAACTAATTACTACAATCGGGGGCACACCAAAAAGTATACTATATTTTTTTCCAATTAGACCAAAACTTGGTATAATTTTTATTCATCTACACTGGCTGGCTATTGTTGTGTTGGCTGTTGCCATTTTTTAAAATTGACACTCTAAGGGAAGAGAGGTCAGTTCCACTGACTAAAGAGTCAGGTATTGCATGTTTTAAAAATTCTTGTGGTACACAGGGTGAAAATCACTGCCTTAGATTATAAAGCCCAAGAGGGAAGGTACTCTTGCAGCCTAAATAATCTCTGATGTTCTAAAACCATGTGTGGCACAGAATAGTTGATGAGTGGAAAATATATTTATCTGTAATTCAGACATTTTGTAGGCACAGTGTATCTTCTCTCCCCAACTTTCATCTTTTAGTTTTGCAAATTATGGCAGAAAGGGAAAATCTAACATTTTATTGAGTTCCAATGCCAGGCATTGTGAGGAATATGTACACATATACATATAATATACATATACATATACACATATATATATACACATACATCTTTACATATACATATACTGTATTTTTCCATGCATGAGACACCTCCATGTATAAGATGCCCCCATTTTCCAACCCAAAATTAAGAAATCAAAATTTTAAACATAAAACAGAACACATTTTTATTTAGTAGTTACTGCAGGTAATGTTTATACCAGTGCTATGATATTTTGCAGCATGTCACTTTATTCAGCCTCTGTTGCATCACTGCTCTCTTCTTCATCACTATTAGTTCCAGACATATCAATATCTCCAACTTCTGTCTTCAGAGTCACAGTCTATATATGTAAGATCATCCTCATAAACTAGTGGCATTTTCTGAGCTAACTTAGTTCATGTTCTCATGGCCAGCTCCTCTCTCCTCCTGAAACTGAAGCACCATTTTGCCTTTCCTGTAAAATCAACAATGTTCATTTCGCTTGCAAACAATTTTGCCTGACATTGAATAAGCTTGGTTGCCACTCTGGTCCTACTCCATAACCTAAGTCTTAAGTCTCTGCTCCAAATTTGCCCATTTTGCTGGTTTTCCTCTTAAGGCCTTCTCCTGTTTTGGCATCTTAAGGAGTTGTTCTTCCTGTTTTCTCTACTGGCTGATCATACACTCAGTGGGAGGAGGTCCAAACTGTCTCTCTTCTGCTCTGTTTCCATGCTGTTTTGCATAGCTGATTACGTTCAGTTTGAATTTTGCAGAGTAAGATAATTCCTTACCGGTATGTATCTTTTATTCTTTGACATCCTTATAGGTTTAGAATGCTCTAATCATGTTGCATCTGCACACTCTCTACCTCTACCTCAAATTACGGCATCAGCTGTCGTCAGTAACAATAAGGCTCGTGATTGGAGGAAGCTTGTTTGACAACGTATGGGCAGCAGCTCCCTCCTTGGCTGACTTCCATGTAAAAGACGCCCTTGAATTTCAGTCGAATGATTTTAGGAAAAAATAGCGTCTTATACACGGAAAAATGCAGTACAGAGATATAGACACAGTGTCTGGTCACAGCCCCTCTGCTAAGGGCTGGACCTCCGTGGACGCAGGAATCAGAAGAAGACATGAGTCGCCGCAGGCATATAGGAGAGACTTTATTGCAGACAAAGTAGCCATTGCTCACACAGGACCTATCAGACCACTGAGCCATGCCAGCCACGTTCTTCCATGTAGTCCCGCAAAGCAGCCGCACACTGGCTGGTCAGCAACACATTCTTACACCAACTCAGAAAAGAGAGGCTTCTTGCCAAATGGTGATAAGATAATGGTGCACCTGCGCAGTGCATACAGTAAAACTACCATGTCGTTGCCTTTACACATACATATAGCAAATTAGCCTCAAACACCCAGCGTAGTCTAGTCACGGACCCCCTCACAGATACAAATGTGGTTGTAAATATCACTATAGTACTTCATAGTGAGACATAACAATATCAACATGGATATAGATATAAATACAGCTATTGATGTAGTTATAGGTATAGATATGATAAAGCTACAGATAGTGACAGCAGATATTGGCATAATTATAGATATAGACATTGGCAGTTATAAAGACAGATATACATGAAGATAGAGATGGACATGTAAGTATGGATTTCTCCATGTTTAGCCTTCTTAACCTATTAATGCAGAAGATGGACGCTGTGCTGTCTGCTCAGCAACGTATTCCTGTTCTTCTCATTAGACGCTAATCCCAAAGCTCAAGCAGCCATCTCTTTTGAAGCCTGATTGTTCAATGAGTTTCCTCAGAGAGAGTGTTTGTTAGCAGAAACCCCCATGCCTGGATTATTCACCTGTGCTGAGTCTGTGCTCACATGCTTCACACAGGAAGTCATTCATTCACTAGTCCAGGTGTTGCTAATATTTCCATAGTTTAGAGCAGTTGTTCTCAACCTTGGCTGCACATTAGAATCACGTGGGAATCTTTTTAAAATCCTGATTTCTGGGCCTCATCCTCCGGAAATTCTGTTTCTTTGTTACTAATGTTGTGGCCCCACCCCATAACAAAGAAACAGAATTTCTGGAGGATGAGGCCCAAAAATCAGGATTTTAAAAAGATTCCCAGGTGATTCTAATGTGCAGCCAAGGTTGAGAGCCACTGTTTTAGAGGGAGGTTAAGAAAATCGCCCAAAGCTGTGTAGGTGAGGAGTGCAGGGGCTGGGTTTGAACCTGTGCCGATCGGCTCCCAAGGGCACCCTGTCAGCTCCCACAGTCCTCCCAGCTGGGTGCTTGAGGCGCTTGGCCCCCTCACATGATCAAGATTAAATCAGAATTTCAAACACATTTACAGGATACGATAACGCCAAAGTCATTTCTTTGTTATTTGGTTAAGAGAAGTGTATTGGATAGCTAGGTCTGCTATAACAAAGTAAGACAGCCTCAGGGGTTTAAACATCCAGAATTTATTGCTCACAGTTCTGGAGGCAAGAAGTCTGAGATCAAGGTCAACAGGGGGGTCTCTTTTTGGGCTTAGCTCTGGGTGTGAAGTTGTCCATCTTCATGTTCACACCACATTCTCCCTCAATGTGTCTGTGTCCCAATCTCTTCTTATAAGGACCTCAGTTATATCGGATTAGGGTCCACCTAGTGACTTAATTACCTCTTTAAAGATTCTTCCTCCAGCCCTGGCTGGTTTGCTCAGTGGTTAGAGTGTCAGAGCGAGTGCCTTTACACCCTTCGGTAACAAGCACACACAAACACATTAGAGAAAGGGATTGTGGGTAGCTCAGTCTGGATTAAAAATTGGTAAGGGATGATTGCTCAACCCTGGACCAATGAACTTTGAACAGGGCCTGGAATCATCTAAAAATATAACAGGTTCCATAAGAACGGCACAGTTGGGCTGTGCAGGAAGAGAGATCTTAGAGCCTGGCTAGCATGGAGAGCAGGACTTTCAAATGGTGAGTTACCCACAAAGGGGCTGGTCCCATGGCTGCCAACCTGAGCTTAACTCCCAGGGGGTGAGAGGGAAGGAGAAGACCCTCAGGAAGGTGTACCAATCTCATCTAGTAGCTATAATCCCTCCCCATCACGCTCTGCCTGTGGTTCCTGAGCTGGGAAGGGAAATCCTAAATCCTCAGTCACTAAGTTGTGCCTCCAAATACTGGTCAGCTGAAACAGAACTGCAGCCATGAACCAAATGTGCCTCGTCTTGTGGAGGAAAGTCCTGCTCCAGGACTGACCTATTAGCCATCTGTTCCCAAAGCAGGTGGTGACTGAGAAGTCCGTGCCTGCTTCCTGAGGACTGCTCCGCCATGCAGTGGCTGATGAGGCTCCGGGTCCTTTGGGGCACCCACAAATCCTGCCACACCTTGCACCCTGCCCCTCGAACCTTGTGCTCCCAGTCTGTATCAGCAATTGGGGCCCCGAGATGGAATGACCATGATAGACCTGAGAAATTTAACTTTGCCAGTGATGTCCTGGACTACTGGACTCAAATGGAGAAGGTGAGGGGGCGCCTGTGATGGGGCGGGGGCGGAGGGGTATAGGTTGATCTCTCTGGCTTATCTTGCTCCTCAGAGTCTGAAGGGCACAGACTCGATGCAGCTGATACAGGCCGACCTCACCTTACCAGTGTCATGGGAGAAGCTTATGTTTTGGGGTTCAATTCTCAATTCTCACCCGGCCCACTTCCACACTTCTCTGAGCCTCAGTGGTTTTATCTGTGAAATGGGGATAATCTCACTTAAGAAATAATACAGCAGGTAAAAGTATCTGGTAAACAGTAAGATAATTGTGACCAAATGCAAAGTTCTAACTACAAGGTCAGTAACTTGATGGTAATGTGAATTCTGACCTTCCACTAATGGGACTGTGAGCCTAACTGGGATTCAGCTCATCAAACTGGGGCTCAACTTCAGGCTGCACTCAGAGGGAGGGGGCAGGCCCCCTGCTGGTGCCCCTTCACACCTGTCACCTAGAGCTCAGTCATCTGTCCCCCTGTGGGGAGAGGAAGGCCACTGCAGACCTCACTACCAACTCCTACTTGGGTGTGGCATTGGGGTCTGTCCAGAGAAAACAGTCCCTGCAGCCTCTAGAGTTACAGGTCTCTTCAGAAGAAAGCAAGTGCTTGAAACCAAAAGGGGAGCCGTGATGTCTACCCCAGGGGCTGTGGTGGACAATGGGTGGTGTTCCAGCTACTAAGTCCTAGCTGATGATGTTCACAGTGTGAAAAGTTACCCAACATTATCTTTGTACAAAGAGAGAATCCACCTGCAATGCAGTCAGAGAGTTGATGGAATGTTTAAGTTTCCCATGAATTTAACATACGCATTCACATGTTAGTGTTCAGGGCTTATATGCCTTTCACGGGGCTTCTTCTCCCTCTTTCTTTTTCCTGTCTCTGAGTTTCCATAAGAACTCCCAGGAAAACAGAGCCTTGGTTATGAAGAGCGCTTTTATTATCCACACTAGAAGCTGGTGCATGAAAATTCATGCACTGGGGGGGTGGGGGGGTTCCCTCAGCCCAAATGCCCCCTCTCACAGTCCAGGAGCTCACAGGTGCGGGAGGCGACCCTGTGATCAGGGGAAGGCAATGCCCCATCACACCTCTGCTGCTGACACTGCTGGCAGCGCAAGCCTTGGCTGGCCCTGGTTACCTGAGCCTAGGGCTGCCCTGGGCAGCTGGGCAGCTGCCATCCAAGGCTTGCCTGCACCTTGGGCCAGTCCTAGGCAGCTGGGGGGCTGAGGGGACTGGGCGCCACTATCTTGTGGCTGTGGGCACAGCCATCTTTGAGGGCATGGCAGTCAGTTAGCATATTCCCTCCTTATTGGCTGTGGGCAACACAATCTTTAAGGGCGTGACTGTCAAGTAGCATCTTCCTTCCTTATTGGCTCTGGGCACCACCATCTTTGACAGCAGGACAGTCAATTAGCATATTCCCTCCTTATTGGCTGTGGGTGCCTTCATCTTTGCAACAGTGTGAGGGTCAATTAGCATATTCCCTCTTTATTAGATAGGATTTCCCAGATGAGAAAACTGAGGATCTGAGTTTTACATAACCTACAGAAATTACATACCTAAGTAGAGGAGCAGAATTTGGGTCCAGGTTGTCTAGTTCTAAAATACATTTTTTAAAACATGGTCTCATGATCTGATGACGCCAAATCTTTTCCTTCAGACTATGAATTTACTTCCATTACTGTCCAAACCAAAAATCTGATGAAGACCTTTTGGACCGTGAGATGGGCGGGAGAGGGACGAGGTAGAGAGAAGGAATTGGGCCCAGCACTTCATTTTCGCATTTATCTTCATAAAGTTCTTATTCATGGAGATAACCACCAAGTAAATAGGATTCCCCATGGAATACCTGTTCTTGTTGGGTTTTATATCATTGTTATCAGTCACTGTCAATTCCTCCATATCTCCCAATGTCCCCCAGCACCCTCATTCCATTAATTTTCATTCTCACAGCACTTCTGATCTGTTTCCACTTATCCAATTGCCTTAACTATGATCAGTGTCTCTCTAGGGATGTGGGGTGTCTGACACCTAGAAGTTTCTCAACAAACGTGTGTGGAGTAAATTAATTTGAAACCTGCCTTACAATCTACAGATCTTGGTGCTGCTGCTATTAAAGACTCTGCAGATGGCACTCCACTGGGGTCCACTCTGCTCCCTGAACCTCCCTGAAAACTTAACAGTCTTGAGTTAGAAATCCAACATTTTTGTGTGCCTTCTCCTGAGTGTGTGTGTGTGTGTGTGTGTGTGTGTGTGTGTATGTTGGCAAAGAATTCATTATAAAACAAAAGAAAGTGCTTTGTTGCTCTGGCTGGGTAGCTCAATTGGTTAGAGCATCGTCCCAACCCGCCAAGGTTGTGGGTTTGATTTCTGATCAGGGCCCACACAAGAATCAACCAATGAATGCATAAATAAATGGAACAACAAATGTTTCTCTCTCACTTCCTCTCTCTTTAAAATGAAACAATAAACAAAAATTTTAAAGAATATGAGACAAACCTTTTTTTACCTGCAATAAACTCACATGTGTGAAGGTTTTGTTTGTTTTATTGTGACTTGGATGTCTTTATTTATCCTCACTCAAGGATATTTTTTCCCATTGATTTTTTAGAGACAGGGGAAGGGAGTGAGAGGAAGAGGAGAGAGAGAGAGAAACATTGATGTGAGAGAGACACATCCATTGGTTGCCCTGACAGGGTCTGGGAATGAACCTACAGCTGAGGTACATGCCCTTGGCTGGAAATCTAACCCTAGACCCTTCAGCCCACAGGCTTACATTCTAACTACTGAGCCAAACTTGTCAGGGCTTTATTTTTTTTATCATTAAAAATTGTTTTCAATTACAATTGACATAAAATGTTATATTTGTAAGTTATATAAATGTCTAATCATTAGGTTGTACACCTGAAACTGAGTTCTAGACTGTTCCTATTACCCCAAAAGCTTTCTTTTGACCTCCTCAGCCAATCCCCTCCCACCCCCACCCTGAGCCCCAGGCAACCACTGACCTGCTCTTGCACCCTTTTGTGTCTGGTTTCTTTTACTCAGCATAATGTTTTTGTGGATTAGTTGTTTGTTTCTTTTGTTGTTTTCTTTCTCTCTCTCTCTCTCTTTTTTTTTTTTTTTTTGTAATCCTCACCAGAGGATATTTTTTCCATTAAATTTTTTTTTTTTAGAGAGAGCGGGAGGGGGAGGGAGAAAGGAGAGGGAGAAAGTGAGACAAACATGGATATGTGAGAGACACATCCATTAGTTGGTACCCAGCTGGGATGGAACCTGCAATCCTGTACTTGCCCTTAACCAGGAATCGAACGCGAAACCCTTTGGAGCAAGGGCAGACACTCTAGCCGCACTGGCCGGGGCTGTTCATTTCTTTCTACTGCTCAGTTACTTACTTGGTGTTTTACCTTTTTAAACTATTTCTCAATATCCCTTGGTTTCAGATCTCACCCCTTAAAACTTTAAGTTTCAAATCCAGTTTAAGGGTTGTATTTTATGTTCTTGAAAACAGCTTCATGTCAACATCACATTATCAAATTAATCCTTAGCACAAAAATAGATAACTACTAAAGTGATATCTTCTTCAAGGTGCAGGAGTTAGGATCTAACACAGACTGAATTCTGAGCAACAATTGTTTTCTACTTGATATACCAGCTTCTCCATTATTTTTAAAATCCTGCGGAAATCTTGTGTACTGTACTAGGCTCCCTGTATGTAAGCAGTGCACAACTTGTCATCAATACTTGTTAATATTCTTTATCCTGTTGGGCAAGAATTTTTTTCACAGCACTGACTTTTTTAAAGCTGTATGACACACATGTATATGTGTAGGGAGTGGCTCTAGGGTCAAGCTTTGGGCTGACTTGTGACAGGGCCACAAACAAGTCCCAGCCTGGGGGGCAGAGCTCTCCTAGCATAATTAAGCCTGACCTTGTAGCCCTCTCTAATTCCTTCCTAAGTAGCTAGTGGGCTGTGGGAGGTGCAGCAGGTGTTGCCAAAACAAGAACATTTGTATACATGTTAATCTACCCTTGTTTTAATCAGACAATAAAATAAAGCATCGGTTTGCAGGCTGGGTCTTCTGTGTCCTCATCCAGGCACAGGAGATATACCGAGCCCCAGCTGTATTCTCTTGTCTGTCTTTTCTTCAATCCTTCACTGCCCCTCCTCAGGTTCACTGTTGGCCTTGCTGGAGCAGCACATATATGCACATATATTAATCTCATCTCAGATGAGCTACATTCTTTGGTTCCAATCATCTGAGTCAAAGGATCATGTTTGTGCATCTGTGTGTGGGGGGGGAGGGGGATTGCTGGAAAAATATACACTAAACCATTTTCAGTGCTAACATTCAGGGAGTTAAAATGTGATGAGAAATTTGAAGAAATCCTTTTGTTTATAAGAACCTTTTCTGCTCATAAGTGTCTATATTGCCTAAATCCTTGTGGTCTAAGAACAGGGCCTAAGAAATAATAAGATCTAACTAATATTGAATGAATAAGTGAATAATTATTTTTAAATTTGAATTTTAATATAAATATGGTTTTGCTTATATAAATTGATGTATTGTTAGCATTTTATTGCAAAAAATGGTTTTATTAATTCTGTAATTTTGTAGACAGCATATAGTTAGATCCTGCCAATCTTTGTCTTTGATTGGGAAATTTAGTTCTCTTACATTTAAAGTAATTACTGATATGGAAGGAATTAGTACTGCCATTTTGTTAATTGTTTTCTTGATATCATAGCTTTTATTTTTGTTCCTCATTTCCTCTTTTGCAGCTTTCTTTTGTGTTTTGTAGATTTTTTTTGGAGTGATATGTTTTGATTCTCTTCTCATTTCCTTCTATGTATATTCTGTGAATTGTGTATATTACATATAACGGCTTAAAGTTATAGAAAACTATTTTAATCTAATAACTTAACTTCAATTGCTTATAAAAACCATATTCCTAGATAAATTTGAATAATCTTATCTAATAAAGAGGGAATATGCTAATTGACCCTCATACAGTCACAAAGATGGTGGCGCCCACAGCCAATAAGGAGGGAATATGCTAATTGACTGCCACACCTTCAAAGATGGCAACGCCCACAGCCACAAGATGGTGGCCCCAGTCCCCTCAGGCCTGCCGGGGCAGCAGGAGTGTGGCAAGGCCAGGCCTGCCTCTGGAGTCCCCCTGTCCCCTCAGCCCCCCAGCCACCCAGGGCCAGCTTGAGGCACAGGCAAGCCTCAGATGGTGGCTGCCCAGCCACTCAGGGCCGCCCGAGGCTCAGGTAACCAGAGCCAGCCTAGGCTTGTGCTGCCAGCAGTGGCAGCAGCAGAGGTTTGATAAGGTGTTGCCTTCCCCTGATCGCTGGGTCGCCTCCCGCTCCTGAGGGCTCCCAGACTGTGAGAGGGGGAAGGACGGGCTGAAGGACACCCCGCCAGTGAATGAATTTTCATGCACTGGGCCTCTAGTAATGATAATAATTATAAAGATATATAAAGAAAAGGAAAAAAAAGACTTATATCCAAAATATACAAAGGACTCAAACTCAACAATAAAAAAGAAACAACCCACTTAGAAAATTGGCAAGAGATTCTGAACAGACATCTCACTTTAGAGTCACACTGACAGCAAACAAGCATACAAAAAGATACTCAACATTAGTTTTTATTAGGGAATTTATAAATAAATGAATAAATAAATAAGTAAATTCCTTTCCAGCCACATCTCACTCTCACTGAATATTGCAAATAAATTTCACTCTTTTCCTTCTGTCCCAAAAAGGGGCTTGGAACCTGGCAACACGTCCTCCCAACCCTGGGGCACCACATCAGAGAAGGGGGGGTGAAAAAGTGAGCACATCCCCAGTAGGGGGCGTGCAGGAGCAGCTGATCAATATTTCTCTCTCATTGCTGTTCCTAACCCTCTATCCCTCTCCCTTCCTCTCTGTAAAAAATCAATAAAATATATATATTTTTAAAAATGAGCACAAATGTCACATGCCCTGCCGTTCTGAGTGTGGCTTTAGCTGTTTGGGCATTTGTTGGTTGCTGCAGATCCTTGACTGTTTTAAGAGCCTCGACAAAGCCATTTGAGTCTGTTTCCTTGATGTTTCCCTAAAGAAATAGGGGTCTGGACCTTCCCAGTCTGCTTCTTATGAATTTCACCTTTAGATGTCACTTAATTTTAAAAGTTAATTCCACAAAATATTCAGAGCCTAAATAAGCCACTTCTATTGTGTAGCAATTATGATAATAGTCATATTTATTGAGCACCTACTGTTATGTATACTTTGCTCATTAAATAACTCATTTAGACTTTACGACCTTCTAGGTAATATTGCCCCCACTTCCTAGATGAGAATGCTGGGGCACAAAGAGGAACGCACTGTCTACATGGAACTAAGACACGTGGGGATGGAGCTTTAAGTCTTCAATTGGAGACATGAAACTATTCATGGTTTTATATGACTTGAGAGGAGGTGGCTACAGTAGACCAGAAGAAGTTGGCTAGACCACACCCCAACTTTTCTTGGCTCTTTAAATGATTTAAAATGAGGTCTCAGGCCCTAGCTGGTTTGGCTCAGTGCATAGAGTGTCGGCCTATGGACCAAAGGGTCCCAGGTTCTAGTCCAGTCAAAGACACATGCCTCGATTGTAGGCTCTTCTTCCCTGTCCCGGGCACTGGTCAGGGCCCATACAGGAGGCAACCAATCGATGTGTTTCTCTCACATTGATATTTTTCTCGGTCTTTCCCTCCCTCTTCCACTCTCTCTAAAAATCAATGGGAAAATATCCTCGAGTGAGGATTAAAAGAAATAATAATAATAAATAATATAAAAAGGGGTCTCGGTTCCTGAGCTATGCTCACACTGGAATGTGACTGTGACAGTGAATTGGGGAAATAAGTGCCTTTTTCCTCTGAAGCAGGAAGTAACACATGGTGTGTGATCTTGACCAGGAAGGCAAGAGGGGCCCTAACCCAGCCCTGTGGTGGGTGAACAGCCAAGGAGACGAAGTGAAGTGGAGTTTCAGAGAGCTGACAGACTTCACCTGCCGCGCAGCCAACGTCTTCACGCAGACCTGTGGCCTGCAGCAGGGAGACCGTCTCACCTTGATTCTGCCTCGAGTGCCTGAGTGGTGGCTGGTGGCCGTGGGCTGCATCCGAACAGGTCAGTGACTCAGAGACCCGTAGACACCTTAGGGATGTCCTGGAGCCAACTGGTCTTGGAACACTAGGTGCTCCCTCTTCCCTACATTCTTTCTTCTTCACAGTTGTTGTCTTTCTCAGACTCCCTCACATATTTTACCTTTTATCCCTCACTCTCTCCCTCACCCTCACATATGCTCAAACGCAATGTCACACACACACACACACACACACACACACACACACACACACACACACTTTCTCTTGCACAGTCTCAGACATTATTCCTTTTTTGAAACTCATCAACTGTTAACCTTTTATTGGAGCCCCCACTGAGTTAGTAAAGAATCAGTTGCAGACATTGTGACACCCATAAATACCATGTAAATATCCATAAACCCTGGGTCACAGACATTTCCTTCACCATCACCAGAGCAGGCTTATCAAACAAGAAGTCTGACATTGGTACAATATGTGTTACCTGATAGCTATCCATAGTCAACATTCCCCAATTGCCTTAACCATGTCCCTGACAGCCATTTCTTTCTTTGAGTACAAAATCCAATTGAGGATCATGCATTGCATTTAGTTGTCATGTCCTCTCAGTCTCCTTTAATCTAGAAGGGCTCTCTAGCCTTTTCTGCACGGCAATGACATTTTGAAGTGTCTAAGCCAGTTGCTTTGCAGGAGGTGCACACAAATTGGTATTTCACACTCTTGCTTCATGATTATATCCATCTTAAAACATCTTAGCAGGCACGCTGTGAGGACTGTGTTGTGTCTTTGTCGGTGCATCGCCTGAGGGGTCTCTGCAGTTGTTTTCTCTTCCATCAGTGATACTGTTTATCTCATTGGAAGGGTGGTATTCAACTTTGTCAGGGCACCTTTTCTCTTCCTGACTAGTAAGAAGTCTGTGGGGTAACATGTATGAGACTAGTGTCTATCCTCCTCCCCCACTGTCTTTCACCCCGTGGTTTGAGTATCCCCTGATGATTCTTGACTGAGTTGAATATTATTGTGGTGGTTTTATATGAGGATTTTCTGTTTATATCACCCCTCTACATTCATTAGTTAGCATTCTTCTGGAGATAGTTCCCTTTCCCTTTTAATTGCTTATCTATCTATCTATCTATCTATCTATCTATCTATCTATCTATCTATCTAATTTAGAATCAGAATGGGACTCATGGATTTTTTTTAATCACTTCAGTTAAATCACATGTTTACACAACAGTCTGTTCATGCTCTTGCTTATATATTCCCTCTCTTTTTTCCTCATAAAATAGTGGATTAATCCATCTAGTTCCTGTGGAATCAAACGTTAATAGCAACAGCAGAGGGAGCATAAAGAAGTCGTGTCACCTGTAGAGCTAAGAGATGGCCCATGAGAAACCCAAGACGTGAGCTGAGCCCTCTGGGAAAAGCGTAGCTAAAGAGGAGTAGAAGCAGAGAAAGGGAATTCCAAGAACGGGCTTAGCACATGCAAAGGCTTAGAGTCAGGAGTTGCCCATGTGAATGGCCATTTTGAAATAGAGAATAGAGGTGTGGGAGAGAAAGGTGGAGCGTGGGCAGCGCCTTCAGTGCCAGAATGGGGAGCGTGCTGTTTTCCTGGAGAGAGGACACAGGTGTTAGTGAAGAGAAGTGAAGGTGAACGTGGTGGGCAGGCAGGCTAAATGGCCATCTCAGAAGTGATTAAAGAAAACTGGGTTTATTTAAGGAAAGGAGGGTGGGGGTGGGATATCCAAAGGGAAGGGCTGCACAGCACTGAGCCAAGGGGCTGGTGGGCACCCAGGAGCTGCAGTTTCATCCTGATGTGCAGTCACGGGTGGGAATCTCTTGTTGTCAGTGGGTTTGGGGGCTGAGCTGGTGGGCTTGGAATGGGGATGGAATGCAGGTGTGGGATCAGGGGTCTTCAGGACAGTTCCAGTTCCTTACATGGTCTGATTCCTGGTGTCCAGCAAGCTTTTCCTGGTCTTGGTTCTCTTCTGGCGGGAAGCTTCCAAATGGCTGTCAAGGGTTGTATTACCTTCTAGTCCTAACAACAGGAAATGCTGGGGGAACGTCGATGATCTGGGGAACTTACACAGGTAATAACACAGAAGTTTAAGGCAAGGCGTCTGGTGGCGAGATTAGAATCCAATAGGTGCACACAAATATTTGAAATAATTGTTGGTGACAGCAGATGCGAGGGAAGGTAGGAAGGTACAAGGGACAATGTGGTTAATTTGGATGTGAGGGATGAAGGAAAGAAGGGATTCCCAATGACACAGGGATGAGAGAAGGGGGTGGGAGCAGAAAGGTGGGGGCTGGGATGCAGCTCTTCCTGATATCAGAGACTCTGTCCTCCTTGCATCTGTGCTCCCAGGTCCCATGTAAACTCTTGCAAAGTAGGACCCACCTGTCTACTGGCTGCACCCATCTAGAGTAGAAAGGTTTAGGGCAAGCGTTTCAAGTTTTAATGTGCGTGGGAATCACTTGGAGGTCCTGTTAAAATGCAGGTTATGCCCTGCTGCCTTGCCTCAGTGGTTGTGTATTGACCTATGAACCAGGAGGTCATGGTTCAATTCCCAGTTGGGGCATGTGCCCGGGGTTGTAGACTCGATCCCCAGTGTGGGGGTGTGCAGCAGGCAGCCGATCAATGATTCTCTCTCATTACTGATGTTTCTATCTCTCTCCCTCTCCCTTCCTATCTGAAATCAATAAAAATGTATTTTAAATAAAAAATTTTAAAAATGCAGGTTCTGATTCAGTAGTTTTGGGGTGTGGCTTGGTGGTGCCGATACTGCAGGTCTTTTTTAAAAATATATTTTATTGATTTTTTTACAGAGAGGAAGGGATGGGGGTAGAGAGTTAGAAACATTGATCAGCTGCCTCCTGCAGACCCCCTACTGGGGATGTGCCCGAAACTAAGGTACATGCCCTTGACCAGAATCGAACCTGGAGCCCTTCAGTCCACAGGCCGACACTCTCTACACTGAGCCAAACCAATCAGGGCGATACTGTGGGTCTTTGCATACCAAGAGGTTAGGGGATTTCTATGCAGATAAGCCAGGCCTGAAGCCCATGGTTGTGAAAGAGGAAACGAAACAGATAATTTCTTTCTCATCCCCAGGGATTATCTTCATGCCAGGGACAACCCAGATGAAGGCCAAGGACATTCTCTACCGGCTAAAGCAGTCCAATGCCCAGAGCATCGTGACCACAGATGCCCTTGCCCCGGAGGTGGACTCTGTGGCTTCTGAGTGTCCCGCTCTGAAAACCAAGCTCCTGGTGTCTGACCACAGCCGTGAGGGGTGGCTGGACTTCCGATCTCTGATTCAGTGAGTTTCGGGTCTGACGGAGGTGCTCTCTGAGGAATGGTGGGAGAAGGCCCTCCGCACCCAAGCTCTGTAGACAGACAGCTGGTGGGAGGAAGCTCACCAGGCCTGGCTCCAGAAACCTCCTCCCAGCTGTGTCCCTGACCTGCTGTGTGCCCCTGGGCTCCTGCCTGCCCCTCTCTTAGCCAAGGTTGCTTCATCTGTAATATCAGGACATTGCGCTTCTATGCTTCTCTCATGGTCCCCTCAGCTCAGCCTGCATCCTCTTAAATCTGGGACCCCTCAGGGGAATGTCCGACTGAGATCAGGCCTAAACCGGCAGTTGGACATCCCTCGTAATCCGGGACCGCTGGCTCCTAACTGCTTACCTGCCGGCCTCCCTGATTGCCCCCAATTGCCCCCTCTGCCAGCCTAATAACCCCTAACCACCTCTGCCTGCCAGCCTGATTGCCCCCAACTGCCCCCCTCCCAACTCCTGCGGCCTGGTCGCCCCTAACTGCCCCCCTGATGACCTGGTCACCCCCAACTGACCACCCTGCCAGTCTGGTGGCCCCTAACTGCCCCCTCCCTCCGACCTGGTCACACCTTACTGCCCCCCATGCTGGCCTGGTCACCCCAAATGTCCCTCTCTGCTGGCCTGGTCACCCCCAACTCCCCCCCGCACACGGCCTAGTTGCCCCTAACTGTCCCCCTGCCTGCTTGGTCGCCCATTACTGGCCCCCATGCTGGCCTGCTCACCCCCAACTGCCCCTCTCTGACAGCCTGGTTGCCCCAACTGACCACACCCCTGTCGGCCTGGTCATTCTCAACTGCCTCCCGCTGCCGGCCTGGTTGCCCCTCACTGCCTCCCCTGGAAGCTTGGTCCCCCCAAATACCCCGCTGCCAACATGGTCATCCACATAGCCTGTTGTTCAGTCGTTTGGTCGTCCCTCACTAACCCCACTGCTGGCCTTGTCGTCCCATGCAGCCTGCTGTTTGGTTGTTACTGTTAAAGTGATGGCATCCTGGACAATTTGCATATTCCTCTATTATTAGTATAGATAAGTTGCACTGGGTTTGTTTTCTTGAAGTAACCCTTCTGTTTTTAAAGTAAAATGTTATTCAACCCCAAAAGGCAAATACTCCACTGACGTCACACCTGTGTTGGACTCTAGGGTTTGGAGTTGGGCTCTCCCTCCAGGGAGCAGGCCCTCACCTTCCCCTGGCGCTACCTCTGCCTTTCTTTCTCCTCAAAACCAAGGGCCTTTCTTCTGCCCGGAACTTGTGTCCTGAGCCAATGCAGCCCAGCTGGCTCACTTCTATACTACCTCTGTGGCTTTCTAGATAAACTTCCTTTTATAATTTGAATAAACAAATAAAGTCAGAGAGTTCAAAAAACAAACTTAAATAAATAATACTGTTGCCTGGCCCACATGGCTCAGTGGCTGAGCGTTGACCTATAAACCAGGAGGTCGAGGTTCCATTCCTAGTCAGGCCACATGCTCAGGTTGCAGGCTCCAACCAAGTTGGGGTGGGGGGGCATGTGGGAGGCTGCCAATCAATGATTCTCTCTCATCATTGATGTTTCTACCTCTCTCTAACTCTTCCTTCCTCTCAGAAATCAATAAAGCATATTTTAAAAAATAATACTGTTGAAAAATCCTTTAAATTGCCCAGAGTCATTTCTCAGCAAGAGCCAGTGTTCCCTCCAGCATTTGGGCGATCTTCAGTTTCTTTGAACAACAGAGGAACCTCACAAACCCAATCATCGCAGGCCCTGGAGACTGTGTAGAAGCTCCCAGGAATCAAGGCCCACTGATTCTATCTTCTTTCACTCTCCCTTGCTTTCTCCACTCCTCTTCCCCCGCCCACCCTGCCTCTTATCACCAAGGTTATGGAGTGAAATTCCTGTAAACTTAGTTTGTGTGAAAAGAAGCTTAGCAGTGTGAGTAAGCATCACACCAGGTTTGAACCCTGGCTCTGCCAATTGTTGGCTGTGTGTCTTCAGGCAAGTTACCTAACCTCTCAGAGCCTCAGTTTCCTCATCCACAAAGAGAGCATGACAAGTTGGGCATAGTAACCTCCTAGGATTGCTTGGGTAAAAGGACTGACATTTCTTCATTTAAAAAATGGGCTGTGTTTTCCCCATTTTTAAAAAGAAGAAATGTCAGTCCTCTTACCCAAGTCACCCATAAACTCTGTTTGATGCTTCAGACCTGGAGACCAGTTCTTCCTCCAGTGTTGCAAAACCCCAGTTTCTGCCCTGGCCAGGTACTCAGTTGGTTAGAGTGCCAAGGTTGTGGGTTTGATCCCATCAGGGCACATACAAGAATCCACCAATGAAAGCATAAATAAGTGGAACAGAATATCCATGTTTCTCTCTCTCTCTCTCTCTCTCTCTCTCTCTCTCTCTCTCTCTCTCTCTCTCTCTCTCTCTCTCCTTCTCCCTCTCTCCCTTCCTCTCTCTAAAATCTATACAAGCAAACCAGGTTTCTGACTTTGAGCCTCATGTTGTGTCGTTTGCTGACCCTGAGGGTGGAGCCTGGAGACCTGACTTCTCTCCTTTTCTGTTCCATCCCTTTGTAGATCAGCATCCCCAGATCACACCTGTATTAAGTCAAAGACCACGGACCCAATGGTCATCTTCTTTACCAGTGGCACCACCGGCTTCCCCAAGATGGCAAAACACAGCCATGGACTTTCCTTGCGACACTCCTTCCCTTCAAGGTAGGAAAGAGGGCAGCAACTTAGAGGCTGGGTCACAGTCTGGGTCAAGGTGTGTGTGTGTGTGTGTGTGTGTGTGTGTGTGTGTGTGTGTGTGTGTGTGTTGGGAAAGGGTGCTCTAAGTAGAACTGAGTCCATCCTGCTTCTCCCTTCTGCTCTCTTTGGTTCAGACCACTGAGGGTCTCCGAGGCGAAGGTCTGGACTTCTAAGTGTGTGTTGACAGAAGCCTCCCAGTGACAAGGGGGTCCTGCCTGAGCACCTTCACAGGTGTGGAGGGAACTTGGGTGGAGGCAGCAGGCATTCTGCAAGCTCCACAAATGACAAGCCATGTGTCTTTGTCACTGGTTCCATCCAGGTTTTCTGGGAGCAGGACAGAAAGTTCTAGCTATGTGAAGTGAACAGATGCATAGGTGGAGTTTCCCAATCATGAGCCATTTAGGGGAAGTAATACCTGGAACCAGGCCACTGCCTTTAACCTAAAATAAATAATTGTAGAGGCTGAAGACATAGCTTTGGGTTAATCATTTAATCAATATTAAACCAATCTTCTCCCTTCTACTTCTTCCTCTCCACCTAGTTCTATATAATTTGTACCTTATTAACCAGACCAGAGGGCAGAGAAGGTGTCTTGTGGACACTGGGTATCTGTGCTGACAATAACACTAAACCAAAAAAAATCCTGAAGGCATGGGGTGGAGAGAAGGGGGCGTTCTGTGTAGTCAGAACAACACAAGCAAACGCACAACAATATAACAAGTAGCACTCATAGAACTACAGAGATTTGAGAGCAGCTGCTGCTCAGGGTGTCAGGGAGGCACAGATGGGAGGAGCTGAGAGAATGAGTGGGGTCAGAGCACACAGGGTGGTGGGGACTTTGGTGTAGAGATTGAGCTTATTGGGAAAACAGTGGGCGGTATTGAAAGGTTGTTAACCAGGGAGAGAACTAATCCAATTTGTATTTTGAAAAGATCACTGTGGCTGCAGGGTAGAGATTGGTTTGGAGAAAAAGAATAGATTTAGAAAGACCTGTTAGAGGGTCTTAGGATACTTTAGGTGCAAGATGGTGGTGGCTTGCACAAGGTGCTGGGGACATGAGAAAGTTAAGAAGTCTGAGAATTTCAGAGCTGGAATGGGAAGGTGTGCTGCCTAGATGTGGGAGGGAGGAGGGGCTGGAGAATCAAGGTGGACTCCCAGGTTTTGAGTTTGCACAGTAATGACATTCACTGAAACACAGAGAGCACTGGAGAAGAATTAGTCCCAGGAGGCAGGAGAGATTAGGATGCTCTGGGTTTGAGATGCCCGAGAGGCATCCCAGAAGAGATGCTCAGTGGGCAGTTGGGTCTGAAGCTCAGAACAGAGGTCCCTAGCGTGTAATTTCCTGTGGGTGTGCCACAGCCCTCAGAGAGATGGAACAGGGAGTGTGAATGGCTCTCCAGGCCCCTCCCTACTAATAGATGAGCTCTTCAAAGCCACAGCCCCTCATGGGAGAGTTGAGTTTTTCTCAAGGAGTTATGCACACAGAGGTCCCTCAGAAGCAGGAAGAGTAGGGTGGAGAAATGCTTCAGACCTAGCTGAGTAGCCACTGGATTCAATTATCCATCTACCAGCTGTTTCTGTTATTTTATTTTTTGTTAATCCTCACCTGAGGATATTTTTCCCCCATTGGTTATTATTACTTTTTATTATTTTTTTAATGAATGACTGTGCAGGACTCAAACTTGCACTTTTTAAAATTATATTTAATTGGTTTCAGAGAGAAAGGGAGAGGAAAAAGAGATAGAAACATCAATGATTAGAGATCGTGCCCACAACCCGGGCATGTGCCTTGACTGGGAATGCAACTGTGGTTACAAAGCTGAGGCCACTGTATTTTGGAGTCAGCAGGAAATTACTGCAGCTGAAGGCCTCTGATGTCTTCTGGTGCCTGTCAGATCCAGGCTGGATATTGGCTGTCATGGGGGCCGTTTTTGAACCATGGACAGCAGGGTCTACAGTCTTCATCCACCATCTGCCCCAGTTTGACCCTAAGGTCATTGTAGAGGTAAGAGGACTAATCTCTCAGTGTCAACAAACTCCTGGAGAAACCCATGTTTCAGGCTAAAAAGCTGGCCCCTGCTGAGAAGAGAGTTTGTAACAAAGAAGCCCATTAGAGTGATAGAACCTGGGCTCTGGGGGTCTCAAATGCGAGGTGCTGAGTCAGTGGGTGAGTCTCCCAGAATACACATTTTGAGAAATGAAAGCAACCAGAACAATCTCAGGTCTCCTGGCTTCTCCAGGGCCAGGTAGCTGGTGTGTGCGTGTGAATTTATTGAAGTGTTTAAAACCAGAGCCCTTGGAATAGGATGGTTCTAGCTCCTTTTCAGACCTTTAACATTGTTAGGGGTAACCTTACCTCTCTGAGCTCAGTCTCCTCACCTGTAAGATGGGTGTTTTAATAATTACTACCTCATAAAATTGTTGGGAATAATGAGATGATACAGGCAAAGTGTGTAAAGTGCTAGCCCTGAGGCCTGCACCTGAAAACATGCAGGAACTGATAACAGTTGCTATTATTGTCATGAGCACATCCTGAATAAATGTGCTCTCCTAGAAGGGAAATCAGAATTAAAATGGTAATAATTGAAAAAATAGAGTTACCACCACCAACAACAAAAGAATGGAATAATTGGCCAGTGTTTCTCATCTTAACCATAAAAATAAAATTTTTCTCTGCTCGCTTTGTAGACACTCTTTAAATACCCCATCACCCAATGCATTGCTGCGCCCTCTGTATATCGAATGATTCTGCAGCAGAATTTTGGCAGGTATGTAGACATAGCTTGTTGTAATCACAATCTTTGGGTAGGATTTTAAGGAGTCTATTTCACTGTGGTCTTGTTGGTGGGGAACAGGCTCTTCCATGGTGTTGGGAGGAAAGAATCCCAAGGATCCACGCCCAGGAGACTGCGATGTGGCGATGTGGTTTATTTGTTAGGTAACATCAACAGAGTTCTCCTCCCGGCTTCCCAATGCCCCATCTCCCTGGGCCCTGCCCTGGAAAAAGTCCAGTCTCCTCTTCAAAAGGCCAAGGCAAAGGCCAATGCCCGGAGTTTCTGCTTCATGATCCTTTGGCCTGGATGTCTCCCCTGGCCCAGGTGGCCTCCAGACCTGCATGGTCCTCTGCTCCTGGGCGGGAGGGGACAGGAACAAATTGGGCCACTGGGGTCCCAGGCAAGAGAGACAGCCAGCATTACCCCCCGGGTCTCAACCAGGAGCTTTTTCAAAACAACCCACTAACTTCCCAAGATTCCAGCGGCATGCACTGGGCCCACCCCCAGCCAACGATCTTTCCCAGGTTAGACTGACAGCCTCTGTGGTCCCACACCTCCCCCTGCGCCATTTTGACTTTACTGGGCAGTCCCTGACCTCCCCCATCCCCCTCTCACACACAATCCCAACCCAGAGGGGGGAGGAAGGGTGTTAATCCCCTTGGGGGGACTGTGCTGCCATTTCTTGGGTGTGAAACTGGAGCTTCCTGGTGAAGCAAACAGGCCTCTGCTTCCCAGCTGCCTGTGCTCCACATTGTCAGCCTCTGCCCTGGCTCTGTTTCTTTCAGTCACCAGACAAGGATGGTAACAGTCTGACTGTTTTAACTCTGGTTCTTTGAGGACAGTGAGAGCTAATGTGTCGGGTGTGTGTGTGTGTGTGTGTGTGTGTGTGTGAAATGCTGGTAGCGATAATTATCAGCCAGTCTAATTAGTTTATTAAGCAGGACTCAGATCCAAATGAAACAGTGAGCCTTGCATCATTGTGGCCATCATTTTTTTCTTTTTTAAACTTTTTAATTGTGAAATAACAAACATACAGAAAAATACATAAGACATAAATTTGTAGATTAAGAAATTGTTGAAAATTAAACTAATATGTAACCACTCATTCAAGACACAATAAGAGAGCATCACCAGCCCCCAGTGACCTACTCAGACCTCTCCAACTCCCTACAGGGACTCACTATCCTGATTTTTATGGTGTCCACTCATTTGTGTGTCCTCCCCCTCCCCCCACCACTTGTAGTTTCCCTCCTAAGGAATATTAGTCTCTTTTAGTTGCTTGTGAGCTTTGGAATCATATTATTCTACTAGGGGCCCGGTGCACGAAATTCGTGCACTGGGTGTGTGTGTGTGGGGGGGAGTGTCCCTCAGCCCAGCCTGCCCCCTCTCACATACTGGGAGCCCTCAGGCGTTGACCCCCATCACCCTCCAATAGCAGGATCGGCCCCTGCCCAGGCCTGACGCCTCTGACAGAGGCGTCAGGCCTGGGCAGGGGACCCTCATTTCCCCCCATCACTGGTTCTGCCCCCAGCCCAGGCCTGATGCCTCTGGCCCAGGCATCAGGCCTGGGCAGGGGACCCCCAGACCCCTCCGATTGCTGGCTCTGCCCCTTGCCGAGGCCTGATGCCTCGGCCAGAGGCGTAGACCCCCATCACCCTCCAATCGCCTGATCGGCCCCTTGCCCAGGCCTGATGCCTCCGCCAGAGGTGCCAGGCTTGGACAGGGGACCCCCATCTCCCCCCGATCACTGGCTCTGGCCCCCGCCCAGGCCTGAGGCCTCTGGCCCAGGAATCATGCCTGGGCAGGGGACCCCCATCTCCCTCTGATCGCTTGCTCCACCCCCCGCCCAAGCCTGACGCCTCTGACCCAGGCTTCAGGCCTGGGTAAGGGGACCATCATATCCCCCCAATCCCCGGCTCAGCCCCCCGCCCAGGCCTGATGCCTCGGCCAGAGGAGTTGACCCTCATCACCCTCCGATCACCAATCACCGGATCGGCCCCTTGACCAGGCCTGAGGCCTCCGGCAGAGGTGTCAGGCCTGGGCAGGGGACCCCCAGCTCCCCGCGGTTGCAGGCTCCGCCCCTGCCCCTGCAGGATGCCTCTGGCTGAGGCGTCCGGCTCGGGCAGCGGGGACCCACAGCTGCAGCGGCCCCACGATCATGGGCTCCACTTTAGGCCCAGGCAAGGGACCCCTAGCTCCCGGGACTGCCAGCTTCGACCGTGTCCAGCTCCCATCGCTGGCTCCACCCCTACTTCCTGCTATCACTGGCCAGGGCGGCAAAGGCGCCTGATTCTCCGATCATGGCTGGGGGGCAGGGCAAAGGCGGCCCCAGGGCCGCCTTTGCCCTGCCCCCCAGCTCTTAGCTCCCCCCTGGGTTTCCGATCACTGTCAGTGGCAGGGGGCTTCTTCCTGCTTTCCCTTTCTCCTCCCTGCATTGTGCCTACATATGCAAATTAACCGCCATCTTGTTGGCAGTTAACTGCCAATATTAGTTGGCAGTTAATTTGCATATATCCCTGATTAGCCAATGAAAAAGGTAGCGTCGTACGCCAATTACCATTTTTCTCTGTTATTAGTGTAGATAATGTCTGCCTTCTTTTTACAACATTCTATTTCTAAGATGTGCCCATGTTGCATCATATTGCTGTAGCTAACTTTTATTGCTGTATAACATCCCACTTTATAAAAAGTCCACATTTTTTTCAATCCGTTCTACCACTAATGGACGTTTGAGTGATTTTCATTCGAGGGCTGCTGATGACTGACACTGTTCTTGCACATTCACCCTGTGCACATAAGCACTCATTTGTGTGGGGGTCTTTCTAGGAGAAATTGCTGAGTCACAGTGGCACTGCATCCTACCACCCATTTTCCAAAGTATCCCATAGCCCTGTGGGCCCACTAGCAGGGAGGCAGGATTCCCTCATTTGTTCTTGTCAGAGTCTTCAATTTTTACCAATCTGATGGATGTAGTGTCATTTTGCTATAGTTTTATTTTTGTATTTCCCTGTGTTTGTAGATTAATTTTGAGCTAATCTTGTCTTTGAATCTAATGGGCACTTATGTATAAATTTTTTTTAACTTGTGGACATTTTATTTATTTATTTTTTATTGCTTAAAGTATTATAGAGAGTATTACATATGTTTCTTTCCACCCCCCCCCCCCCCTGACATTCTCCTGGAGTCCCCTACCTCCCTCCCCCCCCCCTACTGTCTTGTGTCCATTGGTTATGCTTATATGCATGCATACAAGTCCTTCGGTTGATCTCTTACCATCCCCCCTCCCACCCCCAAACCATCCCCGGCCTTCCTGCTGTAGTTTGACAGTCTGTTCCATGCTGCTCTGCCTCTGTATCTATTTTTGTTCATCAGTTTATAATTGTCTTTATTATACATAAATGAGTGAGATCATGTGGTATTTTTCTTTCATTGACTGCCTTATTTCACTTAGCATAATGCTCTCCAGTTCCATCCATGCTATTGCAAATGGTAAGAATTCCTTTTCTATAGCAGCATAGTATTCCATCGTGTAGATGTACCACAGTTTTCTAATCCATTCATCTGCTGAGGGGCATTTAGGCTGTTTCCAGATCTTCGCTATGGTAAATTGTGCTGCTATGAACATTGGGATGCATATATCCTTTCTGATTGGTGTTTCTGGTTTCTTGGGATATATTCCTAGAAGTGGGATCACTGGGTCAAATGGGAGTTCCATTTTTAACTTTTTGAGGAAACTCCATACTGTCTTCCATAGTGGCTGCACCAGTCTGCATTCCCACCAGCAGTGCATGAGTGTTCCCTTTTCTCCGCATCCTCTCCAGCACTTGCCATTTGTTAATTTGTTGATGATAGCCAGTCTGACAGGTGTGAGATGGTACCTCATTGTTGTTTTGATTTGCATCTCTCAGATGATTAGTGACTTTGAGCATGTTTTCATATGTCTCTTGGCTTTCTGGATGTCTCTTTTGAAAAGTGTCTATTTAGGTCCTTTGCCCATTTTTTGATTGGATTGTTTACCTTCCTTTTGTTAAGTTGTATGAGTTCCCTATAAATATTGGAGATTAAACTTATGTATATTTTAAAGATTCTAAAATGGAAATTGCTGCTTCAAAAACAAGACCTAATAAGTTTTAGGCATGGATTTAAAATTTCAAGGAGTTGAACAACTACACTATGAAGCTAACTCTGAAATACAACTTGCTTTTATTCACATAGCCTCCATCCCAGCATGCCCTTGGAGTCTGCCTCTATCTTTATTTCAAACCTCATATGACAGCCACTTTTTGCAACATTCCTCAGATGATAAACTTGGTCCAAACCCAGTAAAAATTCAATCAGGGCATCGCTAATTACAACAGTGGAGGCTCTGCTAATTTTACCTACTTTGGAGAAAGCTCCAGATGAGTGAGGAAGACACCCCTAATGAAACCAGCCCCCTGTCCACCACTCCTGACTCTGAGTAACAGGAGAGGTGTGTGTGTGTGTGGTGGGGGTTGGTCAGATGTTTGCTCTGAAGCTCTGTGGACACCTTGTCTCCCCCAAGCCTCAGGTTCCCCACTCTGGAGCATTGCACTACTGGCGGGGAGGCCATGCTGCCGGAGGAGCAAGAGAAGTGGAGACAACGAACGGGCCTTCTAGTCCACCAGCTCTACGGACAGTCGGAAACGGTAGGTGGACGGGCCCCTCTGGGCCACGCAGCCCAGCAGAGGAGCTGAATCTGCCAGAGCGTGTGCACAGGCCCCACTGTGCGCACAGCCAGCAGGGGGTGGCTCTGGAGTTCCAGGCTGATTGGCCCCAAATGTTTGCAGAGAGAGGATTCACACACAGTCGTTGACTTGTCAAGACCTCAGTGTGCTGACGACTATTGGAGAAAACCTCCCAAAGGCGTCTGAGGACAGGGGCTGGGTCCCTGGGATCAGGGGAGCCGGGAGGAGCGATGGCAATGGAGGCGCCTCCTGCCTCATGGAGGCCCCGCCTGGGAGTCCTGCCCACTTCACCCTCCCTCCCTAAGCAGCAGCCACAGGGCCAGGCAGGAGCTGGGCCCAGAAGCTCACCTCTGGGTGTGTATGAGGGCAGCACACAGGTTTGATTGTGGGGCACGAGCAGGAGGGGAGGAGGGAGCACAAGCATCTCACACACACAAACACACACACATGCACACACACATGTACACACATGCACACGCACACGCGCGCGTGCACACGCACACACACACTGTCACCCCCAAGGTGTCACTGAGCACGCAGTGGGCAGGCCGTGGAGTCTGCTGTGCTGGCATCTTCAATCCTCTGATGCTGACACAGCCACTCTCCCCGCCTCCCACTATCCCCTCAGCTCACAGAGTCACCCCCTCTCAGGACCTGTAGGGCAGGCTCTTTTGGTCCTAATTCACATATTTGTCTGACGGGGTGTTGTTGTTTTTTTTAAAAAAATGTTTTATTTTAGTCAGTTAAGTGGTCTGCTTCCAGGCCTGAGAAATGTGAGGGCTCGAGGCCTGACCTTGCATGGCTGCCAGTTCACTTTTGAATAGAGAAGCACACGCTACACCCATAACCCCAGTCCCTTTGCTTGAAGCCACAGAATACTCCCTCCTCGCTGCCCGGAGCCTCATTTCCCAAAGCCCTTGCAACCCGCTCGCTCACCTGTGGCGATTCCGTGTCCTGAAGTGTGAGCAGCAGCTTGGAGAGGGAGGCCTTCCACTCCCAGGAGCTCAGGTGTCAGTTCCTCTCAGCATCGCCCATGGCAGCTTCAAGCCCATAGGCATAGGTGGGCCCCGCCAGAAGCTGGGCTTCCCAGTGTCCAAACTGGGAACAGAATGCCGACCCTGCGGGTGGTGGCGAGGGGAGGGGAAGGGGTGTGTTCGCCCCCCCGGGCTGTGCCCAGCCTGCACATCCCCCAGGGCCTGCCCCCTGTCCTCACTGATGTGGGGGGTCGTGCGCCAGGTGTCAGGGGTGCAGAGCCCAAGGGGCCGTCTCCATGCTCAGACGCTTGTTTTCTATGGAGGGAAACACCCACAAAAGTCAGTACAATGCCCTGTTGGCGACAACAGAAATGGGGGAAAGTACCACCGAAGGAGGGTCGCCCAGGCCTTCTCCTGGGGCCTGAGTCTGGCTGGTTGCCCTGAGGAGCCAGGTGAGCTCATGGGTGTGGCCTGTGCAGCTTCCTGCCCCGCAGGCTCTGAGAGGGGGTGCTGGCCCGGCCCCTCTGATGGAGGCCACTTATCTGCCTGACTGTGAAGGCTTCCCTCTAGGACAGATGTAGCTTCAAAGAACCAGGAAGGAGCCAGAGGTCACCAGGAGGGCAATGGGGTGGGAGTGGTGGCAGAGTAGCAACCTAAGTGATTTCAGCGCAGCCCCGAGGGCAGATGGGGCAGGGAGCCTGTCAGCTGCAGTCTTGAGTAAGTGTTGGTCAAATGGACACAAGCCTGGCGTGCAGTGGGCACTCCCCCACCCACAACCCGCCCACAGCCCCGAGCTCAGCCCTTTGCTCCTTTCTTGGCCCCCCCCACGGGACCCTGTGGCCCAGGATGCAGAGCTTCCAGCTCCCCACAGGCTCTATGAGCAGCGTCCCATGACCTCTGCGAGCAGGTGTGCTGTGTATGGTTCTTGCTGCTCTGTGATCCGCCTGCACCCTTTGACCACTGGTATTCTCTTCCTTTTGTGCACAGGGATTGACTTGCGGCACCCCCCGGGGATCACCAGTCAAGCCCGGTTCCATGGGGAAAGCCATCCCACCCTTCGACATCCAGGTTTGGTGCTAAAGGCGGGGCCACGGAGCACTGAGGGCTCAGCTGGGAACAGACCCCGTGTGACACCAGGCGGCAGAAGCAGCCGTGCCCCCTGCCCGCAGTGTCCTTCCTCCTCTCCTCCTACTTCCCTCTGATTTCCTGGGAGGTTTCAGTACAGTAGGCCTCAGTGAAGCTCACTGTACCAGCCGAGGCCGCACACAGCCGTGGCACACGGGACCTGGAGCAGCGCCGGCAGCTCTGTCCACCCGCCGGGGCTTTTAGCTTGTCCTGACCCTGTTCTGTAGCTTGAAGACACATGCGAAGTCCACGTACCAGGAAACAAACACACCCGTGACTTGCTGATTTCAAAGACTTGACAGTTTCGTCCTGTTTTCTGCCAGGGACCTCCCCATGGTCCCTACTGGTGTCGCATAGGCCAGGCAGAGCTTGGGTGGGCAGGAGTGCTGGGAGCCCTGCAGGGGGACTCATACACCTCTTGCTCCAGATCATCGACGACGAGGGCAACATCCTGCCGCCCAACACTGAGGGCAACCTTGGCATCAGGATCAAGCCCACCAAGCCCATAGGCCTGTTCATGTTGTATGAGGTGAGGGCGCCCCGCCTGCCACTCCCTGTCCGGGGCACCCCTGCAGCGAGAAGGGAGGGGACTCAACTCTGCATCCTGAGACCCCCCCATCTCCATTATGTGCCCCAGTTCAGTGAAGCCAGGTCCAGTTCCCCCAAAGCTCACAGCTTTTCCCCTCCTAACCCATGTGACTGATGGGGTAGGGCAGTGGTCGGCAAACTCATTAGTCAACAGAGCCAAATATCAACAGTACAATGATTGAAATTTCTTTTGAGAGCCAAATTTTTTAAACTTAAACTATATAGGTAGGTACATTGTTAATAACTTAATTAGGATACTCCTAAGGCTTAGGAAGAGCCACACTCAAGGGGCCAAAGAGCCGCATGTGGCTCGTGAGCCGCAGTTTGCCGACCACGGGGGTAGGAAAGCCTGGCTTCGGGATCATCGGACTTGGGGCTGATGATTAAGAATGCCAGCTTCGTGCCCTAGCTGGTTTGGCTCAGTGGACAGAGCATCAGCCTGCAGACTCAAGGGTCCCGTGTTCGATTCCGGTCAGGGACATGTACCTTGGTTGCGGGCACATCCCCAGTGGGGGGCGTGCAGGAGGCAGCTGGTTGATGTTTCTCTCTCATCGATATTTCTAACTCTATCCCTCTCCCTTCTTCTCTTTAAAAAAATCAATAAAATATATTTTTTAAAAATAAAAATAAAAAAGAATGCCAGCTTCGGCTGAGTTCACATCCTACCATCCAGTTTACCAACAGGGTGTAAACAAACCTAGTCACTGTCCGGAGCCTCCTGAGGCCTCCCCTCCCCCACTTCTCAGACACACCGCCTGCAGACCTTAGGAGTCATGTGTTTCCCCATGACAAATAAACGGCAGATCTAAGATTCAAACCCATGTCTTTCAGCCCCAAGGCCTAATGGGAAACCCAGGGATTACAGAAATGTGATGGGCTCTAAGGAAACTGCCCCAATAACCCCTAGCCCTCCCAGGGTAGTGGAGGCCACTCAGGAAATTCTCAACTTCCCAGATGGGCCCTGGAAGGGTGGGCACACCTGAAATTGATCTCAGATTCCACCTCCTTTCTCCCAAAGAACAGCCATCAGAGGTTCTCTCCTGGTTTCACTGTTGTCATCACTCTGGCCTCCAGGGGGCATTGCTCCTCATGTGATACTATCAACCAACAGTAAAAAACACTGGCTAAACCATTCATCAATTTTCTTTATCCTTTCAAAGAACCAGCTCTTGGTTTCATTGATTTTTTTGTATTGTGTTTTTAGTCTCTATGTTATTTATTTCTGCGCTAATCTTTATTATTTCCTTCCCTCTACTTACTCCGGGCTTTTCTTGTTGTCCTCTTTCTAGTTCTTTAAGTTGAAGGGTTAAATAGTTTATTGCTGATTTTTCTTGTTTTTTTGAGGTATGCCTGTAGTGCTATGAACTTCCCTCTCAGGACTGCTTTTGCTGTGTCTCAGAGATTTTGGGTTGTTGTGTGTTCATTTTCATTTGTTTCCAGGAAGGTTTTTTTAAATTTATTTCTTGATGTCGTTGGTAACCCATTCTTTGTTTAATAACATGCTATTTAGCCTCCATGTGTTTCAATGTTTTGGGGTGTTTTTACTGTATTTGATTTCTAATTTCATTCCACTGTGATCTGAGAAGTTGCTTGATATGATTTCTAGCTTCTTGAACTTATAGAGACTTGTTTTGTGTCCTAACATGTGGTCTATCTTTGTGAATGATCCATGTGCACTGGAGTAGAATGTATATTCTGCTGCTTTGGGGTGAAATGTTCTATAAATGTCAACTAAATCCATCTGATCCAGTGTGTCCTTTAGAGTCACTGTTTCCTTGTCACGTTTTTGTCTGGAAGATCCAGTGAAGTCAGCAGGTGTTAAAGTCCCCTGCTATGACTGCATTGTTGTCATTCTCTCCGTTAAAGTCCTCTAGCAGTTTTTGGAATATATTTAGGTGCTCCTGTATTGGGTGTGTATATGTTTAACAGGGTTCTATCCCCTTGGTGGATCCATCCCTTTAGTATTGTGTAGTGATCTTGGTTGTCTTTTGTGATAGCCTTCATTTTGAAGTCTATTTTGTCAGATATGAGTATTGCTACTCCCGCTTTTTTTTTATCCTTTCCATTTGCATGGAAAACTTTTTTCCATTCCTTCACTCTCATCCTGTGTATGTCTTTTGTTCTGAGATGGGACTCTTATAAGCAGTATATAGTTGGCTCATATTTTTGTATCCATTCAGTTATCCTATCCCTTTTGATTAGACCATTTAATCCATTTATATTTAGGGTTATTGATAGGTATTTATTTATTGCCATTTTAATTCTCTGTGTGTAGGTTTCTCTCTGTTTCTCCTTCTCAATACAGCAGTCCTTATAGCAGCAGTTCTCAACCTGTGGGTCGCGACCCCTTTGGCGGTCGAACGACCCTTTCACAGGAGTCGCCTAAGACCATTCTGCATATCAGATATTTACATTATGATTCGTAACAGTAGCAACATTACAGTTATGAAGTAGCAACGAAAATAATTTTATGGTTGGGTCACAACATGAGGCACTGTATTTAAACGGCCAGAAGGTTGAGAACCACTGCCCTATTGCTGGCTTGGTGGTGATGTACTCCTCTGGCTTTTTTTTTTTTTTTCTTTTGTCTGGGAAGCTCTTTATTTGACCGTCTATTTTGAATGATAGCCTTGCTGCATATAGTGATCTTGGTTTCAGATCCTTGCTTTCCATTACCTTGAGTACTTCACGCCATTCCCTTCTGGCCTATAGATTTTCTGATGAGAAGTCAGGTGTCAGCCTTATGGGAGCTCTTTTGTAGGTAACAGTTTGCTTTCCTCTTGCTGCGTATAAGATTCTCTCAGTCTTGCCCCGGCTGGTTTTACTCAGTAGATAGAGCGTCAGCCTGTGGACTGAAGGGTCCCAGGTTTGATTCCGGTCAAGGGGCACATGCCCGAGTTGTGGGCTCAATCCCCCGTGGGGGGCATGCAGGAGGCAGCCCATCAATGATTCTCTCTCATCATTGATGTTTCTGTCTCTCTCTCCCTCTCCCTTCCTCTCTGAAACCAATAAAAATATATACTTTTTAATATATTTTATTGATTTTTTACAGAGAGGAAGGGAGAGGGATAGAGAGTTAGAAACATCCATGAGAGAGAAACATCGATCAGCTGCCTCCTGCACACCCCCTACTGGGGATGTGCCCGCAACCAAGGTACATGCCCTTGACCGGAATCGAACCTGGGACTGTTAAGTCCATAGTCCGACTCTCTAGCCACTGAGCAAAACTGGTCAGGGCAAAAAATATATATGTGTGTATTTTTTTTAAAAAAAGATTCTCTCAGTCTTTAATTTTTGGCATTTTAATTAAGATGTGTCGGGGCATGGGCCTGTTTGGGATCTTCTTGCTTGGGGTTCTCTGTGCTCCTGAACCTGTGTGACTTTTTCCTCCACCAGGTTAGAGAAGTTTTCCACCATGATTTCGTCAAACATTGACCAGTTGGCTCCTGCACACCCCCTACTAGGGACTGAGCCCACAAACTGTGCATGTGCCCTGACCAGGAAGTGAACTGGCAACCTTTTGGTACATGGGATGATGCTCAATCAACTGAGCCACACTGGCCAGGGCCACAAGCTTTCTTTGAGGGTGAGATGAGATAGCACTTAGGGAAGAAAATTCATTTAGCAAATGTTTATTGACACCTTCCATCTGTTCAGCTACTGTATTATATTAATACTAGGGGCCCGGTGCACGAAATTCGTGCACTGGGTGTGGGGCGGGGGGGAGTGTCCCTCAGCCCAGCTTGCCCCCTCTCACATACTGGGAGCCCTCAGGTGTTGACCCCCATCACCCTCCAATCGCAGGATCGGCCCCTTGCCTAGGCCAGACGCCTCTGGCCTAGGCATCCGGCCCGAGCAGCGGGAACCTGCAGTGGCAGCGGGGGGCTCCGCGATTGCGCGGGCTCCGCTCCTGCTCCTGCAGGATGCCTCTGACTGAGGCGTCGGCCCGGTCAACGGGGACCCACAGCTGCAGCGGCCCCCCGATCGTGGGCTTCACTTTAGGCCCAGGCAAGGGACCCCTAGCTCCCGGGACTGCCAGCTTCGACCATGCCCAGCTCCCATCGCTGGCTCCACCCCTACTTCCTGCTATCACTGGCCAGGGCGGAAAAGGCACCTGATTCTCCGATCATGGCTGGGGGGCAGGGCAAAGGCGGCCCCTGCCCCCCAGCTCTTAGCTCCCCCCTGGGTTTCCGATCACTGTCAGTGGCAGGGGGTTTCTTCCTGCTTTCCCTTTCGCCTCCCTGCATTGTGCCTACATATGCAAATTAACCGCCATCTTGTTGGCAGTTAATTTGCATATAGCCCTGATTAGCCAATGAAAAGGGTATCGTCGTACGCCAATTACCATTTTTCTCTTTTATTAGTGTAGATCAATTGTCAGTGTGTTTTGTGCATTAATTGACCAGTAGCATGCATTGAGTGTTTGCATGTAAAGCAAATAGACTCAGAGAGATTACAGAAGTTACACAGGTGCCTGGCGGCGTGAGAAGCAGGATTCAAACGCAGATTTGAGCCCCAGGTTGCAGCTCAACATCTCTAACCTCACTGCCTTCAATAAGAGCGACGTTCTCTTTGCAGAATGACCCAGTGAAGACAGCCAAAGTGGAGTGTGGGGACTTTTACAACACTGGGGACAAAGTAACTATTGACGAAGAGGGCTACATCTGGTTCCTGGGGAGGGATGATGACATCATCAACGCCTCTGGGTAGGTGTGGCTGACCTGGGGCCTGGCAGCTCTAGCTTGCTTCACATTTCCTCCATGCACTGGGGATGGGACCCTCAGCCTATTCCTGTTGCAGCCCGGGGTATCTGTGCATCTCCCCCAACATCAAAATAAAGGTCAAGAAGGTCTGGAAGTGCAACCACAGTAGACACTGTGCAATTTAAAGAGGGGATATAGGATTGGGATGGGAGGCCTTATTTGAGCCCCTATCTGTCCCCATTGGTTGGGGGAAATTATTCTCTGTGTTCCTCTAATTGAATGGGACACATGTCACAGAACAAAAACAATAGCAGCTAAGCTAATGGTGAACTTACTGTGTGAAAGCACACTCCTTTGTGCTTTGCCTAACACAGTAGATGCCATTATTGTGCCTATTTTATAGATGAGAACACTGAGTCACTGCTAAGTGAACTAAGTTGCTGAAAGTTCCCAAGGTAGTGCAGGGAGAAGCCCAGACTTGAACCGATGTAGTGTGGCCCCCAATCTGTTGTCCCTGCCACGTAGGTGATGTAGGGAGAAAAGGTGACACAGTAACAACTTCCCTTGGATGCATCAGGGAAATTAAGTTTGTTTTACTTTTTAAATTTCTAAATGAGATGCTGATGTTGTGAGACAGAATTTACCCAAACGTTTAAGACCAAGTCTGAGGCTCCCAAGAGTACAGTAAGAGTCCTGCTGGGAAACTCCTGGTGCCACGCCCACAGCCCCAGGAGGACAGCCTTCCACCCCCACCTGCCCACCAGAGGCAGTGAGGGGAGACCTGGGAGCATCTGAGCCTGGAATTCCCAGGTCTCCACATCCTGGTCCCACTGCAGAGCCTTTTCACAGGCCACTGGCTCTGGTGATAATTGCCCTCTCTGCCCAGGGAAGCTGTGACTCCCAAACATGGGATTGGAGGCCTGGGTCACTCCAGCCCTGGCATCTGCTCAGACCCAGAGCAGGAACCCTTGGTCCCCCAGGTACCGCATTGGGCCGGCAGAGGTGGAGAGCGCCCTGGCTGAGCATCCGGCGGTGGCTGAGTCAGCTGTGGTGAGCAGCCCGGACCCGATCCGAGGGCAGGTGAGGAGCAGGACAGGAGGTCATGGGGTCTGTGTGTGGGCACTGGAAGGCTGGTGCAGGGGAAACTTCCAGAGCAATTGGTATGCGTGGCACACTTACACCGTGTGGGCAGCAGGAGGCACTGTGGCATCATCTGTGACATCCTGACTAGCTACTGGGTGAGCTGGCTCATTTAACCCTCACAACAACCTATTGAGTTAGAGACTCTTCCTTATTATACCATTTTAATAGACAAAGAGACACAATAAGGAAGTTAAATAAGTTGCCCGGATTGCACTGTGGTGGAGCCAGGATGGAAATCTGAGCACTCTGTTTCCAATGCATTCATTGGATTTATTGAGCACCTATGTACAAGGCCTGTGCATTGTAAGGACATAAATAACATAAATGGGGACATAAATAACAATATAAAAGCAATAAGTTCAGCCCAGCCTGTGTGGCTCAGTGGTTGAGTGTCAGCCCAGGAACCAGGTTTGATTCCTGTCCAGACACATGCCCTGGTGCAGGCTAGATCCCCAGTAGGGGGCCTGCAGAAGGCAGCAGGATGATGATTCTCTCTCATCATTGATGTTCCTATCTCCCTGCTCCTTTCCTCTCTGAAATCAATACAAACGTATTTTTTTAAAAAAATAATCAACTAGTACTTAAAAAAGAAAAACAATAAGACCAATAAGTTACCAAAATTATTAAATGCCCACAAGGTTCCAGGCACAGAACTGTGCGTACATTAGAGGTAAAAATGATGATGAAAACAATGATGCTGGGGGTAATAATAAAGTTACACTGGGTGCACGTTTTGTGTGTATCAACTCATGGAATCTGAACGTAAGGCCACCATGTTCAGCTCCACGGGATGAGCCTGTACTCTGCGCAGGTCACAGAGAAGGAATTTGAGGTTAAGTAATTTTGCAAGGGAAAGAGGAGAAATTGGAAGTATTTGGGTTTGAACCTGGCCTTGTCCTTTTCCAAAGGCTCACGTGTCAGCTTGCTTTGCCATTCATTGCATAAACACTTACTTTTAAACCAGGCAACTGGGTGGCACTCACCCTGAGCCCTGGCTCTGGTTCTGCGTTGCAGGTGGTGAAGGCCTTCATTGTCCTGACCCCACAGTTTCTGTCCCATGACCCGGACCAGCTCACCAAGGAGCTGCAGGAGCACGTGAAGGCAGTGACAGCCCCGTACAAGTACCCGAGGAAGGTGAGTGGGGCCGATGCTCGAGCCCTTCTGAGCTCTGCTGCCCCAAGTCTGGTGGGGTGGCCGGGAGACGCTGAATCTGCACATAGAAGGAGCATTTTTCTCTGTAGAAGAAGCAATTCGGCGTAGGGGTGGATGCAGCCAACTGAGTGGGATGGCACCTCTATTCTGGGTCGGACCCCAAAACATGCTGCACATTCCCCTGCGGGCAAAAAATATCAGACCAGTGCCCAAAGCTATCCAAGGAGGCTATTTAACATCCTTCAAAATTTGAAAAAGACATCCAAACCAGCCGCTTTCTAATGATTCCTAAGCATGATTCATACTTAGATATACATTTGGTACTGTCAGTTAACACTTATGTACGCAACAAACGAGTGTTAACAAAATTATATTTATCCTTAGAACATGCAGTCCATTCTTTTTTTAGATACAAAATAATTAGCCCTTTACATGCAATAAATTAATATTTCAAGGAAGATGATTTTAAATATAATAATGTTATATGCAATAAACAACATTTCAAGAAACATAATTTTAAATATAATATATTACGTGCAAAAAACATTAATATTTCAAGAGAAAAAAGATTTTAAATATAATATTACCAAAACTGTGCTAACATAGTATAATATCACAAAAGATATAGGCAATATTAAAAATCTGCAAATAACAGGATTACTTCTATTATCTTCTAAAATATTTTTTTTCCTCTGGCTCTATTTTTCCCCCTTTATTGAATAAGATATTACAAATGTGTCCTTATCCCCCCCAATGTCCTCTCATCCCCCCAATCCTGCCCTCACCCTCACCCCCTGTTGTCCACATCCATCATTTATGCCTATATGCATGCATACAAGTCCGTTGGTTGATCTTTTCCCATCAGCCCCATCCCCTGCTTCCCCTCTGAGTTTTGACCATCTGATCGATGCTTCTCTGTCTCTACATCTGTTTTTGTTCATCGGTTTATGTTGGTCATTATAATCCACAAATGAGTGAGAGCATGTGATATTTATCTTTCTCTGACTGGCTTATTTCACTTAGCATAATGCTCTCCAGCTCCATCCATGCTGTTGCAAATGGTAGGAGTTCTTTCCTTTTAACAGCTGCCATAGTATTACATTGTGTAGATGTGCCACAGTTTTCTAATCCATTCATCTGCTGATGGGTACTTAGGCTGATGCCAAATCTTAGCTATTGTAAATTGTGCTGCTATGAACATAGGGGTGCATAAATCCTTTCTGATTGGTGTTTCTGGTTTCTTGGGATATATTCCTAGAAGAGGGATCACTGGGTCAAATGGAAGTACCATTTTTTGGGGAAATTCCATACTGTTCTCCACAGTGGCTGCACCAGTTTGCATTCCCACCAGCAGTGAATGAGGGTTCCTTTTTCTCCACATCCTTGGCAGCATTTGTCATGTGCTGATTTGTTGATTGCCATTCTGACAGGTGTGAGATGGTACCTCATTGTCGTTTGATTTGCATCTCTCAGATGATTAGTGACTTTGAGCATGTTTTCATGCCTCTCAACCTTATGTATGACCTCTTTCAAAAAGTGTCTATTTAGGTCCTTTGCCCATTTTTTGATTGGGTTGTTTATCTTCTTTTTGTTGAGTTGTATGAGTTCCCTATAAATGTTGGAGATTAAACCTTTATCGGAGATATCATTGGCAAATATGTTCTCCCATGCAGTGGGTTTTCTTGTTTTGTTGATGGTTTCTTTTGCAGTGCAGAAGCTTTTTATTTTGATATAGTCCCATTTGTTTATTTTTCCCTTTAGTTTCCATTGCCCTAGGAGCTGTGTCAGTGAAGAAATTCCTTCGGCATATATCTGAGATTTTGCTACCTGTGGATTCCTCTAATACTCTTATGGTTTCCCGTCTTACATTTAAGTCCTTTATCCATTTTGAGTTTATTTTTGTGTATGGTGTAGTTGGTGGTCTATTTTCATTTTTTGCATGTGTCTGACCAAATTTCCCAGCACCATTTATTGAAAAGACTGTCTTGACTCCATTGTATGTTCTTGCCTCCTTTGTCAAATATTAATTGAGCATATTGGTTTGGGCCGATTTCTGGGCTCTCTATTCTATTCCACTGATCTATATGTCTGTTCTTGTGCCAGTACCAGGCAGTTTTGAGAACAGTGGCTTTGTAATACAGCTTGATATCTGGTATTGAGATTCCTCTTGCTTTGTTCTTCTTTCTCAGGATCCCAGCAGCTATTCGGGTTTTTTTGTTTTGTTTTGTTTTGTTTTGTTCTGTTTTTTTATTCCAGATGAATTTTTGGAGTGTTCTTTCTAGATCTGTGAAATATGCCATTGGTATTTTAATGGGGAGTGCATTGAATCTATAGATTGCTTTGGGTAGTACGGACATTTTGATTATGTTGATTCTACCAATCCATGAACACGGTATGTTCTTCCATCTGTTTATTTCTTCCTATATCTCTTTTTTCAATGTCCTGTAGTTTTCTGAGTAGAGGTCTTTTACCTCCTTGGTTAAGTTTATTCCTAGGTATCTTAATTTTTTTGGTGTGATGGTAAATGGGATTTTTTAAAATTTCTCTTTCTGTAAGTTCACTATTGGCGTATAAAAATGCCATTGATTTCTTGGCGTTAATTTTGTATCCTGCTACATTGCCAATTTCATTTATTACGTCTAATAATTTTTTGATGGAGTCTTTAGGGTTTTCTAAGTACAGTATCATGTCAACTGCAAATAATGACAATTTTACTTCTTCTTTTCCAATTTGGATGCCTTTTATTTCTTCTTCTTGTCTGATCGCTTTGGCTAGCACTTCCAGTACTATGTTGAACAGAAGTGGTGAAAGTGGGCATCCCTGTCTTGTTCCTGTTCTTAAGGGAAATGGTTTTTGTTTTTGCCCATTGAGTATGACGTTGGCTGTAGGTTTGTCATATAAGGCTTTTATTATGCTGAGGTATGATCCCTCTATTCCCACTTTGCTGAGCGTTTTTATCAGAAAAGGGTGTTGGACTTTGTCAAATGCCTTTTCTGCATCAATCGATATGATTATGCGATTTTTGTCTCTCAACTTGTTTATGTGATGTATCACGTTTATTGATTTGCGGATATTGTACCATCCTTGCATTCCTGGAATAAATCCCACTTGGTCATGGTGTATGATCTTTCTAATGTAATGCTGGATCCGGTTTGTTAGAATTTTGTTGAGGATTTTAGCATCTATGTTCATCAGGGATATTGGCCTGTAAATTCTCTTTCTTTGTGGTGTCTTTATCTGGCTTTGGGATTAGGGTAATGCTGGCTTCATAGAAAGAGCTTGGAAGTGTGCCTTCCTCTTGAATTTTTTTGAATATTCTGAGAAGGATTGGCTTTAGCTCTTCTTTGAATGTTCGGTAAAACTCCCCTGTGAAGCCATCTGGTCCAGAGCTTTTGTTTGATGGAAGCTTTTTGATTACTGTTTCAATTTCATCAGTAGTTATTGGCCTTTTCAGGTTTTTTGATTCTTCCTGATTGAGTTTTGGAAACTTGTATTTTTCTAGGAATGTGTCCATTTCGTCAAGGTTGTCCAGTTTATTGGAGTAGAGTTGTTCATAGTATTTTTTGACAATCCTTTGTATATCAGTAGGGTCAGTTGTTACTTTACCTCTTTCATTTCTGATTTTGTTTATTTGGGTCCTCTCTCTTTGTTTCTTGGTGAGCCTGGCTAGAGGTTCATCAATCTTGTTTATCCTTTCAAAGAACCAGCTCTTGGTTTCATTGATCTTTTGTATTGTTTTTTTGGTCTCTATGTTGTTTATTTCTGCTCTGATCTTTATTATTTCCTTCCTTCTGGAGACTGTGGGCTTTTCTTGTTGCTCTCTTTCTAACTCTTTGAGTTGTAGGGTCAGATCATTTATTGACAGTTTTTCTTGTTTGTTGAGATAGGCCTGTAGAGCTATGAACTTCCTTCTCAGCACTGCTTTCATTGTGTCCCATAGATTTTGGATTGTTGTGTTTTCATTGTCATTTGTTTCCAGGATGCTTTTTTATTTCTTCTTTGATCTCTCTGGTAACCCAGTCATTGCTTGATAGCATGCTATTTAGCCTCCAAATATTGGATTTTTTTCAATGTTTTTTTTAAAATATATTTTATTGATTTTTTACAGAGAGGAAGGGAGAGAGATAGAAAGTTAGAAACATCGATGAGAGAGAAACATCGATCAGCTGCCTCCTGCACATCTCCTACTGGGGATACGCCCGCAACCCAGGTACATGCCCTTGACCGGAATCGAGCCTGGGACCTTTCAGTCCACAGGCTGACGCTCTATCCACTGAGCCAAACTGGTTTTGGCTCAATGTTTTTATTGTAGTTGATTTCTAATTTTATGCCATTGTGATCTGATAGGATGCTTGTTATGATTTCTATTCTCTTGAATTTGAAGAGACTTTGCCTGTGTCCTAATATATGGTCTGTCTTTGAAAATGTCCCATGTGCACTGGAGAAGAATGTATATTCTGTAGCTTTGGGGTGAAATATTCTGAAGATGTCTATTAAGTCCATCTGATCTAGTGAGTCATTTAGGATTGCTGTTTCTTTGCTGATTGTTTGTCTAGAGGATTTATCCAGTGGTGTCAGTGGGGTATTAAAGTCCCCTACTATGACTGTATTGCTATCGATCTCTCCTTGATATCTTCCAGAAGTTTTATGTATTTGGGTGCTCCTGTATTGGGTACATATATGTTTACCCGAGTTATATCTTCTTGTTGAATTGCTCCCTTTAGTATTATGTAGTGGTCTTCCTTATCTCTTGTTATGGCCTTTACTTTGAGGTCGATTTTGTCAGATAAAAGTATCACAACCCCAGCTTTTTTCTCATTTCCATTTGCCTGAAAATTTTTTTTCCATCCCTTCACTCTCAGTCTGTGTGAATCCTTTGTTCTGAGGTGAGTCTCTTGCAGACAGAAAATATATGGGTTATGTTTTCTTATCCATTCAGCTACCCTGTGTCTTCTGATTGGAGCATTTAATCCATTTACATTTAATGTTATTATTGAAAAGTATTTGTTTGTGGTCATTTTTATTCTTAATGTTTGTGTTTCTTCTTGTCTTTCTGTTTCTTTCTTTCTTTTTTTTTTTTTTTTACAGCAGTCCCTTTAGCATTTTTTTGCATTGCTGGTTTGGTGGTAATAAACTCTCTTAGCCCTTTTTTGTCTGTGAAGCTCCTGAGTCCGCCTTCGATTTTGAATGATAGTCTTGCTGGGTATAGTATTCTTGGATTCATTCCCTTGCTTTGCATCACTTTGTATATTTCATTCCATTCCCTTCTTGCCTGGTGTGTTTCTGTTGAGAAGTCAGCTGATATTCTAATAGGAGATCCCTTATAGGTAACTTTCTGTCTCTCTCTGGCAGCCTTTAGGATTCTTACTTTGTCGTTGGTGTTTGCCAATTTAATTATGATGTGTCTTGGCGTTGGTCTTTTGGGGTTCATCTTGTTTGGCACTCTATGTGTTTCTTGGACTTGTGTAGTATTTTTCTTGCCAGTATCAGGGAAGTTTTCTGTCATTATTTCTTCAAACAGATTTTCTATTCCTTGCTTCTCCTCCTCTCCTTCTGGTACCCCTATTAAGCGAATGTTGTTTCATTTTGCATTGTCCCAAAGCTCCTTTAGGCTCGCCTCTTGCTTTTTAAGGTTTTTTTTCCAGTTGCTCCTGTGTTTGTGTGTTTTTTCCTATCTTGTCTTCTAATTCGCTGATGCGGTCCTCAGCCTCTTCTAGTCTGCTGTTTAAGCCTTCCATTGTGTTCTTTATTGCAGCCATGTCATTCTTCATTTCCTCTTGGTTCCTTTTCATGTTGGTGACATTCTCATTCAGCTCCTTATAATTCTCATTGAGTTGTGTGTGTTTGTTATCCAGCTGTTTGAGCATCCTTATAACCATTACTCTGAATTCTTTCTCTGATAAGTTAGTAGCCTCAATTTCATTTAACTCCCTTCCTGCTGATCCTCTTTTTCTTTCCTTTGTGGATTGCTTTTTTGTCTTCCCATGTTTTGCTGTAATGTTTTAAATTATAGCTTCGACTGCTTTGCTACCCAGTTTCTTTAGGGTGTGGTGTTACTGGTGTGACCTCTCAGGTCTCCTGGGGTTGGTAGTCTAGTGTAGCTCCCTACTTGGGCTCTTTGGGTTCTCTTGATGTAGGCCAGCTAGCTGGAAAGGCGCAACTGAGGTGTCTAGAAGTCAGCAGCCATGGAGGGGGTGTTCCAGTTTTTGCTGTCTTATGCCCTTGGTTGAAATCACACGTGCCCCACAGGGACTCACAGTGGCACCCAGGAACCGTCTATTGGGGTGGTGGGGCTCAGGAAGCCTGCATTCTGGCAAAGCGTGACTGTGGTGTCCAGAGTTCTATAGTTGTGGGGTGGGCAGACTCAGCTTTTGCTGCTGCCTCCGTGGTTGGATACACGCGATTCCAGCGGCAGCTCACAGAGGCACCTGTGGTGTGTTTGCCAGCAGGGTGTGCTGACACACTCTGAAGGGCCCTGGCACTGAAGCCACTGGATTGCAGTGTCTGTGGGCAGGTATCCCAGAAGAGGGAATTCAGCATTTCTACAGCCCAGCAGTGCACCCCTGTTTGTTTAAATGCAGGACCAGCAGGGCTTGCAGTGGGGCCCCAGGGCTGCCTGTGGAACGGTGGTCTTGGGAGACCTGCACGCTGGAAAAGCATGCAACTGTAGTGTCCAGAGTTCTGCAGCTGTGGGGTGGGGAAACTCAGATTTTGCTGATGCACCTGTGGTGGATAGGCGCGCGTTCCCCGTGGCGGCACACTGGAGCACCCGCAGTGAGTTTGCTGGCGCAGGCGAACTGAAGCACTCTGAGGGGCCCTGGCACGCTTTGGGCAGGTATCCAGGATGGGTGAATTCAGAATGTCTACTGCCCAGGGGAGTGCGACCCTATTAGTCCAAGATCGGGCCCAGCAGAGGCTCACCGCGGCTTCCCCAAAGTGCCCCCTGCATAGATGGGCTGAGCGGGAGTGAGGAACTGTGGCGGTGCAGTTCGCCAGCGCTGAGCTCTGATCCACTCTGAGGGGCCCTGGCGCTTAAGTTGCGCAGCTGGGTGTGTGGGCAGTTATTCAGGCAGAGGGAATTCAGGTTTCTACTGGGGGGCAGTGCGCCTGTGTCCGTACAAAATCACACCCAGCTGAGGCTCCCAGTGACTCCTAGGAGGAGTCTATGGAGGGGTGTGCCTCGGAGATCTGCGCGCTGGAGACAAGCGAACATGCAATGTGGGAGGTCTGCCGCTGGGGAGCGGGAGGCTGCACTTAACTGCTGCGGGCGGCGCGGTGCTCCTCAGCGGTGGAGGTTCTAGGGTCCGCGAGTCTGTGGGTGTGTCTGCAGGATTTTGGCTGGAGTGGCTGCCGGGTCGCGGGCAGTGTCCAAGGCCTGTCTGGGTGGTGGTGCTGCTGAGTTCCTGGAAGAGGCCGCTCTCCCCTTTAAGATGGTGTGGGCTCCGTGTTGGAGACCCCGCAGTCCAGGGAGAGCCACAGCGGTGGTAGTCTCTCGCTGACCCAGAGAGCCCGGTCTGACAGCCTCCCTGCTCCTGCCGGATTTAACTGTCCCTCACTCACTCACTCACACACACACACACACCACACACATCCACACACTCTCCATTCATCCGCTCACTCGCTCACTTGCTATCCCTCACCTCCGTCCTGCCAGCCACCATCTTTTTGTCTCTGGCTCTATTTTTGTTCATCAGTTTATGTTGTTCATTATATTCCACAAATGAGTGAGATCATGTGATATTTATCTTTCTCCAACTGCCTTATTTTAATTAGCATAATGGTCTCCAGTTCCATCCACGCTGTTGCAAATGGTAAGAGTTTCTTCTTTTTACAGCAGCATAGTATTCCACTGTGTAGATGTGCCACTGTTTTATAATCCACTCATCTGCTGATGGGCACTTAGGCTGTTTCCAGATCTTAGCTATTGTAAATTGTGCTGCTATGAACATAGGGGTGCATACATCCTTTCGGATTGGTATTTCTGATTTCTTGCGATATATATACTAGAAGTAGGATTACTGGGTCAAATGGGAGTTCCATTTTTAATTTTTGGAGGAAACTCTATACTATTTTCCATGGTGGCTGCACCCGTCTGCATTCCCACCAGCAGTGCACGAGTGTTCCTTTTTTTCCATATCCTCCTCAGAAGTTGTCGTTTGTTGATTTGTTGATGATAGCTATTCTGACAGGTGTGAGATGGTACCTCATTGTCATTTTGATTTGCATCTGTTGGGTGATTAGTGACTTTGAGCATGTTTTCATATGTCTCTTGGCCGTTGGTATGTCCTTTTGAAATTGTCTATTTAGGTCCTTTGCCCACTTTTTGATTGGATTGTTTATCTTCCTTTTGTTAAGTTGTATGAGTTCCCTGTAAATGTTGGAGATTAAACACTTATCTGAGATCGCATTGGCAAAAATGTTTTCCTATGCAGTGGGTTCTCTTGTTTTGTTGATGGTTTCCTTTGCTGTGCAGAAGCTTTTTATTTTGATGTAGTCCCATTTGTTTATTTTCTCCTTAGTTTCCATTGCCCTATGAGCTGTATTGGTAAAGATATTGCTACAACATAGGTCTGATATTTTGGTGCCTATGGATTCTTCTAAGATTTTTATGGTTTCCCGTCTTACATTTAACTCCTTTATCCATTTTGAGTTTATTTTTGTGTATGCTGGAAGTTGTTGGTCTAGTTTCTTTCTTTCTTTTTTTTTTTTTTTTGCATGAATTGTTCCAGTGATTGCAAAACCATTTATTTAAAAGACTATCTTGACTCCATTGTATGCTCTTGCCTCCATTGTCAAATAATAATTGAGCATAATAGCTTGGGTTGATTTCTGGGTTCTCTGTTTGGTCCCATTGGATTATATGTCTGTTCTTGTGCCAGTACCAGGCAGTTTTGAGAACAGTGACTTTGGATATTTGGTATTGTGATCCCTCCAACTTTGTTCTTCTTTCTCAGGATTGTTGAGGCCATTCAGGGTCTTTTTAAAATTCCATATAAAGTTTTGGAGAGTTTGTTCTAGGTCTGTGAAATATTCCATTGGTATCTTACTGGGGATTGCATGGAATCTATAGATTTCTTTGGGTAGTATGGACATTTTAATGATGTTGATTCTATGAATCCATGAAGATGGTATATTCTTCCATTTGTTTATGTCTTCCTCTATCTCTTTTTTCAACATCCTATAGTTTTCTGGGTACAGGTCTTCTACCTCGTTAGTTAAGTTTATTTCTAGGCATCTTAATTTTTTTATTGCAATGGTAAATGGAATTGTTATTTTAGTTTCTCTTTCTGTGAGTTCACTATCCTATATAATAAAAGGCCAATATGCAAATTGACTGAATGGCAAAATGACCGGTCGCTATGACATCCACTGACCACCAGGGGGCATATGCTCAACACAGGAGCACCACTCAGCCTGAAGCCGGGTTCATGGCGAGCAAGTGCAGTGGCATCTCCCGCCTCCACAGTAGTGCTAAGGATGTCTGACTGCCTGCCGGCTTAGGCCTGCTCTCCATGGTGAGAAATAACCCGTCGGTCGGAAATCCCCCGAGGCTTCCTGGACTGTGAGATAGCCCAGGTCAGACTAAGGGACACCCTTTAGTGCACGAATTTTGTGCACTGGGCCTATTGTTAGTGTATAAAAAGCCATAGATTTCTGGGTGTTAACTTTGTATCCTGCTACATTGCCGAATTCATTTAAGTGGAGTAGTTTTTTGATGGAGTCTTTAGGGTTTTCTATGTAAAATATCATATCATATGCAAATAATAACAGTTTTACTTCTTCTTTTCCAATTTGGATACCTTTTATTTCTTTTCTTGTCTGATGACTATGGCTAGCACTTCCAGTACTATGTCAAACAGGAGTGGTGAAAGTGGACATCCCTGTCTTGTTCCTGTTCTTAGGGGAAATGGTTTTAGTTTTTGCCCATTGAGTATGGTGTTTGTTGTTGGTTTGTCATGTATGCCTTTATCATGTTGAGATATTTTCCCTCTATTCCCACTTTGCTGAGAGTTTTTATAAAAAAAAAAAAACCCAAAAAATAAAAAAAACCTAGCAGCCTAGTGCACAAAATTCATGCACTGTGGTGGTGGGGTCCCTCAGCTCAGCCTGCCTCCTCTCACAGTCCAGGAGCCCTCATGTAGAGGCTTATGTGGAGCGGGCCTAAGCCACAGCCTGGCCTCCCTCTGCAGGAGGTGACCGGGATAATCAGGGGAAGGCGCCTTCCCCAACACCCCGCTGCTGCTGCCACTGATGGCCACCGCAGCTGCCAAGGTGTTTTCATCAAACAGGACTCCAGCCCCTTCACCACGAAAAAATGACAACTTTCTTTAGGCATTTTCAAGATGTGTCATTCATAGGATATGATCTTTCTCTCTCTCTTTCTTTCTTTCTTTCTTTCTTTCTTTCTTTCTTTCTTTCTTTCTTTCTTTCTTTCTTTCTTTCTCCTCACCTGAGGATATGTTTCCATTGATTTTTAGAGAGTGGGAAGAGAGAGGGAAAGACAGAGAGAAACATCAATGTGAGAGAGACACTTTGATTGGTTGCTTCCTGCATGAGCCCTGACCTGGGCCCTGGCCAGGGAGGAGCCTGCAACCTAGGTACATGCCCTTGATCAGAATTGAACCCGGACTCTGTGGTCCGCAGGCCGAGGCTCTATATACACTGAGCCAAACCGGCTAGGGCAGGATAGGACATTTCTTTCTCTTTTTTTATTTTAAATATATTTTATTGATTTTTTACAGAGAGGAAGGGAGAGAGATAGAGAGTTAGAAACATCGATGAGAGAGAAACATCGATCAGCTGCCTCCTGCACACCTCCTACTGGGGATGTGCCTGCAACCCAGGTACATGCCCTTGACCAGAATCGAACCTGGGACCTTTCAGTCCGCAGGCCGACGCTCTATCCACTGAGCCAAACCGGTTCCGTCGGATATGACATTTCTTAGCCCCTCCAGCAGTGGACCCCTGTTTTTCCTTCAGGAATGAGGTGGAAAAACCCTAGATCACCTTCTTGGATTCTTATTACCCAAGTTACCAAGAACACTGCGAGTGGCAGCGTACAGGGAGCTTAGCCAATGAGCTGTCAGAAAGGGTGCTTCCTCTGCAGCTCATGCACAGAGGACCCCCCAGCAGGCGAGCCACACCGCAGCAGCTTGGAGCACACCCCCACCTGGTGTGTGTCCGCTGGGTTGGGGGCATGCTCTGAGCCGCAGAGGCTTGTAGCAGGTGCCCCCTGTGTTTTGTCTCTGCTCCAGCCCTCTCCTAGCCCCAGCCTCCCCGCAGCCACTGGGGCTGGGAGCGGCACACAGTTTCCTCCTGCCCATCTGCGCACGCAGCTCCTCCTGAGCTGGTCGTGATATAGCCTTCTCTTGAGCTGGTCATGACGCCTTAGGCATCCTGGCTAATTTGCATATTACCTCTCTCTCTCTCTCTCTCTCTATATATATATATATAGGTATAGATAGCTAGATAGGCATTGGATTTTTGTCAAATGCTTTTTCTGCATCTATTGATATGATCATGTTATATTTGTCTTTCAATTTGTTTATATGATGTATCACATTTATTGATTTGCCAATATTATACCAGCCTTGCAACCCTGGGATAAATCCCACTTGATCATGGTGTATGATCTTTTTAATTATTGCTGGATGAGATTTGCTACTATTTTGTTGAGGATTTTAGCATCTATGTTTATCAGGAATATTGGCCTGTAATTTGCTTTCTTTTAGTATCTTTATCTGGTTTTAGAATTAGGGTAATGTAGGCCTCATAAAAGGAGTTTGAAAGTGTTCCTTCCTCTTGGATTTTCTGAAATAGTTTGAGGAGTATAGGTGTTACCTGTTCTTTGAATGTTTGGTAAAACTCCCCTGTAAAGCCATCTGGACCTGGGCTTTTGTTTGGTGGGAGTATTTTTATTACTGCTTCAATTTCATCAGTTGTTATTGGCCTATAAGAGTTTTTTGAATCTTCCTGATTTCGTTTTGGGAGATTGTATTTTTCTAGGAATTTGTCTATTTCATCCACATTGTCCAGCTTTTTGGCATATAGTTGTTCATGGCATTTTCTTACAATTCTTTGTATTTCTATGGTGTCAGTGGTTACTTCTCCACATTTGTTTCTGATTTTTTTTTATTTGGGTCCTCTCTCCTTGTTTCTTGATGAGTCTGGCTAATGGTTTATCAATTTTGTTTATCCTTTTAAAGAACCAGCTCTTGGTTTCATTGGTTTTTTTGTATTATTTTTAGTATCTATGTTATTTATTTTTGCTCTAATATTTATTATTTCCTTTCTTCTACTTACTTTGGGCTTTTGTTGTTGTTCTTTTTCTAGTTAAGTTGAAGGGTTAAATATTTTATTGTTAATTTTTCTTGTTTTTTGAGGTATGCCTGCAGTGCTATGAACTTCCCTCTCAGGACTGCTTTTGCTGTGTCCCAGAGATTTGGGGTTGTTGTGTGTTCATTTTCATTTGTTTCCAGGAAGGTGTTTTTTTTTTAAATTTCTTGATGTCATTGATAACCAATTCTTTGTTTAATAACATGCTATTTAGCCTCCATGTGTTTGAATGTTTGGGGGCGTTTTTATTGTAGTTGATTTCTAATTTCATTATACTGTGATATGAGAAGATGCTTGATAGGATTTTAATTTTCTTGAACTTGTAGAGACTTGTTTTGTGTCCTAACATGTGGTCTATCTTTGTGAATGATCCATGTGCACTTGAGAAGAATGTATATTCTGCTGCGTTGGGTTGAAATGTTCTATAAATGTCAATTAAATCCATCTGATCCAGGGTGTTCTTTAGAGTCTGTTTTCTTGTTAAGTTTTTGTCTGGAAGATCTATCCGGTGAAGCAGGTGGGTGTTAAAGTACCCTGCTATGACTTTATTGTTGTAGATCTCTCTATTAAAGTACTCTGGAAATTATATATATATATAATTTCGTGCACCTATATTGAGTGCATTGATATTTACCAGGGTTCTATCCTCTTGTTGGATCCATCCCTTTAGTATTAAGTAGTGATCTTTGCTGTCTTTTGTGATGGCCTCCGTTTTGAAGTCTATTTTTTCAGATATGAGTATTGCTACTCCAGCTTTTTATTCTTTTCCACTTGCATGGAAAGTTTTTTTCCATTCCTTCACTCTCATTCTGTATGTGCCTTTTGTTTTGAGATGGGTCTCTTGGAGACAAGTATAAAGTTGGATCATGTTTTTATATCCATTCAGCTACCCTACGCCTTTTAAAAAATAAATATATTTTTTTGTTGATTCCAGAGAGGAAGGGAGAGGGAGAGAGAGATAGAAACATCAATGATTAGAGAGAATCATTGATCAGTTGCCTCCTGCATGCCCACCACTGGGGATTGAGCCTGCAACCCAGGCATATGGCCTGACTGGGAATCAAACCTTGACCTCCTGGTTCATTGGTGGATGCTCAACTACTAAGCCATGCCAGCCAGGCCCCTACACCTTTTGATTGAAGCATTTATTCCATTTACATTTAGGGTTATTATTGATTGGTAATTATTTATTGCCATTTTGATTCTGTATGGCTAGGTTTCTCTCTCTTTTTCTTCTTCTCATTACAGCAATACCTTTAGTATTTCTTGTAATGCTGGTTTTGGGATGATGTACTCCTTTAGTCTTTTTTTTTTATTTTTATTTTTTTGATCTGGGAAGCTCTTTATTTGACCATCTATTTTGAATGATAGCCTTGCTGGATATAGTAATCTTGGTCTCAAATCCTTGCTTTCCATTACCTTGAGCACTTCATGCCATTCCCGTTTGTCCTATCAAGTTTCTGATGAGAAATCAGGTGTCAGTCTTGTGGGAACTCCTTTGTAAGTAACAGTTTTCTTTTCTTGTGCTGCCTTTAAGATTCTCTCTTGGTCTTTAATTTTTGACATTTTAATGATGATGTGTCTGGCCGTGGCCTGTTTGGATTCTTTTTGTTTGTGGATCTCTGTGCTTCCTGAACTTGTGTGATTTTTCCTTTACCAGGTTAGGGAAGTTTTCTGCCATTATTTCTTCAAAAACCTTCTCTACTTCCTCAAAAAACTAAAAATGGAACTCCCATTTGACCCTGTGATCCCACTTCTAGGACTATATCCCAAGAAACCAGAAATACCAATCAGAAAGGATATATGCACCCATATGTTCATAGCAGCACAATTCACCATAGCTAAGATCTGGAAGCAGCCCAAGTGCCCATCACTAGATGAATGGATTAGAAAACTGTGGTACATCTACACGATGGAATACTATGCTGCTCTAAAAAAGAAGGAACTCTTACCATTTGCAACGGCATGGATGGAACTGGAGAGCATTATGCTAAGTGAAATAAGCCAGTCAATGAAGGAAAAATACCACATGATCTCACTCATTCATGGATAATAAAGACCATTATAAACTTATGAACAAAAATAGATACAGAGGCAGACTTGCCTCAGACTGTCAAACTACAGCAGGAAGGCCAGGGACGCTAGGGGGGCAGAAGGGGAGGTGGGTAAGAGATCAACTGAAGGACTTATATGCATGCATATAAGCATAATGAATGGACATAAGACACTGGGGGGTAGGGGAGGCCAGGGGATTGTCAAGGGTGGGGGGAAAAAGGAGACATATGTAATACCCTTTATAATACTTTAAGCAATTAAAAAAAAAACCTTCTCTATGCCTTTCTCCCTTTATGCCTCTTCTGGCACACCTGTTATTCTAATATTGTTATGTTTCGTGTTCTCCCACAGCTCCCGTAAGCTGTCCTCCTGTTTTTTTAATGGTTTTTCTTTTTGGTTCTGTGATTGAGTGTCTTGTAATTCACTGATTTGATCCTAAGCTTCCCCTAATCTTCTGTGTATTCCTTCCAATGTGTTCTTTATTTGTGTTATGTCATTCTTTATCTCAGACTGTTCTTTTTTTATAGTTACTATATATTTTTCATGATGTTGAGCTTTTTTTTTTTTTTACCATAATTACTCTGAACTCTAATTCAGATAAATTTCTCATCTCTGCTTCATTTATCTCTTCTTCTGAAAAATTCTCTAGGTCTTTCATTTGAGGGTTGTTTCTTTGTCTCCTCATTTTGGTTGTCTGTTTGGATTTGTGACTATGTATGAGTTAGACCAGGGGTCCTCAAACTTTCTAAACAGGGGGCCAGTTCACTGTCCCTCAGACTGTTGGAGGGCCAGACTATAGTTTAAAAAAAAACTATGAACAAATTCCTATGCACACTGCACATATCTTATTTTGAAGTAAAAAAACAAAACGGAAACAAATACAATATTTGTATTTGCATGTGGCCCGCGAGCCATAGTTTGAGGAACCCTGAGTTAGACCCTCCACACCTCTCAATCTCTAGTGCAGGACAGTGTTAGGCTGTTTCTGACTAATTCGATCAGGCAAAGACTTAAAGCCTCCAAAGGCTGCCTCCACCTACAGACTGATAGGATTCCAACTTGAATTGCCCCCAGGTGATTGTCCTCAGTTGTGGCAAGAGTTTTATCAACAGGGTGGGGCAGTCGCTTCTGCCTGGTAGCTAATTGTTACTTTAAATCTCTTAAGTGGCCTCAGAGCAAGGTGTTTGCCAATAAGGTATATCAGCTGTCTCCCCCCAGGCAAGGCAATGTCTATGTGGGGAAGATGTCCCCTTGAGGGAATGAACCAGCCCAGGAAACTTGGGGTGTCTGCCTTCTGAGCTCTATTCCCTGAGTCCCCGGTCCTGGGTTCTGCTCTCACAGCTCCAGTTCACTTCACCTTCCCTCTGCCAGAGCACAAGGTGGGTGGCTCCACAGCAAATTTAGTGTGTTGGCCCTTTAAGGGGGGTGCCTTAATTTTCAGCTGTTACTCCCTGGCAGAAAGCACTCCACTGCTTTTCACAGCCAGATGTTATGTGGGTACCCTCCTCAGTTTAGGATCTCTCTGCTGGGAAGCCCAGCTTAGGGAAGATACCCCAGAGTTCTCAGTGGCACCCCCACAGCTGAGATATCTCTCCGATGCCAACAGTTAACATTTCCTACATTGTCTGAATGTTTATAGTCAGTGCATATTGTAAAGCTGTGTTGTTGTTACTGAATATTTACTTCATGTGCCAGGCCCTGGATTCAATGCTTCATGTGCATTATTATTTCATTTAATCCTCTCCGCAGCCTGAGATGGTTTAACCATGTATTTTACGGAGTTGAAATTAAGGCTCAGAGAATAGAGTTAATACAGGCAGAGCTCAAACCATGTGTCTCCAACAGCAGCAGCGTTCTTGCTTTTAATGTCAGGCTCTGCTGCCTCCTAGAGATAGAACAGGGATGCGTACCAGTTAGGACCGTTTTTTGGCCATGCCCCATCTAAGCATCTCTAAAATCATGAGGCCCCCTTGTGACATATAATTCTTATTATTCGAAAAGTGAGCTCCTATTCATGTGGAGGAAGCCTAAAAGGCCATTAACTTGGTCTAAACAAGCTTCCAAAGAACATGGCACCCATGAAAGAGAAAAATAAAAGAACAAAAGGACAGTTGAAGTACTGAGGAATAAATCACTAAGAAATTGTTAAAAATAATAATAATATGAAGTGATGTGAAAAAATAGCAACTAAAGTTCTAAAACATAATGGAGAACTGAAATGCATAGCTATGACACAATATATATTTATATACTGTATATGAGGCCCCTAGAACCTTAAGAAATGGAAAAAATTCACTGTTGATAACTCATTCTCCAATTGCTTCCCTTAAAAATCAAATTGACCCCCTGTGGGGCATGTGCCCCATGTTTGAAACCATGTTATTGTAACAAAGAACCCCACAGCCACATGCCCACCAGGTGCTGTCAGAGAGGGACACAGAGGTTCCGACTCTCCTGTGAGAGGTGGCACGCTTCACTCCCCCACATTTCATTGGTCAGAGCGCGTCACAGGGCTGCAGGCAGCTTCAGGGGGTCAGGAGGAGCACCTGACATACTTGGCCCCACCATTGAGGCCACCACCTGCTGCAGCCTGTATGGGGGACATGCAGGGTGAAGGGAGGAGTGGGGACTGGTAGGAAGTGACAGCAGGACTCAGGATGGTTTGCTTTCTCCTCACCCAGGTGGAGTTTGTCCCTGAGCTGCCCAAAACTGTCACTGGCAAGATCAAAAGGAGTGAACTTCGGGAAAAGGAGTTTGGTCAGATGCAACGGCAGTAAATTCAGCATCCCTTCTGAGTGTGACCTTGGGCACACCCTGGCTGTCTCAGTGCCCGCACATCGCGGGGCGAGGGGGGATGTTCAGGGCTGATGGGGAAGGGCCCAGGACGGCCAGCATTCCCGCATTTCTATTCTTTTAAGTGAACAACAGTCAGTACCCTGCCTCCAAGGCCCTTGTTCCTTTGGATGCCCAGGCGGGCGCTCAGATCGGGGCTGAAGATAATAAAGTGCTGACATCGACATCAAGGGTGCTCCTGCGTTGTGCCTTCATCATGTTCATGAACCTGTGCTGAATGCGGTCCCCCCTTGCTCTCCCCCCTCCCCCTGGAGAGAGCACAGGGCCTGATTCTCACTCCTGTTACCTCCCACACACACTCCAGTGTTCCCAGGTGGCCCTGCACGTCCAGCAGATGTCCAGGACCCAGAGTTCCGGGAGTGATGCTCTGAGCAGCCCAGGCACCTGCCTCAGCTGGGTCCCAGCCTAGGCCCGGGGTGGGCAAGGGAGTGACCAGCTCTCCAGGGACTGGGTTCCACAGGACTCTCCCAGCTTCTCCAGAGGTGCCCCGTCCCTCATTCCTAGGAGGGGCCAGGGGCCTAAAGGTCTTACCCCTCAGCTTTCCCCCATGTGCACCCACCCACGCATTCCTTCCCAGGGATCCAGGGTCTTCCAGCCCTTCTCCCAGGGCCCAGAGTCCTCCCTAAAAACTCCCCCTCCACACTCTTCAAGTTCTTTCCGGCCACCAGAGTCTTCCCCACCCCCTCCCCAAACCTGGTCGTGGGGTTCTATGAACTAACCCTTCACTTCATCCATCCTTCGGATGAGACCCCCAGGGGCACATCACAGGCTGGGAGCAGCAGGGGCAGAAGGGGCTCAGCCTGGGGGTGGGAAGAAGCACATATTGTCTCCTTTTCCCTCACTCCTGGGAGTCACTCTTAGGGAGATCGCCTCTAAAGCCCTTTGCCAGGGGGCACGGACACACAAACTCACAGCGAAATGTACTGATACCGATACCTCTTGGGGTGATGTACTCCTTCAGCATTTTTTTTTTTTTGGTCTGGGAAGCTCTTTATTTAACCATCTATTTTGAATGATAGCCTTGTTGGACAGAGTGATCTTGGTCTCAGATCCTTGCTTTCCATTACCTTGAGTACTTCATGATATTCCTGTCTGGCCTGTAGAGTTTCTGATGAGAAATCAGCCTTATGGGAGCTCCTTTGTAGGTAACAGTTTTCTTTTCTCTTGCTGCCTTTAAGATTCTCTCTTGGTCTTTAATTTTTGGCATTTTAATGATGATGTGTCTGGTCATGGGCCTGTTTGGGTTATTCTTGCTTGGTGATCTCTGTGCCTCCTGGACTTGTGTGGCTTTTTCCTTTACCAGGTTAGGGAAGTTTTCTGCCATTATCAAACTTGTTCTCTGTCCTTTCCGCCCTTTCTGCCTCTTTTGGCACACCTACTATGTGAAAATTGTTACATTTTATGTTGTCCCACTGTTCCCTTAAGCTGTCCTCCTATTTTTTAATTGTTTTTCTTTTTGGTTCTCTGATTTTTTTTTCAACTCTGTCTTCTAATTCACTAGTCCATCCTCAGCATCCCCTAATCTGCTGTGTATTCCTTCCAATGTGTTATCTGTTTGTGCTATGTCATTCTCTATTTCTGTTTTCAGAGTGAGAGTTAGTATATCTTTTTTTCATGCTGCTGAGCTTCTTTACCATCATTACCCTGAACTGTTTCAAATAAATATCTTATCTGTGCTTCATTTATCTCTTCATTTATCTCTTCTCAAAAGAGAAATCTTTTGAAGAATTCTCTTGTTCTTTCTTTTGGGGGCAGTTTCTTTGTCTCCTCATTTTGACTGTGTGTCTGGATTTGTGACTGTGTATTAAATAGATCTGCTATGTCTCTCAATTTCTAGTGCACAACAGTGTCAAACACTGTTTCTGACTAATTAGATCAGGCAAAGACTTAAAGCCTCCAGGATCTGCCTCTGCCTTCAGACTGAAAGGATTCTGACTTTACTTGCCCTCAGGCTATCGTCCTCAGGTGTGGCAAGAGTTTTTTTCAAGAGAGTAGGGCAGTTGCTTCTACCTGGAGGCTAACTGTTATTTTTAGTCTCTTAAGTGACCTCAGGAACTCAGCACTGTGGGGCAAGCTGTTTTCCAATAGGGTGGGTCAACTGTCTTCCCCCCAGGCAAAGGCTGCTGTACAGCAAATGTTTGTGTGGGAAGGATGTCCTCCACTGCATAGGGGACTGAATCAGCACAGGAAACCATGGTGTCTGCCTTCTGAGCTCTAACCCCAGAGCCCCCAATCCTGGCTTCTTCTCCCACAGCTCTAGTCCACTCTGCCCCCACTCTGCCTGAGCACACAGTGGGTGACTCCACAGGGAATTTTGTGTGTTGGGCTTTTAAAAGGGTGCCTGAATTTCCAGCATGTTTACCTGGTAGACAACAACCCCAGTGCTTTTCACACAGATGTTATATGGGTACCCTTCTCAGTTCTGGTGCTCTTTACTGGGGAGCCCAGCTTGGGAATTAGACCCCTGACTTCTCAATGGCAAATCAGCTGAGATATCTCTTCAGAACTCCAGTTGCTGTATGTGGATGCCCAGCCAGCCCTTCCCCCCCTCTGCCCTTCCTACCAGTCTTTATGCAGTCGCCACTTTTGGTCCTCCATTATCAGGGTTCGCTCTAGCACAGTGGTTCTCAACCTTCAGGCCCTTTAAATACAGTTCTTCATGTTGTGTCCCAACCATAAAATTATTTTCGTTGCTACTTCGTAACTGTAATGTTGCTACTGTTATGAATCATAATGTAAATATCTGATATGCAGGATGGTCTTAGATGACCCCTGTGAAAGGGTCATTCGACCCCTAAAGGGATCGCAACCCACAGGTTGAGATCCTCTGCATCTAGCAAGTCTTCCATAGATTATTAAGGCAGGTTTTCTGTATTTTATTTCTACTAGGTGTAGCAGTGAATAATGGCAGATTTTGTAATAAAAAAAAAAAAAACATGATAATTTCAAGAGAAACATCAAAAGTGCTGTATTCAAAGTAATGTCCATTGCTACCTACACATATCCCCATCTTTCAGGTAATTTGTAGATACCGTCCCAATAGAACTTTTCTTGTTTTGAGGAAAACCATTCAGAGACCCACTTTTCCACTTCTTCATATGTTTTGAAGTGCTGCTCAGAAAGTGTGTGTGCCATCAATCAGAAGAAGTGGTAATCTGAAGGAGCAAGGTCTGGTGAATTCAGCGGGTGTGTTAATACTTCCCAGGCAAGATCTTTTAACGTGTCTTTAACTGGTTTTGAAGTGTGTGGTGGTGCGTCATCATGAAACAAAATTACTTTGCTGTGTCTTCCGGAACATTCTGGTCATTTCACAAGCAAAGTGTGGTTCAAATAGATTAGTTGTTGTCGGTAGCGATCAGTATTAATGGTCTCACCTGGTTTTAGAAGCTCATAATACACCACACCTTCCTGATCCCACCAAACACAGAGCATTGTCTTTTTTCCAAAGAGATTTGGCCTTGCAGTTGATACTGATGGTTTAACTGGATCAACCCGTGATTTTGTGTGTTTGGGATTCTCAAAATACATCCACTTTTCATCACCAATCACAATTCCATGCTAAAAAGACCTTCTTCTCACCACTGCAGCAACATTGTACTGATGAATTTTCGGTTTTCCATTTATTTTCGTTCAGTTGATGTGGCACCCATTTTCCTTCCTTTAATATTTTTCCCATTGCTTGTAAATGATCAGAAATTGTTTGCTGAGCAATGTTTAATCTTGCTGCAAGTTGTTTTTGAGTTTGACATGCATATTCATCCAATAATACTTGCAATTGTTGGTCTTCTAACTTTGATGGTTGACCTGGGCATTCTTTGTCTTTCACATCAAAATCATTACTTTTAAAGCTTTTACACCAGCATTCACCAGTATCTTGAGATGGAGCATGTTCACCATAAACTTCCCAAAGTATTCAGCAGCACTTTTCTTCAAAATAAATTAATGAATTATAACTTCCTGCAAGTGCTCTTTTTTTGGCACAAAATTCAACATTTTTAAGCATGAAAATATCTATGATGTTAACACCTTCAGCAAATTTGACATATGAAGTTCTGAAGCTTGTTGTCAATACAATAAAATAGCATACCTATCAAATTGCATATATATCCCCATATGTGTAACTCCATCTATTGAAAAAAATCTGTTAAACCTAGTAATTAACCAGTACACCTAGTAATTCCAGTTTGTTACTGGGAGGGTGTCTGTGCAGCATCCACTTACTCCGCCCCCATTTTTAATCTCTCTGATTCAATAATTGTAATTTCCAAATAATATTTATGTTATACTAGAGGCCCGATGAATGAAATTCATGCAAGGATCTTGGTCCTTGCATCCCCAGCTGCCTCGGCCCTCACAGCCCCTCACAACCTCAGCCAGCCCTCACAGCCCCTGGCAACCTCGGCTGTTTGCCTCGGCCCTTGCAGCCCCAGCTTCATCTGAACGTAGTCTGGAAGGATGTCCAGATGGTTGTTAGGCTGTCCAGTCTAATTATAATATAATGTTTTTATTATTATAGATGACATGTAAATGGTTTGTTACAGTGCCTTTAACATAATTTTCAATAAATTTGAATCAATATTTTTTATTCATGAGAAATTTGAGTCTCAATTAATTCATTTCTTTAATGAAAAGAAATACAAGGTACTAATCCTATATAATAAAGAGCTAATATGCTAATTAGACAGGATGGCAGAACAATCTTCCAGAACAACCAGTGGGCAGGGCCGCGGGGCCATGAGGCAACCAGGGCCATGAGGGCTGAGGTAGCCAGGGCCTGGAAGGCTGAGGCAGTACCTTTGGACAAATTTTGTGCATCACGCCTCTAGTCCTATCTAATAAAGAGGGGATATGCAAATTATCTGTCATGCTGTCACAAAATGGCTGTGCCCACAGCTCAGGCGGGGATCCTGTAACACAAGATGGCTGTCCCCACAGTGGAGGCTGAGTTCCAGTAACGAGACTTAAGGAGCAATCAGCAGGGCCCTAAGGCTGGGTCCCCGACCCCACCCCCCCGCCTGGTGGGACTTGACAGGGGTCCTCAGGTTGTGCCCCCCGGCCCGGGCCAGGGGACCTCATGCTGTGCCCCCCACCCCGGCACCGGGCCAGGCCACTTGAGGCCATGCCCCCAACCCAGCGGGGCTTGATGGGTGGGGCTGGCCAGGTCGTGATCTAGCCCAATGGAGGTTGGGCCGGCCAGTTCTAGATCTCAGGCGATTTCAAAGCGCACGTGGGTGGACAGGGACTTGACTCTAGTTCCTGTGGCATGGACCAGACTCTGACAGGAGGAAGATTTTCATATACATTTTACTAATTTTCTTTCATCTCTGACACTTCTATTATAAAGAAAGGGCAAATAGCAAAATTAAAATATTTTCTCTAATTAATTCCCTTTAAAAGTGAGTGAATTTCATGCACCAGGTCACTAGTATATGTATCAATGTGGTTATGTTTATGAGTTCCTTTAGGCAAGAGGTCCTAAAGGAGTAATTATATCTTCTCTCTTCCCACTATCCTTCCACTCTAACAGTACTACCACTACTACTATTCTTACTATGTGCCAGGAATTGTTCCAAGCAGTCTGCATGTATTATCTCCTTTAATTCTCATATCAATTCTGTCAGGTAGGTGTTATTATTCTTATTTTCAGGTGAGGAAACTGAAGCACAGCATTGCAATACCTTTCTCAGGATCTGTGTGATATGGTAACTGGTAAACAGGATCTCAGCTTTGCCTATTTGTCACTGGAGTCTGTTTTAAAAACAACAACAGCTGACATTTGAAAAGCACTTTCCATTGCTCCATATGCTGGCCACTTTGAGTGTCTTGCAAACATTATCTCAAATGGCTTCCTCTCCGAGACACAAGTCGATGCAATATTGGATCTTAAATGGCTGGGGAAGGCATTGGTGAATTCTGATGGCTTGGCCAAACATAAAACCAACCCAGTTTGTGTAGTGTCATAAATTCCAGAGTCGAAATTTTTTTTCCTTCCAGAGCAGATAGGGTTGATCAGAAAATGTAAAGAGTGTGGGAGTCCCTCCCACCCAGTACCCAGTTTCTCAGTTGAGCAGCTCATATCTATTGTTTTTGATAAAATAAGCCAGAAATCAGAGATGGAGACGTGTGGCAGGTAGGATAGAAGCAGAATATTGTCTGGAGATGTGAGCAAGGCAGACTGCCTTAAAGAAAGGCAGGCCTCAAGTCCTTGGCCATGTTAGGCAATCTCTTCAATGTGCTTCTACAGAGGTATATCATGACCGACTACACGTGTCATTGCAGAAGCCAAAAGCTGGAGAGTCACCTCAATCCCTCTTTTCTTCATTTCCTCTATCCAACCATCAGTACTAGTAAGTCCTCCTGAGGGTATCTCGAAATGCCGCCCCACACCCGCCACTTCTCCGTCGTCATTGTGTCAAGCTTGCCCAAGCCACCATCACAGCTTAGGCCATCCAGCATCCTCCTCACTTCAAAAGCCCTTCTTACAGAACTGCCAGCGAGCTCTCTACAATACAAACCTGGTCATGTCACTTCCGAATTACCTCTTTCCCATGATATTTTATTTCAAAATTAAGTAACCAAGGACATCAGCCACTTAATTGAATACTGAATTGTGTCTCTTTTCTCTTAAAATCCTCTCAAGACACCCCATCACATTTCACACAGAACCCAAACTCCTTATGATGCCCAAAAAGTGTCTCCTTTGTGCTGTGTCTCCTGCCTGTGTCTCTGACCCCAAACTCATCTTCCTCACTCACTAATCGGCCTCCCCAGCCTCAATCTATTCCTTGGAAAGCTCAACCTCCTGCCTGTGTATTTGCTGCTCCTCCTGCCTGGAACACTTTTCCCATCGTCTTTGCATGGCTGGCATCTTCTCCTCCTTCAGGTCTCAAAATGTCACTTCCTTAGAGAGGATATCCTTCGTCACCCTCCCGCCCTCCCCCCCCCCCCCCCCCCGCACCCTGGCTATGTAACACTGCTATATTATCTTGTTCTATTTTCTTCTGGACACCTATTACCATTGGGATTCTCTTGTTAATTCAATTGATTTTTTAAAAATAAATCTTTATTGTTCAGATTATTATAGCTGTTCCTCTTTTTTTCCCCCCATAGCTCCACTACAGCCGGTTCCCACCCCACTCCATGCCCTTACCACGGCCCCCCTCCCGCCCCCCGCAATGTCCTCATCCATAGGTGTAAAATTTTTGTCCAGTCTCTTCCTGCACCCCCCAGACCCCCTTCCCTCTGATAATTTTCAGTCCACTCCCTTTCTATGCCCCTGATTCTATTATACTCACCAGTTTATTCTGTTCATCAGATTTTTATTTCACTTGATTTTTAGATTCACTTGTTGATAGACATGTACTTGTTGTCACTTTGTTGTTCATAATTTTTATCTTTATATTTTTCTTCTTCTTCCTCTTCTTAAAGAATACCCTTCAGCATTTCATATAATACTGGTTTGGCAGTGATGAACTCCTTTAGCTTTTTCTTATCTGTGAAGATCTTTATCTGATCTACAATTCTAAATTATAGCTTTGCCGGGTAGAATAATCTTGGTTGTAGGTCTTTGCTATTCATCACTTTGAATATTTCTTGCCACTCCCTTCTGGCCTGCATCATTTCTATTGAGAAATCAGCTGACAATCATATGGGTGCTCCCTTGTAGGTAACCAACTGTTTTTCTCTTGCTGCTTTTAAGATTCTCTCCTTGTCTTTTGCCCTTGGCATTTTAATTATGATGTGGCTTGGTGTGGTCCTCTATGGATTCCTCATGTGTGGGGTTCTCTGTGCTTCCTGGACTTATAAGTCTATTTCTTTCACCAAGTAGGGGAAGTTTTCTGTCATTATTTCTTCAAATAGGTTTTCAATATCTTGCTCTCTCTTCTTCTTCTGTCACCCCCATAATATGGATGTTGGTACACTTGAAGTTGTCCCAGAGGCTCCTTACACTATCTTCATATTTTTTCATTCTTTTTTCTTTTTGCTTTTCTGGTTGGGTGTTTTTTGCTGCTTTGTATTTCAAATCTTTTGCTTGATTCTTGGGAACCTCTGGTTTGCTGTTGGATCTCTGTATAGTATTGTTTATTTCAGTCAGTGTATGCTTAATTTCTAATTGGTCTTTTTTCATATCCTTGAGGGTCTCACTAAAGTTCTCAGAGCTTTCTAGAAGATTCTTGAGTAACCTTACAACCGTGGGTTTGAACTCTATATCCAGTAGTTTGCTTTCCTCCATTTCTTTCGTTTGTGACCTGTTTCTTTGTCTCCTCATTTTTTATGCTTCCCTGTGGTGATAGAGTGGCTTTGTGTGCTAGGTGTCCTATAGGGCCCAGTGGCTCAGCCTCCCTACTTACCTGAGGTGGACACTCTTGGTGCACTCCTTTGTGGACTGTGTACACATCTTGTTATAGTTAAGCCTTAATTTCTGTTGGTATCACTGGAAGGAATTGACCTCCAGACCAATTGTCTGCAAGGACCAGCTGTGTCTACAATGGGAGAACTGCTGTGCTGGAGACACCCTTATGGGGCAGGATTTGTTTCAGTGGGGTTTTGGTGCTCACTGAGTCTGCCCCCTGAGTGTGTCGCGTATGGATCTGAAGAGTTGTACTCTGTTATGGTCTCACGCTGACCACTGGGTACACTGTCTCTTGGATCTCCAAGGAGGTGCAGAGTCAGCCACTGCCTGAGGCCACCCAGCAGGAGCTACAGAGAGATCTGCAGATACCTCCTCTTTGTTTGGGGTTTGGAGGTGCCCAGATGAGGCCCAGCTGTGAAGCAATGCAAGCTGCTGTGGTAAAGCCTTAGGCCTTCTGTTGAAAGAGCTGAAGCTCTCTGACCCAGCTGCAGTTTATTAGGTTTTAGGTTGCAAGAGGGACAGGCCATTCATATGCAAAAACCTCTTCGCCCAGCTTGGGTGGGGTTGTAAATTGGGTGGGGCGGGGTCTCATGAATTCACCAGGTGGAGCAACCAGCAATGGCTGCCAGTCAGTCCCACCTCAGAATGGTTCCCAAGTCTCTATGTCCCACAGCCCCATGCAGGAACAATGATCCCTGCAAGCACCTCTGCCAGAAAGCCACCCTCGCGTTCCTGGCCCGATGCCAGACAGTCCAGTTTCTCTCCGTATGAGTCTGGTTCCCCAGAGTCTCGCCCAGAACTGGAGTTTAGAGCAATTGGGAGCTTGTATGTCCCTCCCGATTGAAAAAGACAACAGCGTACCCAGTTGCCAGCCCATTTCTGTGCACGCCTCTACCTCCGCACTCCGCACCTTCGCACCTCCTACCAGCTTCAATGTGCTTTTCTCTTTCCTTCTCTTTGTAGAACTTCCACTCAGCAGCCTTCCTGTGGTTCTGGATGATAGCTGTTTGAAATTGTCTTTTAGTTGTAGTTTTGATGTGGTTGTGCAAGGCAGCAAGTACATGTGTGTAGCTATGCTCCCATCTTGGTTCTTCCCCCAGCAACACATTCTTATACCAACTCAGACAAAAGAGACCTTTTGCCAAATAGTGAGATTCGTTACATAAGATAATGGTGCACCTGCGCAGTGCGTACAATAAAACTACCGTGTCGTTGCCTTTGCACATACATATAGCAAATTAGCCTCAAACATCTGGCGTAGTCTAGTCACAGACCCACTCACAGATACAAATGTAGTTATAAATATCACTATAGTACTTCATAGTGAGACATATCAATATCAACATGGATATAGATATAAATACAGCTATTGATGTAGTTATAGGTATAGATATGATAAAGCTACAGATAGTGACAGCAGATATTGGCATAATTATAAATATAGACATTGGCAGTTATAAAGACAGATATACACGAAGATAGAGATGGACATGTAAGTATGGATTTCTCCATGTTTAGCCTTCTTAACCTATTAATGCAGAAGCTGGACGCTGTGCTGTCTGCTCAGCAACGTATTCCTGTTCCTTCTCATTAGACGCTAATCCCAAATCTCAAGCAGCCATCTCTTTTGAAGCCTGATTGTTCAATGAGTTTCCTCAGACAGAGTGTTTGTTAGCAGAAACCCCCATGCCTGGATTATTCACCTGTGCTGAGTCTGTGCTCACATGCTTCACACAGGAAGTCATTCATTCACTACTCCAGGTGTTGCTAATATTTCCATATTTTAGAGGGAGGTTAAGAAAATCGCCCAAAGCTGTGTAGGTGAGGAGTGCAGGGGCTGGGTTTGAACCTGTGCCGATCGGCTCCCAAGGGCACTCTCAGCTCCCACAGTCCTCCCAGCTGGGTACTTGCGGCGCTTGGTCCCCTCACATGATGAAGATTAAATCAGAATTTCAAACACATTTACAGGATAAGATAATGCCAAAGTCATTTCTTTCCTATTTGATTAAGAAAAGTGTATCAGATAGCTAGGTCTGCTATAACAAAGTACAACAGCCTGGGGGGTTTAAACCTCAGGAATTTATTGCTCACAGTTCAGGAGGCAAGAAGTCTGAGATCAAGGTCAACAGGGGGGTCTCTTCTTGGGCTTAGCTCTGGGTGTGAAGTTGTCTATCTTCATGTTCACACCACATTCTCCCTCTATGTGTCTGTGTCCCAATCTCTTCTTATAAGGACCTCAGTTATATCGGATTAGGGTCCACCTAGTGACCTCATTTTAACTTAATTACCTCTTTAAAGATTCTTCCTCCAGCCCTGGCTGGCTGGGTCAGTGGTTAGAGTGTTAGAGAGAGTGCCTCGGTAAGAAGCACACACACACATTTGAGAAAGGGATTGTGGGTACCTCAGTGGATTAAAAAATCATAAGGATGATTGCTCAACCCTGAACTTTGCACAGGGGTTGGGATCATCTATAAATATAACAGGTTCCATGAGAACGGCACAGTTGGGTTCTGCAGGAAGAGAGGTCTTAGAGCCTGGCTAGCATGGAGAGCAGGACTTTCAAATGGTGAGTGTCCCACAAAGGGGCTGGTCCCATGGCTGCCATCCTGAGCTTAACTCCCAGGGGGTGAGAGGGAAGGAGAAGACCCTCAGGAAGTTGTACCAATCTCATCTAGTAGCTATAATCCCTCCCCACCATGCTCTGCCTGTGGTTCCTGAGCTGGGAAGGGAAATCCTAAATCCTCAGTCACTAAGTTGTGCCTCCAAATACTGGTCAGCTGAAACAGAACTGCAGCCATGAACCAAATGTGCCTCGTCTTGTGGAGGAAAGTCCTGCTCCAGGACTGACCTATTAGCCAGCTGTTCCCGAAGCAGGTGGTGGCTGAGAAGTCTGCCTGCTTCCTGAGGACTGCTCCGCCATGCAGTGGCTGATGAGGCTCCGGGTCCTTGGGGCACCCACAAATCCTGACACGCCTTCCACCCTGTTCCGAGGCACTTACACTCCCAGTCTGTATCAGCAACTGGTGCCCCGAGATGGAATGACCATGATACACCTGAGAAATTTAACTTTGCCAGTGATGTCCTGGACTACTGGACTCAAATGGAGAAGGTGAGGAGGCGCCTGTGATGGGGGGAGGCTAGGTGCGATCTCTCTGGCTTTTCTTGCTCCTCAGAGGCTGAAGGGCACAGACCCGATGCAGCTGATACAGGCCGACCTCACCTTACCAGTGTCATGGGAGAAGCTTATGTTTTGGGGTTCAATTCTCACCCTGGCCACTTCCGCACTTCTCTGAGCCTCAGTGGTTCTATCTGTGAAACGGTGACAATCTCATTAAGAAACATGACAGCAGGTAAAAATATCGGGTACACAGTCAGATAATTGTGACCAAATGCAAAGTTCTAACTTGACGGTAATGTGAATTCTGGCCTTCCACTAATGGGACTGTGAGCCTAACTGGGATTCAGCTCATCAGACTTGGGCTTAAGTTCAGGCTGCACTCAGAGGGAGGGGGCAGGCCCCCTGCTGGTGCCCCTGCACACCTGACACCTAGAGCTCAGTCATCCGTCCTCCTGTGGGGAGAGGAAGGCCACTGCAGGCCTCGCCACCAACTGCTACGTGGGTGTGGCATTGGGGTCTGTCCAGAGAAACCAGTCCCTGCAGCCTCTAGAGTTACAGGTCTCTTCAGAAGAAACCAAGTGCTTGAAACCAAAAGGGGAGCCGTGATGTCTACCCCAGGGGTTGGGGTGGACAATGGGTGGTGTCCCAGCTACTAAGTCCCAGCTGGTGATGATCACAGTGTGAAAAGTTACCCAACGTTATCTTTGTACAAAGAGAGAATCCACCTGCAATGCAGTCAGAGAGTTGATGTCAGAGAGTTTTGTTTTGTTTGTTTTTTTAAATATATTTTATTGATTTTTTACAGCGAGGAAGGGAGAGGGAGAGAGAGTTAGAAACATCAATGAGAGAGGAACATCGATCAACTGCCTCTTGCACCCCCCCACCTGGGAATATGCCCACAACCAAGGTACATGCCCTTGACTGGAATCGAACCCGGGACCCTTCGGTCCACAGGCCGACGCTCTATCCACTGAGCCAAACCGGTCAGGGCAATGTCAGAGAGTTTAAGTTTCCCATGAATTTAACATACGCATTCACGTGTTAGTGTTCAGGGCTTATATGCCTTTCATGGGGCTTCTTCTCCCTCTTTCTTTTTCCTTCCTCTGAGTTTCCATAAGAACCTCCAGGAAAACAGAGCCTTGGTTATGAGGAGCACTTTTATGATCCCCATTTCCCAGATGAGAAAACTGAGGATCCGAGTTTTACATAACCTACAGAAATCACATGCCTAAGTGGAGGAGCAGAATTTGGGTCCAGGTTGTCTAGTTCTAAAATATATTTTTTTAAACCTGGTCCCATGATCTCAAGACCCCAAATCTTTTCCTTCAGACTATAAATTGACTTCCATTACTGTCCAGACCAAAAATCTGATGGAGACCTTGTGGACCATGATATGGGCTGGAGAGGAGGAAAGGGGCCCAGCACTCCATTTTCTCATTTATCTTCATAAAATTCCCATTCATTAGTTCACACATCCACCCATGGAGATAACCACCAAGTACATAGGATTCCCCATGGAATACCTGTTCTTGTTGGGTTTTATATCATTGTTATCAGTCACTGTTAATTCCTCCGTATCTCCCACTGTCCCCCCAGCACCCTCATTCCATTCATTTTCATTCTCACAGCACTTCTGATCTGTTTCCACTTTTCCAATTTTCTTAACCATGATCAGTGTCTCTCTAGGGATGTGGGGTCCCTGACACCTAGAAGTTTCTCAACAAACGTTTGTGGAGTAAATTAATTTGAAACCTGCCTTACAATCTACAGATCTTGGTGCTGCTCCCATTAAAGACTCTGCAGAGGGCACACCACTGGGGTCCACTCTGCTCCCTAAGCCTCCCTTAAGTTAGAAATCCAACATTTTTATGTGGCCTCTTCTTTTTATTTTAAACTAGAGGCTCAATGCATGAAATTTGTGCAAGAGAGTAGGCCTTCCTTTCCCCGGCTGCCGGCACTGATTCCCTCTGGCACAGGGGACCCGGGCTGGCTTCCCTCCAGCCTCAGCTTTGTCCCGAAGGATGTCCACAAGGAAGTCTGGTCTAATTAGCATATTACCCTTTTATTATTATAGATATGTTTTCATGATTTCAGAGAGGAAGGGAGAGGTAGGAGAGATAGAAACATCAATGATGAGGGAGAATCACTAATTGTCTGCCTCCTGCACACCCCAGACTGGGGATCAAGCCAGCAACCTGGACATGTTCCTTAACCAGAAATTGAACCATGACCTCCTGATTCATAGGTTGATGCTCAACCACTGAGCCACACCAGCTGAGCAATGTGTGTGTGTGTGTGTGTGTGTGTGTGTGTGTGTGTGTGTGTGTGTGTTTGATTTCCAGGAATCAAATCCAATGAAAGCATGCATAAGGGGAACAAAAAAATTGATGTTTCTCTCTCTGTCACTTCCTCTCTCTCTAAATCAATCAATAAATGAAAACATTTTTAAATACTGAAGCTAACCTTTTCTACAAGCAATAAACTTATGCATGGGGGAGTTTTGTTTGTTTTATTGTGACTTGGATGCCTTTATTTATTTTTTATCTTTTATTTTTTAATCCTCACCCAAGGATATTTTTTCCATTGAATTTTTAGAGAAAGGGAGGGGAAGGGTGGAAGGCATTGGGAGAGAGAGAGAGAGAAACATGGATGTGAGAGAAACACTTTGGTTGGTGGCCTCCTGCAGGTGCCCTGACAGGGGCCAGCGATGAATCTGCAACCAAGCCACATGCCTTTATCTGGGAATCGAACTTGTGACCCTTTGTTCCAAGGGCCAATGCTCTAATCGCTGAGGCAAACCAGCCAGAGCTTTATTTTTTCAATCATTTTAAAAATCTTTCAATTACAATTGACATACAATGTTATATTCGTAAGTTATATAAATGACTACTCATTAGGTTGTACACCTGAAACTGAGTTCTAGACGACTCTTATCACAGCAGAAGCTTTCTTTTGTCAGTTCTCAGCCAATCCCCTCCCACCCCACCCTGGGCCCCAGGCAACCACTGACCTGCTCTTGCACCCTTTTGTGTCTGGTTTATTTTACTCAGTGTAATGTTTTTGTGGATTACTTGCTTGTGTCCTTTTTTCTTTTTCTTTTTTTGTTAGTCCTCACCAGAAGATATTTTTTCATTGTTTTTGTTTGTTTGTTTGTTTGTTTGTTTGTTTGTTTGTTTGTTTTAGAGAGGGAGTGGGAGGGGGGAGGGAGAAAAGAGAAGGAGAAAGAGAGAAAGAGAGATAAACATGGACATGTGAGAGACACAGCCATTAGTTGGTAGCCGGCTGGGATCGAACCTGCAACCTGGTACTTGCCCTTAACCAGGAATCAAACCCAAAACCCTTCGGAGCAAGGGCAGACACTCTAGCCGCACTGGCCGGGGCTGTTCATTTCTTTCTACTGCTGGGTTACTTACTCAGTGTTTTATCTTTTTAAACTATTTCTCAATATCCCTTGGTTTCAGATCTCACCCCATCAAACTTAAAGTTTCAAATCTAGTTTAAGGGTTGTATTTTATCCTCTCAAAAACAGCTTCATGTCAATATCACATTATCAAATTAATCTTTAGCACAAAATACATAACTACTAAAATGATATCTTCTTCAAGATGCAGGATTTAGGATCCAACACAGACTGAATTCTGAGCAACAATTGTTTTCTACTTGATATACCAGCTTCTCCATCATTTTTAAAATCCTGCAGAAATCTTGTGCATTGTGCCAGGCTCCCTGTATAAGCAGTGCACAACTTTTCATCAATACTTGTTAATATTTTTTATCCTGTTGGTCAAGAATTTTTTTCACAGCACTGATTCTTTTTATAGCTGTAAAGACACACATGTATATGCACATATATTAATCTTATCTCAGATGAGCTACATTCTTTGGTTCCAATCATCTGAGTCAAAGGATCATGTTTGTGCATCTTGGAGGGGGGTGGAATTGCTGGAAAATATATACACTAAATCATTTTCAGTGCTAACATTCAGGGAGTAAAAATGTGATCAGAAATTTGAAGAAATCCTTTTGTTTATAAGAACCTTTTCTGCTCATAAGTTTCTGTATTGCCTGAATTTTTACTCTGAACATGTTTTGTTTGGGGAATAAAAAAATATTTTTTAAGAAACCATGTTTATTATAAAACACTTGGGGAAAAGAAGACAGTTGAGTTAAACAAGAAAATTGGAAATAAATATTTAAAACATTTACATATGGGCACATATGTGCGCCGTGTTTACCATGGTATCCTTTTGGTCTAAGAACAGTGCCTAAGAAATAATAAGATCTAACTAATATTGAATGAATAAGTGAATAATAATTATTATGCCAGAGGCCTGGCACATGAAATTCATGCACGGGGTGGTGTCCCTCAGCCCGGCCTGCAACCTCTCCAATCTGGGGCCCCTTGGGGAATGTCTGACTGCCAGGTTAGGCCCAATCCCTGTGGGATCAGGCATAAACCCAGCAGTCGGACATCCCTCTCACACTCTGGAACTGCTGGCTCCTAACCGCTCACTTGCCTGCCTGCCTGATTGGCCCTAACCACTTCTGCCTGCCAGCCTGATCGCCTCCTTACCACTCCCCTGCTGGCCTGATTGCCCCCAACTACCCTCCCCTGCAGGCCTGGTCACCCCAACTGCCCTCCCCTGGAGGCCTGGTTGCCCCCAACTGTGTTCGCTTGCTGGCCCGATCACCTCCAACTGCCCTCCCCTGCCTGCCTGATCACCCACAACTGCCCTCCCCTGCCGGCCATCTTGTGGTGGCATCTTGTGATGTCGCACGTGAGGCCACTTAGGCTTTTATTATATAAGATTTGAATTATAATGTACATATGGTTTTGCTTATATAAGTTGATATTATATTGTTAGCATTTTATTGTAAAAGATCTGAATTTTAAAATTTGTTTTATTAATTCTACTAGAGACATGGTGCATGACATTCGTGCACTGGGGTGGGGGGGTGTCCCTCAGCCTGGCCTACACCTTCTCACAGCCTGGGACCCCTCGGGGGATGTACCTCATCTGGCGGTCAGACATCTCTCTCGCAGTCTGGGACCCTTCGCTCCTTACTGCCCACCTGCAGCAGAAGTGGGAAAGGCTCCCGCCACCACCACTGCGTTGGCCAGCTGTGTGCCTGGCTTCTGGCTGAGCAGCACTCTCTCTGTGGGAGCACACTGACCACCAGAGGCAGCTCCTGTGTTGAGCATCTGCCCCCTGGTGGTCAGTACATGTCATAGCAACCAGTCTTTCTGCTGTTTGGTCAATTTGCATATTAGCCTTTTATTTTATAGGATAATTTTGTAGACAGCAAATAGTTATATCCTGCCAATCTTTGTTTTTGGGAAATGTAGTTTGCTTACATTTAAAGTAATTACTGATAGTGAAAGACTTATTGCTGCCATTTTGTTAATTGTTTCCTTGGTATCATACCTTTTATTTTTGACCTTCATTTCCACTTTTAAAGCTTTCTTTTGTGTTTGGTTGGTGTTTTGTGTGTGTGTGGTTTTTTTGTAGTGATATGTTTTGATTCTCTTCTCATTTCTGTCTGTGTATATACTATGAATTGCATATCTATATATATATAAGGCTAATATACTAAGTGTCTGACCATTCGACCATTCAACCAGTAGCTATGCCATGCATTGACCATCAGGGGGCAGATGCACAAAGCACAGGCATGGAAACATGGAACAGACTGATGAATCTCAGAGGGAATGAGGAGTTTGGAGGATGGGAAGAGATTAAACAAACATCTTATATGCATACTAGAGGCCTGGTGCACAGATTCATGCTCCGGTGGGGTCCCTCGGCCTAGCCTGGGGGGATTGGGCCGAAACCCACAGTCTCACATCCCCCGAGGGGTCCCGAATTGTGAGAGGGTGCAGGCCAGACCGAGGGACCCCACTGCGACACGATCCGTGCACCGGGGCTCTAGTATTACATATAATGCCTTAAAGTTATAACAATATATTTTAAACTAATAAGAACTTAACTTTAATTGCTTATAAAAACCCTATTTCTTGATAAATTTAAGAAATAATAAAGATATATAAAGAAAGTAAAAAAGTAAAGACTTGCTTCCACAACATACAAAGGTCTCAAACTCAATAAAAAGGAAACAACCCACTTGAAAAATTGGGAAAAGATCTGAACAGTTTACTTGAGAGACTCACAGTTAGCAAAGAAGTACAAAAAGGTACTCAACATTACTTGTTATTAGAGAATCTATAAATAAATAAACAAATTCCTTTCCAGCTACATCTCAACCCCCACTGAATGTTGCCAACAAGTTTCACTCTTTTCCTTCTGTCCCAAAGAGGGGTTGAGACTCCAGCAACACCTCCTCCCAGCCCTGAGGCACCACATCAGAGAAGGGCATGCAAAAGTGAGCAGAACATCACAACATGCCCTGCCGTTCTGAGTGTGGCTTTAGCTGTTTGGGCATTTGTTGGTTGCTGCAGATCCTTGACTGTTTCCAGAACCCCAACAAAGCCATTTTAGTCTGTTTCCTTGATGTTTCTCTGAAGGAATAGGGCCTGGACCTTCCCAGTCTGCTTCTTCCAAATTTCACCATTAAAGGGCACTTAATTTTAAAAATTAATTTCCCCAAATATTCAGAACCTAAATTATCCTCTTTAATGTGTAGCAATTATAATAATAGTCATATTTATTGAGCACCTACTGTGCCAGGCACTGTTATGTACACTTTACTCATTAAATAACTCATTTACACTTTATGACCTGTTAGGTAATATTGTCCCCACTTTGTAGATGAGAATGCTGGGGTACACAGAGGAATGCACTGTCTACATGGAACTAAGACACATGGGGATGGAGCTTTAAGTCTTCACTTGGAGACATGAAACTATTCATGGTTTTATGTGACTTGGGAGGAGGTGGCTACAGTAGACTGGAAGAAGTTGGCTGGATCACACTCCGCCCCTAACTTTTCTGGACTCTTTAAATGATTTAAAATGGGGTCTTAGGCCCTGAGCTATGTTCCCACTGGAATGTGACTGTGACAGTGAATTGGGGAAATAAGTGCCCTTTTCCTCTGAAGCAGGAAGTAACACATGGTGTGTGATCTTGACCAGGAAGGCAAGAGAGGCCCCAACCCAGCCCTGTGGTGGGTGAACAGCCAAGGAGACGAAGTGAAGTGGAGTTTCAGAGAGCTGACAGACTTCACCTGCCGCGCAGCCAACGTCTTCACGCAGACCTGTGGCCTGCAGCAGGGAGACCGTCTCGCCTTGATTCTGCCTCGAGTGCCTGAGTGGTGGCTGGTGGCCGTGGGCTGCATCCGAACAGGTCAGTGACTCAGAGACCCGTAGAGACCTCAGGGATGTCCTGGAGCCAACTGGTCCTGGAACACTAGGTGCTTCCTCTTCCCTACATTCTTTCTTCTTCACAGTCTTTCTCTTTCTCAGACTCCCTCACACATATTACCCCTTATCCCCCACTCTCTCCCTCACCCTCACATACGCTCAAACACAATGTCTCTCACACACACACACACACACACACACACACACACACGCACGCACACTTTCTCTTGCACAGTCTCAGACGTTATTCCTTTTTTGAAATTCATCAACTGTTAACCTTTTGCCATATTGGAGCCCCCACTGAGTTAGTAAAGAGTCAGTTGCACTCACAGTGACACCCATAAATACCATGTAAATACCCATAAACCCTGGATCCCAGACATTTCCTTCACCATCACCAGAGCAGGCTTATCAAACAAGAAGTCTGACATTGGTACAATATGTGTTACCTGATAGCTATCCATAGTCAACAGTCCCCAATTGCCTTCATCACATCCTTGAAAGCCACTTCTTTCTTTATGTCCAAAATCCAATTGAGGATCATGCATTGCATTTAGTTGTCATGTCTTATCAATCTCCTTTAATCTAGAAGGGCTCTCTAGCCTTTTCTGCACGGCGATGACATTTTTGAAGAGTCTAAGCCAGTTGCTGTGCAGGAGGTGCGCCCAAATTGGCATTTCACACTCTTGCTTCATGATTATATCCATCTTAAAAAATCTTAGCAGGAGTGCTGGGAGGACGGTGTTGTATCTTTGTTGGTGTCTCACATGAGGGGTCTCTGCAGTTGTTTTCTCTTCCATCAGTGATAATGTTAATCTCAATAGAAGAGTTGTATTCAACTTTGTCAGGGAACCTTTTTTCTTCCTGACTCGTAAGTAGTCTGTGGGGTAACACGTATGAGACTAGTGACTACCCTGCTCCCCCACTGTCTTTCACCCCGTGGTTTGAGTATCCCCTGATGATTCTTGACTGAGTTAAATATTATTATGGTGGTTTTATATGAGGATTTTCTGTTTATATCACCCCTCTACATTCTTTAGGTAACATTCTTCTGTAGATATTTTCCTTTCCCTTTTAATTGCTTATCTATCTATCTATCTACCTATCTATCTAATTTACAATTACAATAGGACTCATGGATTTTTTAAATCACTTCAGTTGAATCACATGTTCACACGACAGTCTGTTCATGCTCTTCCTTATATATTCCTCTCTCTTTTTTTTCCTCATAAAATAGTTGGTTAATCCATCTAGTTCCTTTGGAATCAAATATTAATAGCAACAGCAGAGGGAGCATAAAGAAGCCGTGTCATCTGTAGAGCTAAGACGTGAGCTGAGCCCTCGGGGGTAAATACAATTGAAGAGGAGTAGAAGCAGAGAAAGGGAATTCTAAGAACGGGCTTAGCACATGCAAAGGCTTAGAGTCAGCAGTTGCCCATGTGAATGGCCATTTTGAAATAGAGAATAGAGGTGTGGGAGGGAAAGGTGGGTCGTGGGCAGCGTCTTCAGTGCCAGAATGGGGAGCGTGCTGTTTTCCTGGAGAGAGGACACAGGTGTTAGTGAAGAGAAGTGAAGGTGAACATGGTGGGCAGGCAGGCTAAATGGCCATCTCAGAAGTGATTAAAGAAAACTGAGTTTATTTAAGGAAAAGAGGGTGGGGGTGGGATATCCCAAGGGAAGGGCTGCACAGCACTGAGCCAAGGGGCTGGTGGGCACCCAGCAGCTGCAGTTTCATCCTGATGTGCAGTCACGGGTGGGAATCTCTTGTTGTCAGTGGGTTTGGGGGCTGAGCTGGTGGGCTTGGAATGGGGATGGAATGCAGGTGTGGGATCAGGGGGCTTCAGGACAGTTCCAGTTCCTTACATGGACTGATTCCTGGTGCCCGGCAATCATTTCCTGGTCTTTGTTCTCCTGTGGCCGGAAGCTTCCAAATGGCTGTCAAGGGTTGTATTGCCTTCTAGTCCTAACAACAGGAAATGCTGGGGGAACGTCGATGCTCTGGGGATCTTACACAGGTAATAACACAGAAGTCCAAGGCAAGGCGTCTGGTGGGGAGATTAGAATCCAGTGGGTGCACACAGATACTTGAACTAATTGTTGGTGACAGCAGAAGGGAGGGAAGGTAGGAAAGTTCCAGGGACAATGTGGTTAATTTGGATGTGAGGGATGAAAGAAAGAAGGTGAAAGGGCAAGGGCTACGCCCTCCATCTTGCCCCAGGGCGAGGGCTACACCCTCCATCTTACCCCGGATCCTGCATTTTTGGGCAGCAGCCTTAGCCATGTGCTCAGCAAGGAGCTTCTTCCCAGAAGCCCAAGCCTCTGCTAGCCACACCTAGGATTTCTTTAAACTAACCAATAATAATCAAAGGAAGTGCACACCATAGATACGACCACATCCTGTGTAACAAGACACTGACTTGCGCCCGGCCAATCGGCAGGGCCCACAGTCCTCTCCCCTCTCCTTACTCTAACCCCCCTATAAAACCCCTCTCCACACAGAGCTCTCTCTCTCTTTATGCCGCTTGCCGCTGCGTCGGTGAGTGTGGTCGGGGAGCCAAGCTAGCTTTTGTATCAGACTCGGCTGGCTCCCTGGTGGTCTTTTGGGGATCCTGAAATCTGGGCATAGCAAAGGGATTCCCAATGACACAGGGATGAGAGAAGAGGGTGGGAGCAGAAAAGCGGGGACTGGGATACAGCTATTCTTGATGTCAGAGACTCTGTCCTCCTTGCATCTGTGCTCCCAGGTCCCATGTAAACTCTTGCAAAGTAGGATCCACCTGTCTACTGGCTGCACCCACCTAGAGTAGACAGGATAGGGAAAGCGTTTCAAGTTTTAATGTGCGTGGGAATCACTGGAGGTCCTGCCAAAATGCAGTTTCTGGCCCTGACCCCTTGGCTCAGTGGTTGTGTATTGACCTATGAACCAGGAGGTCACGGTTCAATTCCCGGTTGGGGCACGTGGCCGGGTTGCAGACCGGATCCCCAGTGTGGGGGTGTGCAGCAGGTAGCCGATCAATGATTCTCTCTGATGACTGATGTATCTATCTCTCTCTCCCTCTCCCTTCCTCTCTGAAATCAATGAAAATGTATTTTAAACAAAATTTTAAAAAATGCAGGTTCGGATTCGGTAGGTTTGGGGTGGCGCGGTGGTGCTGACACTGCGGGTCTTTGCTTAGCAAGGGGTTAGGGGATTTCTATGCAGATAAGCCAGGCCTGAAGCCCATGGTTGTGAAACAGGAAATGAAACAGATAATTTCTTCCTCATCCCCAGGGATTATCTCCATGCCAGGGACAACCCAGCTGAAGGCCAAGGACATTCTCTACCGGCTAAAGCAGTCTCATGCCCAGAGCATCGTGACCACAGATGCCCTTGCCCCGGAGGTGGACTCTGTGGCTTCTGAGTGTCCCGCTCTGAAAACCAAGCTCCTGGTGTCTGACCACGGCCGTGAGGGGTGGCTGGACTTCCGATCTCTGATTCAGTGAGTTTCGGGTCTGACGGAGGTGCTCTCTGAGGAACGGTGGGAGAAGGCCCTCCGCACCCAAGCGCTGTAGACAGACAGCTGGTGGGAGGAAGCTCACCAGGCCTGGCTCCAGAAACCTCCTCCCAGCTGTGTCCCTGACCTGCTGTGTGCCCCTGGGCTCCTTCCTGCCCCTCTCTTAGCCAAGGTTGCTTCATCTGTAATATCAGGACAGTGCGCTTCTGTGCTTCTCTCCCTAAAGTTTGATCACCCCTGGGATGTGAAAGGAGGTGTCACGTCAGAGGATTACTGTGTTTCAAGCTTCTTGTAGGTGGGGACCTAAAAGAATATTCACACATAAATATAAACACACATATATGAATAAGTTGGATGAGAGGTTAAATTTGATCTTTGAGGTGAAAGTTGAGACTGCAAGAAAAAATGAGGCTGTGACTGGCAGAGGGTTTTGGGGGCCAACATCTCCCAGGGTCTGGGTGCCCTTAGAAAGTTAGAGAAATGCTGGGAGGTCAGAAAGACCCTCCACCTCCAATCCTTTAATTCTGTGAGCCTTCAGGGGTTTTTTACACAGTCGACCTAAGAAACACCCATAACAGTAGAAAATTTTTATGAGTTTATTTGAGTCAAACTGACAACATATGCTGGGAAGCAACATCTGAAATGCTCTGGAGGAAAACCGTTTTGTAGCTTCTTTCATGCATTTGACATTCAGGAGGTGACGCAAGAAAGATTACAGGAAAGTGGGAGAAAGCCAGGTGGGGATGGGATGACAGGATAGTTAAGATTAAGTGCTCTCTTGCGGGGTAACACCCCCTACAAGGGATATCACTTTCCGTATTTCAAGGACGTATTATCCAACCTGCACGAGAACAATGGACAGGCTTGCTTAAGGCAAAGATAAACCTTTCACCAGAGAAGTTATGTGTCAGGGGCCTGACTCCTCACCATGCCCTGCCCGGTCAGGAATTTATGATCAGATCACCTGTGAGGTTAGTTTCCTGAGCCTCCTGTTCCACCCACAGCTCAAACCTTGCTGGGTTTCTTTTCTTTGTCTCTTTTATTTTTCTGAGGTAACATTGGTTTATAACGTGTAAGTTCTACTGGGTTTTTTTTCTTGAAGTAACCCTTCTGTTTTTAAAGTAAATGTTATTCAACCCCAAAAGGCAAACACAGTGAAGTCACACCTTGTGTTGGACTCTAAGGTCCGAGAGTTGGGGCCCTCCCTCCAGGGAGCAGGCCCTCACCTTCCCCTGGCGCTACCTTTGCCTTTCTCTCTCCTCAACTCCAAGGGCCCTTCTTCTGCCGGAACTTGTTTCCTGAGCCAATGCAGCCCAGCTGGCTCAGTGGAACTAACCTCGCAGGTGATCTGACCATAAATTCCTGACCAGGCAGGGCATGGCAGGGAGTCAGGCCTCTCACACATAACTTCTCTGGTCAAAGGTTTATCTTTGCCTTAAGCAAGCCTGTCCATTGTTCTTGTGCATGGAGACCAGTTCTTCCTCTAGTGTTGCAAAACCCCGGTTTCTGCACTGGCCAGGTACTCAGTTGGTTAGAGTGCCAAGGTTGTGGGTTTGATCCCATCAGGGCACATACAAGAATCCACCAATGAATGCATACATAAGTGGAACAGTAAATCCATGTTTCTCTCTGTGTGTGTCTGTCTGTCTCTCTCTCCCTCTCTCTCCCTTCCTCTCTCTAAAATCTATACAAGCAAACCAGGTTTCTGACTTTGAGCCTCATGTTGTGTCTTTTGCTGACCCTGAGGGTGGAGCCAGGAGACCTGACTTCTCTCCTTTTCTGTTCAATCCCTTTGTAGATCAGCATCCCCAGATCACACCTGTATTAAGTCAAAGACCACGGACCCAATGGTCATCTTCTTTACCAGTGGCACCACCGGCTTCCCCAAGATGGCAAAACACAGCCATGGACTTTCCTTGCGATACTCCTTCCCTTCATGGTAAGAAAGAGGGCAGCAACTTAGAGGCTGGGTCACAGTCTGGGGCAAGGGGTGTGTGTGTGTGTGTGTGTGTGTGTGTGTGTGTGTGTGTGTGTTGGGAAAGGTGCTCTAAGTAGAACTGAGTCCATCCTGCTTCTCCCTTCTGCTCTCTTTGGTTCAGACCACTGAGGGTCTCTGAGGCGAAGATCTGGACTTCTAAGCATGTGTTGACAGAAGCCTCCCAGTGACAAGGGGGTCCTGCCTGAGCACCTTCACAGGTGTGGCGGGAACTTGGGTGGAGGCAGCAGGCATTCTGCAAGCTCCACAAATGACAAGCCATGTGTCTTTGTCACTGGTTCCAGGTTTGCTGGGAGGAGGACAGAAAGTTCTAGCTATGTGAACTGTACAGATACAGAGGTGGAGTTTCCCAGTCATGAACCATTAAGAGGAAGTAATACCTGGAACCAAACCACTGCCTTTAACCTAAAATAAATAATTGTAGATGCTGAAGACATAGCCTTGGGTTAACCATGTAAACAATTTTAAACTAAACATCTTTTCCCTCCTACTTCCTCCTCCCCAACTAGTAATATTCATACCAGACCAAGTTCTGTGGGGAAGTATGGGCCTTGGTTGGCAAGTCTGTAAGGAGGAATTTGAAAAGGTCAGGAGCCTCTTGGGGGACATTGCCGAAGGCAGCAGCCCCTGCCTTGACTTTTCCAAAAGAGGCCAATCCCCTGGGTGTTTTACTGGAATCTCTATGTTTAGTCTTTAAGACCCGACCTTGAAGAAGCAGGTGCTTTCTCCTGGATATTTACCCTGCTGATTGTGTCTAGAGGTTAAATTTAGTTCAAGCCGTTGTTACAATAAAAGGCTAACAGGGCAGGCAATCGGGGCTGTTTGGGTTCCTAAAGCCAAACAAGCCCCTTAGCCTTCTCTTTCACAGACACATGTGTCAAAGTAATCTGTCCATCCATCTCTCAGGGTCTGCTGCTCAGCCCCGGCAAAGTTCTATGCATGTTGTACCTTATTAAGCGGAGCAGGGAGCAGAGAAGGTGTCTTGTGGACACTGGGTATCTGTGCTGATGATATCACTTGATCAGCAAAGCCCTGGAGGAATGGGGGTGGAAAGAAGGGGAAAGTTTTCTGTGTAGTTAGAATAACACAAGCAAAGGCAAAAAGATATAAAAGGTAGTGTTCATAGCCCAGCTGGTGTGGATCAGTGATTTAGCATCGGCCTATGAACCAGGAGGTCATGGCTCAATGGCAGGTCAGGGCACATGCCCAGGTTGTGGGATCCATCCATGGTGTGGCGCATGCAGGAGGCAGTCAATCAATGATTCTCTTCACCATTGATGTTTCTATCTCTCTTTCCCAGTCTCTAACTCTCTGAAATAAATAAAAATATAAATTTTAAAAAGTAGCACTCAAAGAACTACAGAGATTTGAGAGGAGCTGTTGCTGCAGGTGTTTGGGAAGCATAGATGGGAGGAGCTGAGAAATTGAGTAGGGCCCAGAGCACACAGGGTCATGGGCTTTGGTGCAGAGATTGAGCTTATGGGGAAAACAATAAGCTTATTGGTGTATTGAAAGGTTGTTAACAAGGGAGAGAACTAATCCAATTTGTATTTTGAAAAGATCACTGTCCTACAGGGTGAAGAATGGCTTGGAAAAAGAATAGATTTAGAAAGTCCTGTTAGAGGGTCTTAGAATAATTTAGGTGTAAGATGGTGGTGGCTTGGACAAGGTGCTGGGGACAAGAAGGAAGTTCAGAATTCTGAAAATTTAGGAGATAAAATGGGAGGTTGTGCTGGCTAGATGTGGGAGGTAAGAGGGGCTGGAGAGTCAAGGTGGACTCCCAGGTTTTGAGCTTGGGCAGTAATGACATTCACTGAAACACAGAGAGCACTGGAGAAGTCCCGGGAGGCAGGAGAGATTAGGATGCTGTGGGTTTGAGATGCTCGAGAGACATCCCAGAAGAGATGCTCAGTGGGCAGTTGGGTCTGAAGCTCAGAACAGAGGTCCCTAGCGTGTAATTTCCTGTGGGTGTGCCACAGCCCTCAGAGAGATGGAACAGGGAGTGTGAATGGCTCTCCAGGCCCCTCCCTACTAATAGAAGAGCTCTTCAAAGCCACAGCTCCTCTTGGGAGAGTTGAGTTTTTCTCAAGGAGTTATGCACACAGAGGTCCCTCGGAAGCAGTAAGAGTAAGGTGGAGAAATGCTTCAGACCTAGCTGAGTAGCCACGGGATTAAATTTTCTGTCTCTCTATCTACTAAGCATTTCTGTTGTGTGTGTGTGTTTTTAAATATTAAATGTATATTGTTCAAAGTATTACATATGTTCCCTTTTCCCCCACTCCCTCCTTCTAGCGCACCCAACCTCCTGTTTTTTTTATTATTATTATTTTGTAGTTAATTCTCACATGAGGATATTTGTTTTTCATTGATTTTTAGAAAGTGTGGGAGGGGGAGAGACAGAGAGAGAGAGAAACATTGATGTAAGAGAGACACATCAATTGGTTTCCTCCCATACACACCCCAACCAGGGCTGCCTGCAACTGAGGCACATGCCCTTGACCAGAATCAAACCCAAGACCCTTCAGTCCATGGGTTAACATTCTAAACACTGAGTCAAACCGGCTCGGGCTGTTTCTGTTATGTTCTGATGCTGTTCTCAGAAAGGCCCCTCCCTTATTATCCCCGATGGCTGCCAGCATTGCCCCAAACTGTACCAATAACAAATGTGAATCCAGAAAAAGAGCAACAGACTTCATTCCAGTATTCCCAGCCTTAAGGATCATTCTGATTGAACCAGTTGAAGTGGCATGTGACCAGGAAATCCGATTGGGGTGCCTTTGGGACTGGGGTGGGAGTGAGTCCGGAGCCCCACACAAACCACATGACTTGAGAGCGAGAGGGGTGGCTCGCTGTCTGAGAACCAGATTCCCGAGCCCTCAGTCACATCCTCCTGTGGTTACAAAGCTGAGGCCACTGTATTTTGGAGTCAGCAGGAAATTACTGCAGCTGAAGGCCTCTGATGTCCTGTGGTGCCTGTCAGATCCAGGCTGGATTATGGCTGCCGTGGGGACCCTGTTTAAACCATGGACAGCAGGGTCTACTGTCTTCATCCACCATCTGCCCCAGTTTGACACTAAGGTCGTTGTAGAGGTAAGAGGACTAATCTCTCAGTGTCAACAAACTCCCAGAGAAACTCATGTTTCAGGTTCAAAAGCTGGCCCCTGCTGAGAAGAGAGTATGTAACGAAGAAGCCCATTAGGGTGATAGAACCTGGGCTCTGGGGGGTCTCAAATGTGAGACATTGAATCAGTCAGTGAGTCTCTCAGAATACACATTTTGAGAAATTAAAGCAACCAGAACAATCTCAGGTCTCCTGGCTCCTCCATGGCCAGGTAGCTGGTGTGTGCGTGTGAATTTATTGAAGTGTTTAAAACCAGAGCCCTTGGAATAGGATGGTTCTAGCTCCTTTTCACACCTTTAACATTGTTAGGGGTAACCTTACCTCTCTGAGCTCAGTCTCCTCACCTGTAAGATGGGTGTTTTAATAATTACTACCTCATAAAATTGTTGGGAATAATGAGATGATACAGGCAAAGTGTGTAAAGTGCTAGCCCTGAGGCCTGCACCTGAAAACACTCAGGATCTGGTAGCAGTTGCTGTTATTGTTATGAGCACACCATGGTGACAATTGAAGTTGCCTCCATAAACCCTTTCAAATGACTGCCCTGCTCCTGAACATGCTGTTTGCGTCTCCACTCACTGCACCCTTGCTTTCCTTCCGCAGACCTGCCTCTTCCTCTCCACCACTCAAGTCCCAGCCCCTCCCCTCACCACTGTGGGGCCTGTTCTTCTCCAGGCCCTTCCATTGGAGCCCCTCACTGCTCATCTTTAATCCATTATACCCTTTCTTCTGTATTATCAGTCTCTTACTTCTCATCAACTCTACTCCCTCAGTCCATAAACACATGCATGTTCAATATATACATACTGGAGGAATTAACAAATGAATAAATGGGCTCTCTTAGAAGGGAGATCAGAATAAAAATGGTAATAATTGGCCAGTATTTTGTTGCTGTTGTTTATGGCCAGTATTTTTCATCTTAACTATAAATATAAAATTTTTCTCTGTTCACCTTGTAGACACTCTTTAAATACCCCATCACCCAGTACATTACTGCGCCCTGCGTATTTCGAATGATTCTGCAGGAGAATTTTGGCAGGTATGTAGAGATGGCCTGTTGTAATCACAATCTTTGGGTAGGATTTTAAGGAGTCTATTTCACTGTGGTCTTGTCGGTGGGGAACAGGCTCTTCCACGGGGTTGGGAGGAAAGAATCCCAAGGAATCACACCCAGGAGTTTGCGATGTGGCAACGTGGTTTATTTGTTAGGTAACATCAATAGAGTTCTCCTCCCGGCTTCCCAATGCCCCATCTCCCTGGGCCCTGCCCTGGAAAGAGTCCAATCTCGTCTTCAACAGCCAACGCAAAGGCCAATGCCCGGAGTTTCTGCTTCATGATCCTTTGGTCTGGACGTCTCCCCCGGCCCAGGTGGCCTCCAGACCTGCATGGTCCTCTGCTCCTGGGCGGGAGGGGACAGGAACAAATTGGGCCACTGGGGTCCCAGGCAAGAGAGACAGCCAGCATTACCCCCGGGTCTCAACCAGGAGCTTTTCCAAAACAACCCACTAACTTCCCAAGATTCCAGCGGCATGCACTGGGCCCACCCCCAGCCAACGATCTTTCCCAGGTTAGACTGACAGCCTCTGTGGTCCCACACCTCCCCCTGCGCCATTTTGACTTTACTGGGCAGTTCCTGACCTCCCCTGTGCCCCCTCCCACACACAATCCCAACCCAGAGGGGGAGGGAAGGGTGTTAATCCCCTTGGGGGGACTGTGCTGCCATTTCTTGGGTGTGAAACTGGAGCTTCCTGGTGAGGCAAACAGGCCTCTGCTTCCCAGCTGCCTGTGCTCCACATTGTCAGCCTCTCCCCTGGCTCTGTTTCTTTCAATCACCAGCCAAGGATGGTAACAGCCTGACTGTTTTATCTCTGGTTCTTTGAGGACAGTGAGAGCTAGTGTGTGTGTGTGTGTGTGTGTGTGTGTGTGTGTGTGTGTGTGTGTGAGAGAGAGAGAGAGAGAGAGAGAGAGAGAGAGAGAGAGAGAGAGAGAGAGAAACACTGGTGGCGATTATTATCAGCCAGTCTAATTAGTTTATTAAGCAGGCCTCAGATCCAAATGAAAAGTTTTCATTTTTAAGCTTTCTTATGTGAAATAACAAACATAAGACATAAATTTGTGGATTCAGAAATTGTTGAAAATTAAACCAATATGTAACCACTCATTCAAGTCACAATAAGAGAACATTGCCAGCCCCCAGTGACCTACTCAGACCTCTCCAACTCCCTACAGGAACTCACTATCTTGCCTTTTATGGTGTTCACACATTTGTGTGTTGTTTCTTTTTTTTCCCCCTTGTAGTTTACCTCCTATGGAAATATTCTGAAACAAATCCATCTATTTTACTTGCTTGTGCGCTTTGTAATCATATTATTCTGTAATGTCCAGCTTATTTTTGCAACGTTATATTTCTAAGATGTGCCCATGTTGCATCATGTTGCTGTAGCTAATGTTTATTGCTGAATAATATCCCATTTTATAAAAAGTCCACATTTCCTTCCATCCGCTCTACCACTAATGGACATCTGGGTGGTTTGCAGTTGAGGGCTGCTGATGACTGACACTGTTCTTGCGCATTCACCCTGTGCACATCAGCACTCATTTGTGTGGGGGTCTTTCTCGGAGAAATTGCTGAGTCACACTGACACCGCATCCTACCACCTATTTTCCAAAGTATCCCATCGTCCTGTGCGCCCACTAGCAGGGAGGCAGGATTCCCTTGTTCCACATCTTTGGCAACATCTGTTCGTGTCAGAGTCTCTAATTTTTACCAATCTGATGCATGTAGTGTCATTTTGCTATAGTTTTATTTTGTATTTCTCCATGTTTACAGATAAATTTTGAGCTAAAGTGCAATCTTGTCTTTGAACCTAATGGGCACTTATGTATATTTTAGTGACTCTAAAATGGAAATGGCAGCTTCAAAAATCAGACCTAATAACTTTTAGACACAGAGTTAAAATGTCAAGGAGTTAAACAAGTACCCTTACGAAGCTAACTCTGAAATACAACTTGCATTTATTCACAAAGCCTCCATCCCAGCATGCCCTTGGAGTCTGCCTCTATCTGTATTTCAAAGCTCATATGACAGCCACTTTTTGCAACATTCCTCAGATGACGAACTTGGTCCAAACCCAGTAAAAATCCAATCAGGGCATCACTAATGACTCCACTGGAGACTCTGCTAATTTTACCTACTTTGGAGAAAGCTCCAGATGAGTGAGGAAGACACCCCTAATGAAACCAGCCCCCTGTCCACCACTCCTGACTCTGTGTCCAGGAGAGGTGTTGGGGGGGCGGGGGAGAGGAGCCAGAAATCTGCCACTTCCCTCATCGCCAAGAACTAGTTTAGCTGGGCCTGCTGATGCTCAGACCTTAGTCACTTCTCCTCATTTCCTTCAGGGAGTCCATTATGATTGGGTGATTGTTTTTGTATTATTTCTGGAATTTCCCTGAGGAAAATGGAGGAGAAATAATGTACAGCATACGGCATGCCTAGTACAGGATATACCTGCTACAGGCTCATAGCAGACTTTTCTGTTGTCTCCAAAATGCCTTCTTAAAGGGCTGCTACCTGTGACCCCTGTCCTGTTTCCCACACTCAGCCCAATCTTCCTTAATGACCAATGCAATTGATTGACAATCCCTAACTTGCATTCTCCCCTCGGGAACACAAAAGCCCTTCAGTTCACATAACCCATCTCCCCCAAGGCCGGAAGAGCAGTCCAATAACCATCCCTGTGTGTTCCCAAAATCTTAGCCTTTACCCCCTCATGGTTTATAAAACATCACTCTTTCCACATAGAAGCTTCCCTCAGACGAGGCCTATGTCCAAAATGAGTTGGATCCTTAACTGAACCCATAGCCTTATCACCACCACCATCATCACCCCTCCCCCTCCCCGCCTGAAGAACAGTTCATAGGGACTGACAGACAGGAAGTGAATGACGTCCACCCGGACGGCAAGTAAGGAAGTGAGGAAGCAGAAAGGAGGATGGGCTCCTAACTCCTGGGCCTGGGTAGGAGCGTCCAGGGCCTGCCCTGAAGCTCTGTGGACACCTTGTCTCCCCCAAACCTCAGGTTCCCCACTCTGGAGCATTGCTCTACTGGCGGGGAGGCCGTGCTGCCCGAGGAGCAAGAGAAGTGGCGACAACGGACGGGCCTTCTGCTCCACCAGCTCTACGGACAGTCGGAAACGGTAGGTGGACAGGCCCCTCTGGGCCACGCAGCCCAGCAGAGGAGCTGAATCTGCCAGAGCGTGTGCACAGGCCCCACTGTGCGCACAGCCAGCAGAGGGTGGCTCTGGAGTTCCAGGCTGATGGGCCCCAAATATTTGCAGAGAGAGGATTCACACACAGTCTTTGACTTGTCAAGACCTCAGTGTGCTGATGACTACTGGACAAAACCTTCCAAAGGGGTCTGAGGACAGGGGCTGCGTCCCTGGGATCAGGGGAGCCGGGAGGAGCAATGTTAATGGAGGTGCCTCCTGCCTCATGGAGGCCCCGCCTGTGAGTCCTGCCCATGTCACCCTCCCTCCCTAAGCAGCAGCCACAGGGCCAGGCAGGAGCTGGGCCCGGAAGCTCACCTCTGGGTGTGTATGAGGGCAGCACACAGGTTTGATTGTGGGGCACGAGCAGGAGGGGAGGAGGGAGCACAGGGATCACACACACACACACACACACACACACACGTGCGTGCACACACACACACACACACACACACTGTGACCCCCAAGGGTGTCACTGAGCACGCAGTGGGCAGTGCTGGGGTCCAACCCCAGCAGCTCCAGGGGTTCCCAAAGGTGTAGATGGAGTCGGCGAAGAAGGAATGATACGGAGACAGCGTTCAGTTGATCAGCAGCCTAGCCAGGATCTCTAGCCAGGATCTCCAGCCAAGTTCTGATCAGGATCTCCAGCGAAGTTCTGGTTAAGATCTCCAGCCAGGTTCTGTGTCCATGTTCTCTTGCTAGGTTCTCCAGCCAGGTTCTCCGGGTTCTCCAGCCAGGATCTGTAGCCATATTCCCTCGCTAGGTTCTCCAGCCAGGTTCAGTCACCAGGTTCTAGTCAGGTTCACTTGCCATGTTCTATCCAGGTTCTGTAGCCAGGTTCTCTCTCTAGGTTCTTCAGCCAGGTTCTCTCTCGCTAGGTTCTGTCTCTAGGTTCTGTGGCCAGTTTCTGTCCAGGATCTTTTGCCATGTTCTCTCGCTAAGTTCTGTCTCCAGGTTCTGTCTCCAGTTTCTGTCCAGGATCTTTTGCCATGTTCTCTCCAGCGAAGTTCTTCTGTCTCTAGGTTCTGTGTAGGTTCTGTGTCTAGGTTCTGTGTGTAGGTTCTGAGTCTAGGTTCTGTGTAGGTTCTGTGTCTAGGTTCTGTGTGTAGGTTCTGTGTTCTGTTGTCTTACATCTGTATTTATACCAGTTGATTTTAATCCTGTCAATTTCTATTGCAAAGGTTAGGGCATTTCTTATCTCCATTCCAGGGAGTAAAGATTATGTAGCTTAAGCGTGATTGTTTATAGTTAAAGTGATTAACTACCCGCCTGGCACTTAGTTAAGGGGTTTTATCCCCTCCCTAACTTCAGGGGAAAATCCCTACCTGGGGAAACAACCTTTCTCGGAGAGGTGACCTTGGTTAAAACACATAGCGCTAAGGGGAGCAAACATATTAAGAACAGTATGCCATATACGCCAGGTCCCTTGAAACATATGCTGTGCAGATGTTTCTTTCCTGCAGAGACTGTGTCAAGCAGCAAGGATGGACCGGCTTCCGGCAAATTCCCCCTTTTTTATTTTTTAAATGATAGCACATGCAAATCAGTGGCCACCTCTCAGATTGGGCTGTTTAAGACTTGGAAGAAGACTGGCAAGCAATAACAATAAGCATAGCTATAAACATAGTGGATGGAGCGCACAAGGAGCCCCGTTCCTGTAGAAGGTTGCTGGCCTCTTCAGCCAAGGGATTTCAGCTGGCCTCAAGTTGTTGGTTTGATTGTCTTTGTTGGTCTGGCTAGCGGTCGGCGTCACTGGCGATGGGCTTCCCAAAGCATCAGCGAGTTGAAGGACTGTATCAAAGGGTCCATCAGGGCTGTGCTTGATGGTGGTGTCGGTGTCCGAGGAGGAGTAAGCTGTGCCCTCTGGGTCAGCTGATATGGAAGATGGAGGGTAGTAGAGAGAAAAAGAAGATAAAGCAAAAGAACTACAAGGCATGGAAGTGTTTAGAAAAAGGAGGGAGAAGAAAGGGAAGAAGGCAGCATCCTGACACAGCCCTTTCCTTCAGCTGCCCCTTTCCCTGTGGTCCAAGGTAGAAATGGGAAACAAGTCCTGTTGCAGTGAGAGGGCAGCTGCTGTCAGCCAGTCTCTGTCTTTACCTGGGTCCCGATCTGAGCTGGGCCAAGTCTCTTTCTGTTATCTGGGTCCCGATCTGAGCTGGGCGTGGGAAGCAGGAAGCAGCCATGGGGGAAGGAGACCTCCCTCAGAAGGGGCGAGTGTTCAAGCCCCTGCATAGTTGGGGGGGTGAGGATCTATGCCCCACCTCTGTTGACCCCCAAGTTCTCTCCTGCCGGCCCCTCTGCGACTGTGCCTGTCTTAGGTCGTTCCTCCCTGAAGAATCTTACCCGTCTTTGACTAACCAGCCATCCTTCAGGGCCAGGCAGGGTGATGTGAGGGTCAGTTCTGTCTCCTTGGTAGCCTATACCCCCGTGGCCTCCAAGCCCAGCAACTGCCTTGGGATCCCCTCGCCTGCTGGCGGGGCCCTGGCATTGATCACATATCTTGGGGAACCCAGGTTTCTTCTCCAGGGAGGGCCCAGCTCACGCCATTGGGTGAGAGACAGATCCATGGTACCAGCCACCATGAGGCTTCAACCTCAGCATGAACAGAGACCTCAGGCAACAGCTATGGGCAATTGGATTGTAAGAAGAGGGTCCCTCTTGACACAAGGGTAAGAGAGGCCAATACAGGACAAAGGACAGTCCTGGAACAGGGCTTTCTCAGCCCAGGAAGTCAGGCTCTTGGCGGATTGGCTTCCGGCAGGGCAGGGCTTCAGTGGTAGGAAGAGGGGCTGCCTCTCTCCCAAAGCTTCCTCAACCCCCTGATGCTGACACAGCCTTTCTCCCCTCCTCCCACTATCCTGTCAGCTCAAAAAGTCATTCCTCTCAGGACCTGTAGGGCAGGTTCTTTTGGTCCTAATTCACATATTTGTCTGACGGTGTGTTGTTTTTTTGCAAAGGAAAAGTTTTATTTTAGTCAGTTAAGTGGTCTGATTCCAGCCTGAGAAATGTGAGGGCTCCAGGCCTGACCTTGCATGGCTGCCAGTTCACTTTTGAACAGAGAAGCACACGCTACACCCATAACCCCCGTCCCTTTGCTTGAAGCCACAGAATACTCCCTCCTCGCTGCCCGGGGCCTCATTTCCCAAAGCCCTTGCAACCCGCTTGCTCACCTGTGGGCGATTCCGTGTCCTGAAGTGTGAGCAGCAGCTTGGAGAGGGAGGCCTTCCACTCCCAGGAGCTCAGGTGTCAGTCCCTCTCAGCATCGCCCATGGCAGCTTCAAGCCCATAGGCATAGGTGGGCCCCGCCAGAAGCTGGGCTTCCCAGTGTCCAAACTGGGAACAGAATGCTGACCCTGCGGGTGGTGGCGAGGGGAGGGGAAGGGTGTGTTTGCCCCCCCCCCCCGGGCTGTGCCCAGCCTGCACATCCCCCAGGGCCGGCCCACTGTCTTCACTGATGTGGGGGGTCGTGCGCCAGGTGTCAGGGGTGCAGAGCCCAAGGGGCCGTCTCTATGCTCAGATGCTTGTTTTCTATGGAGGGAAACACCCGCAAAAGTCAGTATAATGCCCTGTTGGCGACAACAGAAATGGGGGGAAAGTACCACTGAAGGAGGATCGCCCACGCCTTCTCCTGGGGCCTGAGTCTGGGCTGGTTGCCCTGAGGAGCCAGGTGAGCTCATGGGTGTGGCCTGTGCAGCTTCCCACCCCCCAGGCTCTGAGAGGGGGTGCCGGCTCGACCCCTCTGACAGAAGAGACCCAGGGCATTACCTCATCTTCTGACTGTGAAGCCTTCGCTCTAGGACAGATGGTAGCTTCAGAGAACCAGGAAGGAGGCAGAGGTCACCAGGAGGGCAGTGGGGTGGGAGTGGTGGCAGAGGAGCAACCTAAGTGATTTCAGCGCAGCCCCGAGGGCAGATGGGGCAGGGAGCCTGTCAGCTGCAGTCTTGAGTAAGTGTTGGTCAAATGGACACAAGCCTGGCGTGCAGTGGGCACTCCCCCACCCACAACCCGCCCACAGCCCCGAGCTCAGCCCTTTGCTCCTTTCTCGGCCTCCCCCCGGGACCCTGTGGCCCAGGATGCAGAGCTTCCAGCTCCCCACAGGCTCTATGAGCAGCGTCCCATGACCTCTGTGAGCAGGTGTGCTGTGTATGTGATCCGCCTGCACCCTTTGACCACTGGTATTCTCTTCCTTTTGTGCACAGGGATTGACTTGCGGCACCCCCCGGGGATCACCAGTCAAGCCCGGTTCCATGGGGAAAGCCATCCCACCCTTCGACGTCCAGGTTTGGTGCTAAAGGCGGGGCCAGGGACCACTGAGGGCTCAGCTGGGAACAGACCCCCTGTGACACCAGGCGGCAGAAGCAGCCGTGCCCTCTGCCCACGGTGTCCTTCCTCCTCTCCTTGTTACCTCTGATTTCCTGGGAGGTTTCAGTACAGTGGGCCTCAGTGCAGCTCACCGTGCCAGCCGAAGCTGCACACACAGCCGTGGCACCCGGGACCTGGAGGAGCGCCGGCAGCTCTGTCCACCCTCTGGGGCTTTTAGCTTGTCCTGACCCCTGTTTTGTAGCTTGAAGACACATGCAATGTCCACGTACCAGGAAACAAACACACCCGTGACTTGCTGATTTCAAAGACTTGAGAGCTTCCTCCTGTTTTCTGCCAGGGACCTCCCCATGGTCCCCACTGGTGTCACACGCATAGGCCAGGCAGAGCTTGGGTGGGCAGGAGTGCTGGGAGCCCTGCAGGGGGACTCACACACCTCTTGCTCCAGATCATCGACGACGAGGGCAACATCCTGCCGCCCAACACTGAGGGCAACCTTGGCATCAGGATCAAGCCCACCAAGCCCATTGGCCTGTTCATGTTGTATGAGGTGAGGGCGCCCGCCTGCCACTCCCTGTCCCGGGCACCCCTGCAGCGAGAAGGGAGGGGACTCAACTCTGCATCCTGAGACTCCTCCCATCTCCGTTATGTGCCCCAGTTCAGTGAAGCCAGGTCTAGTTCCCCCAAAGCTCACAGCCTTTCCCCTCCTAACCCATGTGGCACTGATGGGATAGAGAAGCCTGGCTTCGGGATCATCGGACTTGGGGCTGATGATTAGAATGCCGGCTTCGGCTGGGTTCACGTCCTACCATCCAGTTTACCAACAGGGTGGGAACAAACCTAGTCACTGTCCTGAGCCTCCTGAGGCCTCCCCTCCCCCACTTCTCAGACAAACCGCCTGCAGACCTTAGTAGTCATGTGTTTCCCCATGACAAATAAACGGCAGATCTAAGATTTAAACCCATGTCTTTCAGCCCCAAGGCCTCATGGGAAATCCAGGGATTACAGAACCTGTGATGGGCTCTAAGGAAACTGACCCGATAACCCCTAGCCCTCCCAGGGTAGTGGAGGCCACTCAGAGGAAATTCTCAGCTTCCCAGATGGGCCCTGGAAGGGTGGGCACACCTGAAATTGATCTCAGATTCCACCTCCTTTCTCCCAAAGAACAGCCATCAGAGGGTCTCTCCTGGTTTCACTGTTGTCATCACTCTGGCCTCCAGGGGGACGTTGCTCCTCATGTGATACTATCAACCAACAGTAAAAAACACTGGCTAAACCATTCATCAATTTTCTTTATCTTTTCAAAGAGCCAGCTCTTGGTTTCATTAATTTTTTGTATTTTTTCAATGTTATCTATGTTATTTATTTCTGCTCTAATCTTTATAATCTCCCTTTTTGTACTTACTCTGGTTTTTCTTGGTGTTCTCTTTCTAGTTCTTTAAGTTGAAGGGTTAAATAGTTTATTGGTAATTTTTTTGTTTGTTTTTTGAGGTATGCCTGTAGGGCTATGAATTCCCTCTCAGGACTGCTTTTGCTGTGTCCCAGAGATTTTAGGTTGTTGTGTGTTCATTTTCATTTGTTTCCAGTAAGTTTTTTAAAATTTATTTCTTGACTAGAGACCCGTGCACAAAATTCGTGCATGGCGGGGGCGGGGGGTCCCCTAAGCCCAGCCAGCACCCTCTCCAATATGGGGCCCCTAGGAGGATGTCTGACTGCAGGTTTAGGCCCAATCCTGGGGATCAGACCTAAACCTGCAGTCGGACATCCCTCTCACAATCCTGGACTGCTGGTTCCTAATCACTCACCTGCCTGCCTGCCGGGTCACCCCTAACTCCCCCCTACACACACCAGACTGATCGCCACTAACTGCCCCTCCTGCTGGCCTGGTTTTCCCTAACTGCCTCCCCTGCCAGCCTAATCATCCCTTACTGTCCCCCTGATGGCCTGGTTGTGCCCAACTTCCCCCCCTGCTGACCTGATCACCCCCAACTGCCCCTCCTGCTGGCCTGGTCTCCCCACAGAGCGTGCTTGCTCAGTTGTTTGGTCGTCCCTTACTAAACCCTTGCCAGCCTTGTTGCCCCACTCAGCCTTCTTGTTGAGTCCTTTGGTTGTCTCTCATTAACCCCCCTGCCAGCCTGGTCCTAGGCAGCCATCTTGTGAGGGCACGAGGGCTAATTTACATATTACCTCTTTATTATATGGGATTTCATTGGTAACCCATTCTTTGTTTAATAACATGCTACTTAACCTCGACGTGTTTGAATGTTTTGGGGGTGCTTTTACTGTAGTAGATTTCTAATTTCATTCCACTGTGATATGAGAAGTTGCTTGATATGATTTCTATCTTCTTGAACTTGTAGAGACTTGTTTTGTGTCCTAACATGTGGTCTATCTTTGTGAATGATTCATGTGCACTTGAGTAGAATGTATATTCTGCTGATTTGGGGAGAAATAGTCTATAAATATCAATTAAATCCATCTGATCCAGTGTGTCCTTTAGAGTCACTGTTTCCTTGTCACGTTTTTGTCTGGAAGATCCAGTGAAGTCAGCAGGGTGTTAAAGTCCCCTGCTATGACTGCATTGTTGTCAATCTCTCCGTTAAAGTCCTCTAGCAGTTTTTGGAATATATTTAGGTGCTCCTGTATTGGGTGCGTATATGTTTACCATGGTTCTATCCTCTTGTTGGATCCATCCCTTTAGTATTGTGTAGTGATCTTGGTTGTCTTTTGTGATGGCCTTCATTTTGAAGTCTATTTTGTCAGATATGAGTATTGCTACTCCCACTTTTTTTTAACCCTTTCCATTTGCATGGAAAACTTTTTTTCCATTCCTTCACTCTCATCCTGTGTATGTCTTTTGTTCTGAGGTGGGAATCTTATAGACCAGCCGTGGGCAAACTATGGCCCGCGGGCTGGATCCGGCCCGTTTGAAATGAATAAAACTAAAAAATAAAAAGACCGTACCCTTTTATGTAATGATGTTTACTTTGAATTTATATTAGTTCACAAAAACACTCCATCCATGCTTTTGTTCCGGCCCTCCGGTCCAGTTTAAGAACCCATTGTGGCCCTCGAGTCAAAAAGTTTGCCCACCCCTGTTACAGACAGTATATAGTTGGCTCATATTTTTTTATCCATTCAGTTATCCTGTGCCTTTTGTTTGGACCATTTAATCCATTTACATTTAGGGTTATTGATAGGTACTTATTTATTGCCAATTTAATTCTGTATGTGTAGGTTTCTCTCTCTGTTTCTCCTTCTCATTACAGCAGTGCCTATCACATTTCTTGTAATGCTGGCTTGGTGGTGATGTATTCCTTTGGCCTTTTTTTTTCTTTTTGTCTGGGAAGCTCTTCATTTGACCATCATTTTGAATGATAGCCTTGCTGGGTATAGTAATCTTGCTTTCAGATCCTTGCTCTCCATTACCTTGAGTACTTCATGCTATTCCCTTCTTGTCTATAGATTTTCTGATGAGAAGTCAGGTGTCACCTTTATGGGAACTCCTTTGTAGGTAAAAGTTTGCTTTTCTCTTGCTGCCTTTAAGATTCTCTCTTGGTTTTTAATTTTTGGCATTTTAATTAAGATGTGTTGGGTTATGGGCCTGTTTGGGTTCTTCTTGCTTGGGGTTCTCTGTGCCTCCTGAACTTGTGTGACTTTTTCCTCCACCAGGTTAGAGATATTTTCTGCCATTATTTCCTCAAGCATTGACCAGCTGGCTCCTTCATGCCCCCTAATAGGGACTGAGCCCACAACCTGGGCATGTGCCCTCATCAGGAAGTGACTGGCAACCTTTTGGTACATGGGATGATGCTCAATCAACTGAGCCACACTGGCCAGGGCCCTATAGACTTTCTCTGAGAATGAGATGAGACCCACATGGGGAAGAAAATTCATTTAGCAAATGTTTATTGACATGTTTCATCTATTCAGCTACTGTGTTATATTAATATCAATTGTCAGTGTGTTCTGTGCATTATTGACCAGTAGCATGCATTGAGTGTTTGCATGTACAGCCAACAGACTCAGAGAGATTTACAAAACGTGCACAGGTGCCTAGTGGAATGAGAAGCAGGATTCAAACCCAGATCTGAGCCCAAGGTTGCAGCTCAATATCTTTAACCTCACTGCCTTTAACAAGAGCGCTGTTCTCTTTGCAGAATGACCCAGTGAAGACAGCCAAAGTGGAGTGTGGGGACTTTTACAACACTGGGGACAAAGCAACTATTGACGAAGAGGGCTACATCTGGTTCCTGGGGAGGGACGATGACATCATCAAAACCCTGGGGTAGGTGTGGCTGACCTGGGGCCTGGCAGCTCTAGCTTGCTTCACCATTCCTCCATGCACTGGGGACGGGACCCTCAGGCTATTCCTGATGCAGCCATGTCTACAGGGACCTGGCCCAGGGTATCTGTGCATCTCCCCCAACATCAAAATAAAGGTCAAGAAGGCCTGGAAGTGCAACCACAGTAGACACTGTGCAATTTAAAGAGGGGATATAGGGTTGGGAAGGGAGGTCTTATTTGAGCCCCTTTTTGTCCCCATTGGTTGGGGGAAATTATTCTCTGTGTTCCTCTAATTGAATGGGACACATGTCACAGAAAAACAACAACAGCAGCAGCAGATAAGCTTATGGAGTGCTTACTTTGTGCAAGTACACTCCTCTGTGCTTTGCTTAACCAGGTAGATGCCATTATTGTGCCTGTTTTACAGATGAGAACACTGAGTCACTGACCAGTGAACTAAGTTGCTGAAAGTTCCCAAGGTAGTGCAGGGAGAAGCCCAGATCTGAACCGAGGCAGTGCGGCTCCCCATCTGTTGTTCCTACCGCTTAGGTGATGTAGGGAGAAAAAGTGACACAAGTAACAACTTCCCTTGGATGCATCAGGGAAATTAAGTTTGTTTTACTTTTTAAGATTCTAAATGAGATGCTGATGTAGTGAGACAGAATCTCTCTAAACTTTAAGACAAAGTCTGAGGCTCCCAAGAGTACAGTAAGAGTCCTGCTGGGAAGCTCCTGGTGCCACACCCACAGCCCCAGGAGGACAGCCTTCCACCCCCATCCGCCCACCAGAGGCAGTGAGGGGAGACCTGGGAGCATCTGAGCCTGGAATGCCCAGGTCTTCACATCCTGGTCCCACTGCAGAGCCTTTTCACAGGCCTCTGACTCTCGTGAAGGTTTCCCTCTGTGCCCAGGAAAGCTGTGACTCCCAAACATGGGATTGGAGGCCCAGGGTCACTTCAGCCCTGGCATCTGCTCAGACCCAGAGCAGGAACCCTTGGTCCCCCAGGTACCGCATTGGGCCGGCAGAGGTGGAGAGCGCCCTGGCTGAGCATCCGGCGGTGGCTGAGTCAGCTGTGGTGAGCAGCCCGGACCCGATCCGAGGGCAGGTGAGGAGCAGGACAGGAGGTCATGGGGTCTGCGTGTGGGCACTGGAAGGCTGGTGCAGAAGAAACTTCCAGAGCAGTTGGTGCGTGCAGCGCCCTTACACCATGTGGGCAGCAGGAGGCACTGTGGCATCATCCGTGACATCTTGACTAGCTACTGGGTGAGCTGGCTCATTTAACCCTCACAACAACCTATTGAGTTAGAGACTCTTACTTATTATACCTTTTAATAGACAAAGAGACACCACACAGAAGTTAAATAAGTTGCCCGGATTGCACTGTGGTGGAGCCAGGATGGAAATCTGAGCACTCTGTTTCCAATGCATTCATTGGATTTATTGAGCACCTACTATGTACAAGGCCCCGTGCAATTAAATGGGGACATAAATAACAATATAAAAGCAATAAGTTCAGCCCAGCCTGTGTGGCTCAGTGGTTGAGTGTCGACCCAGGAACAGGTTTGATTCCTGGTCAAGACACATACCAGGTTGGGGGCCAGATCCCCAGTAGGGGGCCTGCAGGAGGAAGCAAAGTGATGATTCTCTGTCATCATTGATGTTTCTATCTTTCCCCCTCCTTTCCTCTCTGAAATCAATAAATAGGCATTTAAAAAAAAGAGTCAACAACTACTTAAAAATAAAAACAATAAGACCAATAAGTTACCAACAATTATTAAATGCCCACAAGGTTCCAGGCACAGAACTGTGCGTACATTAGAGGTAAAAATGATGATGAAAACAATGATGCTGGGGGTAATAATAAAGTTACACTGGGTGCATGTTTTATGTGTATCATCTCATGGAATCTGAACGTAAGGCCACCATGTTCAGCTCCACGGGATGAGCCTGTACTCTGCGGATGTCACAGAGAAGGAATTTGAGGTTAAGTAATTTTTCAAGGGAAAGAGGAGAAATTGGAAGTATTTGTGTTTGAACCTGGTCTTGACCTTTTGCAAAGGCTCAGGTGTCAGCTTGCTTTGCCATTCATTGCATTAACACTTACTTTTAAACCGGGCAACTGGGTGGCACTCACCCTGAGCCCCGGCTCTGGTTCTGCGTTGCAGGTGGTGAAGGCCTTCATTGTCCTGACCCCACAGTTTCTGTCCCATGACCCGGACCAGCTCGCCAAGGAGCTGAAGGAGCACGTGAAGGCAGTGACAGCCCCGTACAAGTACCCGAGGAAGGTGAGTGGGGCTGATGCTTGAGCCCTTCCAAGCTCTGCTGCCCCAAGTCTGGTGGGGTGGCCGGGAGATGCTGAAACCGAACATAGAACGAGCATTTTTCTCTGCAGAAGAAGCAATTCGGCGTAGGGGTGGATGCAGCCAACTGAGTGGGATGGCACCTCTATTCTGGGTCGGACCCCAAAACGTGCTGCACATTCCCCTGAGGGCAAGGTGTTTTCCAATAGGGTGTATCAACTGTCTCCCTCCAGGTGAGGCAAATGTCCATGTGGGCACGGTGTCCCCTTGAGGGAATGACTCAGCCCAGGAAACTTGGGGTGTCTGCCTTCTGAGCTCTATTCCCTGAGTCCCCGGTCTTGGGTTCTGCTCTCACAGCTCCAGTCCACTTCACCTTCCCTCTGCCAGAGCACAAGGTGGGTGGCTCCACAGGGAATTTAGTGTGTTGGCCCTTTAAGAGGGTGCCTGAATTTTCAGCTGTTACTCCCTGGCAGACAGCACTCCACTGCTTTTCACAGCCAGATGTTATGTGGGTACCCTCCTCAGTTAGGATCTCTCAGCTGAGGAGCCCAGCTTGGGGAAGATACCCCAGAGTTCTCAGTGGCACCCCCACAGCTGAGATATCTATCTCTCCGGGGCCTCAGTTGCTGTCCTTGGGCGCCCAGCCAGCCCTCTCGAGCCTCTGCCCGCCCCCCGCCCCAACAGTCTCTATGCGGTCTCCACTTTCGGGCCTCAGATATAAGGGTTCTCTCCTGCGAGTTTTCTGTTGATTATTCAGGAAGTTTTTCTGCATTTTAGTTGTAATACCAGTTTGCTCCTGGGAGCATATCTGTGCAGCACCCACTTCCTCTGCCGCCATTTTAAATCTCATCTGTGGCAGTTCATTCATATTCTTTCTATTCTACTGCATTTGCTTTTCTGTTTACATCTTTATTTATTGTCAGTCCTCACCAAGGATATATTTTCCATTGATTTTAAAAAGAGTGGAAGGAAGGGAGGAAATGAGGGAGAGAAGGAGGGTGGGAGAGAGAGTGAGAGAAACATTGATGCAGAGAGACACATCAATTGGCTGCCTCCCGTACACACCGCAACTGGGGCCTGGGATGGAAACTGCAATCCAGGTACATGCTCTTGATCTGGAATCAAACCCGAGACCCTTCGCTCTGTGGGCTGATGCTCCAACCACTGAGCCAGGCTGCCAGGGCTGCATTTGTTTTAACTATTGTGTAAAAATAACAAAAATATCCAATAGAGAAATTATTGAATGATGTGTTAAAAGCAATATTATCGTGTAAGTGAAAATGATGTAGATTTTTATTTTTAACATAATAGTACCACAATATATTATTAAGACAAAAAGCAGGCCATGAAAAAATATGCATAATATCATTGTATTTGTTTAAAAACAAAGATTGAAAGGATACCGATGCCAACAGCTAACATTTCCTACATTGTCTGAATGTTTATAGTCAGTGCATCTTGTAAAGCTGTCTAGTTAACTGTTACTGAATATTTACTTCCTGTGCCAGGCCCTGGATTCAGTGCTTCATGTGCATTATTATTTCATTTCATCCTCTCCGCAGCCTAAGATGGTCTAATCATGTATTTTACGGAGTTGAAATTGAGGCTCAGAGAATAGAGTTAATACAGGCAGAGCTCAAACCATGTGGCTCCAACAGCAGCAGCGTTCCTGCTTTTAATGTCAGGCTCTGCTGCCTCCTAGATAGAACAGGGATGCGTACCAGTTAGGACCGTTTTTTTTGGACCATGCCCCATCTAAGCATCTCTAAAATCATGAGGTCCCTCTTGTGACATATAATTCTTATTATTCGAAAAGTGAGCTCCTACTCATGTGAAGGAAGCCTAAAAGGCCATTAACTTGGTCTAAACAAGCTTCCAAAGAACATGGCACCCATGAAAGAGAAAAATAAAAGAACAAAAGGACAGTTGAAGTACTGAAGAAGAAATCACTAAGAAATTGTTAAAAATAATAATAATATGAAGTGATGTGAAAAAATAGCAACTAAAGTTTTAAAACATAATGGAGAACTGAAATGCATAGCTATGACACAATATATATTTATATACTGTATATGAGGCCCCTAGAACCATAAGAAATGGAAAAAATTCACTGTTGGTAACTCATTCTCCAGTTGCTCCCCTTAAAAATCATATTGACCCCCTGTGGGGCATGTGCCCCATGTTGGAAACCATGTTATTGTAACAAAGAACCCCACAGCCACATGCCCACCAGGTGCTGTCAGAGAGGGACACAGAGGTTCCGACTCTCCTGTGAGAGGTGGCACGCTTCACTCCCCCACATTTCATTGGTCAGAGCGCGTCACAGGGCTGCAGGCAGCTTCAGGGGGTCAGGAGGAGGACCTGACATACTTGGCCCCACCATTGAGGCCTCCGCCTGCTGCAGCCTGTATGGGGGACATGCAGGGTGAAGGGAGGAGTGGGGACTGGTAGGAAGTGACAGCAGGACTCAGGATGGTTTGCTTTCTCCTCACCCAGGTGGAGTTTGTCCCTGAGCTGCCCAAAACCGTCACTGGCAAGATCAAAAGGAGTGAACTTCGGGAAAGGGAGTTTGGTCAGATGCATCGGCAGTAAATTCAGCATCCCTTCTGAGTGTGACCTTGGGCACACCCTGGCTGTCTCGGTGCCCACACATCGCGGGGCGAGGGGGGATGTTGAGGGATGATGGGGAAGGGCCCAGGACGGCCAGCATTCCCGCATTTCTGTTCTTTTAAGTGAACAACAGTCACTACCCTGCCTCCAAGGCTCTTGTTCCTTTGGATGCCCAGGCGGGCGCTCAGATTGGGGCTGAAGATAATAAAGTGCTGACATCGACATCAGGGTGCTCCTGCGTTGTGCCTTCATCATGTACATGAACCTGTGCTGAATGCGGTCCCTCCTTGCTCTCCCCACTCCCCCTGGAGAGAGCACAGGATCTGATTCTCGCTCCTGTTGCCTCCCGCACACACCCCAGTGTTCCCAGGTGGCCCTGCACATCCAGTCAATGTCCAGGACCCAGAGTTCCGGGAGTGATGCTCTGAGCACCCAGGCACCTGCCTCAGCTGGGTCCCAGCCTCGGCCCGGGGTGGGCAAGGGAGTGACCAGCTCTCCAGGGACCGGGCTCCACAGGACTCTCCCAGCTTCTCCAGAGGTGCCCCGTCCCTCATTCCTAGGAGGGGCCAGGGGCGTAGGGGTCTTACCCCTCAGCTTCGTCACATGTGCACCCACCCATGCATTCCTTCCCTGGCATCCAGGGTCTTCCAGCCCTTCTCCCAGGGCCCAGAGTCCTCCCTAAAAACTCCCCCTCCACACTCTTTAAGTTCTTTCTGCCACCAGAGTCTTCCCCACCTTCTCCCCCAACCTGGTCGTCGGGTTCTATGAACTTACCCTTCACTTCATCCATCCTTCGGATCAGACCCTCAGGGGCACATCACAGGCTTGGAGCAGCAGGGGCAGAAGGGGCTCAACCTGGGGGTAAGGAAGAAGCACATATTGTCTCCTTTTCCCTCACTCCTGGGAGTCACTCTTAGGGAGATCGCCTCTAAAGCCCTTTGCAAGAGGGCACGGACACACAAACTCACAGCGAAATGTACAGGTACTGCTTAGGGGTGATGTACTCCTTCAGCCTTCCCGCTACCCCCACTGGGAAGCTCTTCATTTAACCGTCTATTTTGAATGAAAACCTTTGCTGGATATAGTAATCTTGGTCTCAGATCCTAGCTTTCCATTACCTTGAGTACTTCATGATATTCCTGTCTGGCCTGTAGAGTTTCTGATGAGAAATCAGGTGTCAGCCTGATGGGAACTCCTTTGTAGGTAACAGTTTTCTTTTCTCTTGCTGCCTTTAAGATTCTCTCTTGGTCTTTAATTTTTGGCATTTTAATGATGATGTGTCTGGTGGCGGTCCTATTTGGGTTATTTTGGCTTGGGGTTCTCTATGCCTCCTGGACTTGTGTGACTTTTTCCTTTACCAGGTTAGAAAAGTTTTCTGCCATTATTCCTTCAAACATGTTCTCTGTCAGTTCCTCCCTTTGTGCCTCTTCTGGCACACCTACTATGTGAACATTGCTACATTTTGCTGTATCACAAATCAGTGAGCTGGACAAGACGCGTTAATAAGCCAGTTAGTTAGGAGGCATCTTTATTGCACTCAGGTTCAGAGCAGATTACCTCTGTCATATTCTGAACACCCAAAGGAGGAAGCATTTTCTTTTTACATTCTTTTATGCCCTTGTGTAAGTTATTTTTACAGACAATTTGTAACCTTGAGCACATGTCATATCTAACAAACACCTGTCATATCTGTACAGACAATTTGTAACCTTGAGTACATAGCTATATAGACACCTGTAACCTTGGATGAACAAACACTTGGCATGAGAATATGGGAATTATTATCAGTATCAGTGTATCAGTCCCTTCAGATGGCTAGCTTGCAAGGTCAGACAGTTAAGTTTATCTTTTATATTATTCAAGCAAAAAAAAAGTTATTCTACAGTCTAAAAATAACAGAGTTGACCTACAGAATAAGAGACTAAGAATAACAGCAGTTTCTCCAAAGGAGGGACAACTATGCTTCAGTTTCATGTTGTCCCACTGTTCCCTTAAGCTGTTCTATTGTTTTTTAATGGTTTTTCTTGTTGGTTCTCTTATTGAGTGATTTTTTTTCAACTCTGTCTTCTAATTCACTATTCCATCCTCAGCTTCCCCCAATCTGCTGTGTATTCCTTCCAAGGTGTTATTTATTTGTGTATGTCATTTGTTATTTCTGTTTTCAGAGTCAGAGTTACTGTACCTTTTTTTCATGGTGTTGAGCATCTTTACCATCATTACCCTGAACTGTTTCAGATAAATTTCTTATCTGTGCTTCATTTATCTCTTCTTTTGAAGAAGTCTCATGTTCTTTCTTTTGGGGGTGGTTTCTTTGTCTCCTCCTTTTGGCTGTGTGTTTGGGTTTGTCACTGTATTAAGTACATCTGCTATGCCTCTCAACTTCTAGTGCAGAACTGTGTCAAATGCTTTTTCTAACTAATTAGATCAGGCAAAGACTTAAAGCCTCCAGACAGCCTCTGCCTGCAGACTGAAAGGATTCTGACTTGAATTGCCCTCAGGCAATTGTCACCAGGTGTGGCAAGAGGTTTTTTTTAACAGGGTGGGGCAGATGCTTCTACTTGGAGGCTAACTATTATTTTTAGCCTCTTAAGTGACCTCAGGAACTCAGCACTGTGGAGCAAGGTGTTTTTCAATAGGGTGGGTCAACTGTCCACCCCCAGGCAAAGCCTGCTGTACAGCAAATGTCCGTGTGGGAAAGATGTCCTCTGCTGCATAGGGGACTGACTCAGCACAGGAAACCATGGTGTCTTCCTTCTGAGCTCTAACCCCAGAGCCCCTGATCCTGGCTTCTACTCCCACAGCTCCAGTCCACTCTGCCCTCCCTCTGCCTGAGCACAAAGTAGGTGGCTACACAGGGAATTTTGTGTGTTGGCCCTTTAAGAGGGTGCCTGAATTTCCACCATGTCTTCCTGGCAGACAGCAACTCCAGTGCTTTTCACCCAGATGTTATGTGGGTACCCTTCTCAGTTCTGGTGCTCTTTACAGGGACAGGGGGGTGGGAGGACAGCTTGGTGATTAGAACCCAGAGCTCTCATTGGCAAACCCCACAGCTGAGATATCTCTCGGGAACTCCAGTTGCTATCCGTGGATGCCCGGCCAAATCTTTCTCCACTCTGCCCCTCCTACCAGTCTCTATGCAGTCTCCACTTTTGGTCCTCCATTATCAGGGTTCTCTCTAGCGAGTCATACATTGATTATTAAGGCAGTTTTTCTGTATTTTATTTCTACTAGGTGTAGCAGTTAATAATGGTGGATTTTGTAATAAAAAAAAACCTCATAATTTCAAGAGAAACATCAAAAGTGCTTTATTCAAAGTAATGTCCATTGCTACACATATCCCCATCCTTCAAGTAATTTGTGGATACCTTCCCAATAGAACTTTTCTTGTTTTGAGGCAAACCATTCAGAGACCCAATTTTCCACTTTTTCGTATGTTTTGAAGTACTGCTCAGAAAGTGAGTGTGCAATCGATCAGAACAAGTGGTAATCTGATGGAGCAAGGTCTGGTGAATATGGCGGGTGGGTTAATACTTCCCAGGCAAGATCTTTTAAAGTGTATTTAACTGCTTTTGAAGTGTGTGATGGTGCTTCATCATGAAGGAAAATTACTTTGCCGTGTCTTCTGAAACATTCTGGTCGTTTCATGATCAAAGCCTGGTACAAACAGATTAGTAGTTGTCAGTACCGATCAATATTAACAGTTTCACCTGGTTTTAGAAGCTCATAATACACCACACCTTCCTGATCCCACCAAATGCAGATCATTGTCTTCTTTCCAAAGTGATTTGGCCTTGCAGTCGATGTTGATGGTTGACATGGACCAACCCATGGTTTTGTGCATTTGGGATTCTCAAAATAAATCCACTTTTCATCACCAGTCACAATTCCATGCAAAAAAGACTTTCTTTCTCATCACTGCAGCAACATTGTACTGATGACTTTTCGGTTTTCTATTTGTCTTTCGTTCAGTTGATGTGGCACCCATTTTCCTTTCTTGAAAATCTTTCCCATTGCTTGTAAATGATCAGAAATTGTTTGCTGAGCAAGGTTTAATCTTTCTGCAAGTTGTTTTTTAGTTTGACATGCATCTTTATCCAATAATGCTTGTAATTGTTGGTCTTCAAACTTTTTCGGTTGACCCAGACATTCTTTGTCTATCACATCGAAATCATCACTTTTAAAGCTTTTTAACCAGCGTTCACAAGTATCTTGAGATGGAGCATGCTCACCATAAGCTTCCCTAAGTATTCAGCACCACTTTTCTTCAAAATAAATTAATGAATTATAACTTTCCACAAATGCTCTTTTTTTTGGCACAAAATTCAATATTTTTTAAAATATATTTTATTGATTTTTTTACAGAGAGGAAGGGAGAGAGATAGAGAGTTAGAAACATCGATGAGAGAGAAACATCGATCAGCTGCCTCCTGCACATCTCCCACTGGGGATGTGCCAGCAACCAAAGTACATGCCCTTGACCGGAATCGAACCTGGGACCTTTCAGTCCACAGGCCAACCCTCTAGCCACTGAGCCAAACCAGTTTCGGCCAAAATTCAATATTTTTAAGTGTAAAAATATCTATGATGTTAACAACTTCAGCAAATTTGACATATGAAGTCAATACAACAAAATAGCATACATATCAAATTGCATATATATCCCCATATGTGTAACTCCATCTATTGAAAAAAATCCATTACACCTAGTAATTAACCAGTACACCTAGTAATTCCAGTTTGTCTGTGCAGCATCCACTTACTCCACCCCCATTTTTAATCTCCTCTGAGTCAATAATTGTAATTTCCAAATAATATTTATATTATACTAGAGGCCCGATGAACAAAATTTGTGCAAAATGCTTGGAACTCGCATCCCCAGCTGCCTTGGCTGGCCCTTGCAGCCCCTCACAGCCTCATCCAGCTCTCACAGCCCCTTGCAACCTCGGCTATTTGCTTCGGCCCTTGCAGCCCCAGCTTCATCTGAAGGTAGTCCGGAAGGTCGTCCGGAAGGATGTCCAGATGGTTGTTAGGCTGTCCAGTCTAATTAGCATATTATGCTTTTATTATTATAGATGACATGTAAATGTTTTGTTACAGTGCCTGTAACATAATCAATTTTCAATAAATTTGAGTCAATATTTTTTATTCATGAGAAGTTTCAGTCTCAATTTAATTCATTTCTTTAATGAAAAGAAAAACAAGGTACTAATCCTATATAATAAAGAACCAATATGCTAATTTGACAGGACGGCAGAACAACCTTCCAAAACAACCAGTGGGCAGGTCCGTGGGGCCATGAGGCAGCCAGGGCGCCAGGGCCAAGGCAGTCCCTTTAGACAAATTTTGTGCATCGTGCCTCTAGTCCTATCTAATAAAGAGGGAATATCCAAATTGACCGTCATGCCATCACAAAGATGGCAGTGCCCACAGCAGAGGCGGATTCTGTAACACAAGATGGCTGCACCAACAGTGGAGGCCGAGTTCCCATAATGAGCCTTAATGAGCAATCAGCAAGGACCTAAGGCTGTGCCCCCCGCATGGTGGGACTTGACAGGGGATCTCAGGCTGTGCACCCACCCTGGCACCGGGCCAGGCAACCTGAAGCCATACCCCCACCCGGTGGGGCTTGATGGGTTGGGGCTGGCCAGGTCTAAATCTAGCCGAATGGGGGTGGGGCCGGCCAGTTCAGGGTCTCGAACAATTTCGAGGCACACGTTGGTGGGCGAGGACTTGATTCTGGGTCCTGTGGCAAGCCCCAGACTCTGACAGGAGGAAGATTTTCATATACATTTTACTAATTTTCTTTCATCTCTGACACTTCTATTATAGAGAAAGGGCAAATAGCAATATTAAAATATTTCCTCTAATTAATTCCCTTTAAATGTGCACAAATTTTGTGTACCAGGTCACTAGTATATGTATATGTATAAATGAGGTTATGTTCCTTGAGGCAAGAAGTCCTAAAGGAGTAATTATATCTTCTCTCTTCGCACTGCCCTTCCTCTCTAACAGTACTACTACTACTATTATTCTTACTATGTGCTGGGCACTGTTCCAAGCAGTCTGCATGTATTATCTCCTTTAGTTCTCATATTAATTCTATCAGGTAGGTACTACTATTCTTATTTTTGGGTGAAGAAACTGAAGCACAGCATTGCAATGACTTTCTCAGGATCTTTGTGATATGGTAACTGGTAAAGAGAATCTCTGCTTTGCTTATTTGGCACTGGAGTCTGTTTTAAAAACAACAACAGCTGACATTTGAAAAGCACTTTCCATTGCTCCATATGCTAGGCCACTTTGAGTGTCTTCCAAACATTATCTCAAATGGCTCCCTCTCTGGGACACAAGTCGATGCAATATTGGATCTGAAATGGCTGGGGAAGGCATTGGTGAATTCCTATGCCTTAGCCAAACATAAAACCAACCCAGTTTGTGTAGTGTCATAAATTCCAGAGTCAAATTTTTTTTTCCTTCCAGAGCAGATAGGGTTGATCAGAAAATGTAAAGAAAGTAGGATTCCCTCTCACCCAGTACCCAGTTTCTCAGTTGAGCAGCTCATATCTATTGTTTTTGATAAAAGAAGCCAGAAATCAGAGATGGAGACATGTGGCAGGTAGGATAGAAGCAGAATATTGTCTGGAGATGTGAGCAAGGCAGACCGCCTTAAAGAAAGGCAGGCCTCAAGTCCTTGGCCATGTTAGGCAATCTCTTCAGCATGCTTCTACAGCGGTATAACATGACCGACTACACGTGTCATTGCAGAAGCCAAAAGCTGGAGAGTCACCTCAATCCCTCTTTTCTTCATTTCCTCTATCCAACCATCAGTACTAGTAAGTCCTCCTGATGGTGTCTCGAAATGCTGCCTCACACCCGCCACTTCTCTGTCATCATTGTGTCAAGCTTGCCCAAGCCACCATCACAGCTTAGGCCATCCAGCATCCTCCTCACTTTGAAAGCCCTTCTCACAGAACTGCCAGCGAGCTCTCTACAATACAAACCTGATCATGTCGCTTCCGAATTACCCCTTTCCCATGCTAATTTATTTCAAAATTAAGTAACCAAGGACATCAGCCATTTAATTGAATACTGAATTGTGTCTCTTTTCTCTTAAAATCCTCTCAAGACACCCCATCATACTTCATGCAGAATCCAAACTCCTAATTATGGCCCAAAAGAGTCTCCTTTGTGCTCTGTCTCCTGCCTGTGTCTCTGAACCCAGACTCATCTTCCTCACTCACTAATCGGCCACCCCAGCTTCAATCTAGGAAAGCTCAGCCTCCAGCCTGTGTACTTGCTGCTCCTCCTGCCTGGAACGCTTTTCCCATGGTCTTCGCATGGCTGGCATCTTCTCCTCCTTCTCCTGTGACAAAATGTCACTTCCTAAGAGAGGATAACCTTAGTCAGCCCCCCAACCCCCGCCCAGTCACACTTGTTCTATTATCTTGTTCTATTTTCTTCTGGACACATACTACCATTTGGGATTCCCTTGTTAATTTAATTGATTTTTAAATAAGTCTTTAATGTTCAGATTATTACAGTTGCTCTTCTTTTTTTCCCTCATAGCTCCACTCCACTCAGTTCCCACCCCATCCCATGCCCTTAGTTCCGCCCCCCAACTGTCCTCGTCCATAGGTGTACAATTTTTTCCAGTCTCTTCCCACCCCCCCACCCCCCACCCCACACCACCTTGCCCTGAGAATTGTCAGTCCAATCCCTTTCTATCACTGGTTTATTCTGTTCATCAGATTTTTTTATTCACTTGATTTTTAGATTCACTTGTTGATAGATATGTATTTGTTGTCACTTTGTTGTTCATAATTTTTATCTTTACCTTTTTCTTCTTTCTCTTCTTAAAGAATACCCTTCAGCATTTCATATAATACTGGTTTGGTGGTGATGAATGCCTTTAGCTTTTTCTTATCTGTGAAGATCTTTATCTGACCTTTAATTTTAAATGATAACTTTGCAGGTAGAGTAATCTTGGTTGTAGGTCCTTACTATTCATCACTTTGAATATTTCTTGCCACTCCCTTCTGGCCTGCATCATTTCTGTTGAGAAATCAGCTGACAATCGTATGGGTGCTCCTTGTAGGTAACTAACTGTTTTTCTCTTGCTGCTTTTAAGATTCTCTCTTTGTCTTTTGCCCTTGGCATTTTAATTATGATGTGTCTTGGTGTGGTCCTCTTTGGACTCCTTTTGTTTGGGGTTCTCTGCACTTCCTGGACTTGTAAGTCTATTTCTTTCACCAGGTAGGGGAAGTTTTCTGTCATTATTTCTTCAAACAGGTTTTCAAGATCTTGCTCTCTCTCTTCTTCTGGCACCCCTATAATTCAGATGTTGGTATGCCTGAAGTTGTCCCAGAGGCTCCTTACACTATCTTCATATTTTTGGATTCTTTTTGCTTTTTGCTTTTCGGGTTGGGTGTTTTTTCCTTCTTCGTATTTCAAATCTTTGACTTGATTTTGGAGATCCTCTGGTCTGCTGTTTGATCTCTGTATATTATTCTTTATTTCAGTCAGTGTATGCCTAATTTCTAATTGGTCCTTTTTCATATCCTTGAGGGTCTCACTAAATCTCTCAGAGTTTTCTAGAAGATTCTTGAGTAACCTTATAACCGTGGGTTTGAACTCTATATCCAGTAGTTTGCTTTCCTCCATTTCTTTCGTTTGTGACCTGTTTCTTTGTCTCTGCATTTTGGCTGCTTCCTGTGGCTTTGTGTGCTAGGTGTCCTATAGGGCCTTGTGGCTCAGCCTCCCTCATTACCTGAGGTGGACACTCTTGGTGCACCTCTTTGTGTGCACAGTCTTATTGTAGTTAAGCCTTGATTGCCGTTGGTATCACTGGGAGGAATTGACCTCCAAGCCAATTGGCTGTGAGGACCAGCTGTGTCTACAATGGGAGAACTTCTGTGCTGGAGACACACTTATGGGGCAGGACTTGCTTCAGTGGGGCTTTGGTGCTCACTGAGTCTTCCCCATGAGTGTGTCTCTTATGGATGTGAAGAGTTGTAATCTGGTATGATCTCACTCTGACCACTGGTTACACTGGCTCTTAGATCTCCAAGGAGATGCAGAGTCAGCCACTGCCTGAGGCCACCCAGCAGGAGCTACAGAGAGATCTGCAGATACCTCCTCTTTGTTTGGGGTTTGGAGGTGCCCAGATGAGGTCCAGCTGTGAAACAATGCAGGCTGCTATCGAGCCTTGAGCCTTCTTTTGGAAGCCCTGGGCTCACTGACGCAGCTGCAGTTTGTTAGGTTTTAGATTGCAAAAGGCCAGGCCATTCATATGCAAAAGCCTCTGTGCACAGCTTGGGTAGGGTTGTAAATTGGGTGGTATGGGGTCTCAGAGAATCACCAGGGAGGAGAAAACAGCAATGGCTGCCAATCAGCCCTGCCCCGAAGAGGTCCTTGGGTCTCTGTGTCCCTCAGCACAGTGCAGGAACAATGATCGCTGCGAGCACCTCTGAGAAAAAGTCGCCCTCGTGTTCCGCCCCAATGTCAGACAGTCCAGTTTCTCCCCATATGAGTCTGGGTCTCCAGAATCTCGCCCAGAACTGGAGTTCAGAGCAGTCAGGAGCTTGTGTCTCTCTCCCAAATGAAAAAGTCAACAGCGCTCCCAGTTGCCAGTCCATTTCCACACGCACCTCTGTACCTCCACACTTCCGCACCTCCACACCTCCTCCCAGTCTCAGTGCGCTTTTCGCTTTCCTTCTTGTTGTATAACTTCCAGTCAGCCAGCCTTCCCATGGTTCTGAATGATATCCATTTTTTCTTTTAGTTGTAGTTTTGATGTGGTTGTGCAAGGCAGCAAGTTCAGGTGTTTACCTATGCCGCTATCTTGATTCCTTTCTTTCTGATTGATTGATTTTTTTGTTTGCAGTCTTCTGCCTCCCTCTCATGGGAATATAAACTTGAGAGCAGTAACTTTGATAGACATGTCCAAAGCTATATCCATACCTGGAGGGTGCCCATTATATGTCTATTGCATGAACGAATGCTCCGTAGGTTTGTCATAAGGTTAAGAAAGTTAATGGGTGAAATGTGTTCAGGTTGACAGGAGAGGGCTGCACAGTTACTCAGAGAACTGGGCTGATGATTCTCTGCCATGTTTTGATGTTTACCACCTTCACACGTGGTTTCCAGGACTAATGAGTCGGGGAAGAGAGTGTCGAAACTCAGACCTGACCTGAAATGCCCTAGACCAGTGAGTTGTGACACCTTCAACTGGGGTTCACGAACCAGAACTGGAATTCAGTGGCCTCATTCTCACTGCAAGAGAGGCTTGGCAATGAAAGAAACGTGTGCACGCAGTCTTCAGAGAGTTCTACATCTCTACCATATACCCATTGTCAAAGGTGAGAAAACTGAGGCACCAAAGGACAAGAAACCTTCTCAATGTCACAGAGCTGGCAACTGGCAACTGACTGAAACCCAGGCTTCCTGGCCCCTGTCTCCTTGACCTCAACACTGTTGTTAAGTTCCCCACAGGAGATCCACTGAGATCCAGAGAGGATCCCATGGACTTTTCTTCCTGTCTCCATTCTCTTCTCAAAAGTGATGAGTGACTGCTTTTTCTGCTTGAATGACAGGGGGTTTTTTTGTACTTTGATAGTTTTGGTGTTTAACCTTTACTAGCCCTGCCTTCTCTTTCACTCGTTCCATGAAATAAAAGTCTGTCTGAGCAAAAAGTTCATCATTAATGAATCACTCAGGAAGAACAAGACCCACGCTCAGAGCGAGGTTTCCCTCAGCCACCACAGGGGTGTTCTAGGTGTTTACAATAATCTTTGCTGGTGACTTTGAACAGTGGTATTTCTCTCCTGGTTCAATGGGAGATAAAATGTAATAGGAAAGTGGGGCCAGAACAGTGGAAACGCGCCTACCCCCCAACAATACGCCCAACAACACCCCCAAATGGCTCTAGGAGAGAACTAACAGTTCAAGCCACTACCTGTGACAGTACCCACTCCCATCTGCATGCCTAGGCCAGGTGCTTCCCAGGCATTTCCTCATGCAGCCCTTTCAGAGAGCCCAGGGACACATCTGAGCAGCAGCCCTTACACCTCCATTTCTCAGGCCAGAAGACCAAGGTTAGAATAGCAAATGGCCTGCACACGGGCCATCTTAGAAGTGGCTGAGCCAGAATTTTAGCTGTGAGATTCCAAAGGCCCTGCATTTTGCTAGTACACCAATGTTATACTTCAAATCCCAAACTGATACAAACAACCAACATTGATTATGCCATGCACTGTGCTATATGCTCCCACAAATTATTCCATCTAATCAGAACCTCAACAAAACAACCATACCCTGGCTGGGTAGCTCAGTTGGTTAGAGTGTCATCCAGACCCACCAAGGTAGCTCAGTTGGTTAGTGTCATCCAGATATACCAAGGTTGTGGATTCAATGTCCAGTCAGGGCACATACGAGAAGCACTCAATAAATGCATAAATAAATGGGACAACAAATCTCTCTCTCTCTCTCTCTCTCTCTCTCTCTCTCTCTCTCTCTCTCTCTCTCTCTCTCATCAATTAAAAAAACACATAGGAGATTAGGTGTGCCCAGGGGACACATCTGAGCAGCAACCTCTCTGAGACTTCATTTCCTGAACTGCAAAATGAAGGTGGTGATATTGAGTAGGGGATCCATGGGGATATGCACAGGCTGTAACTAGCACAGTTGCTGGTACATAGCAGGTGATCAATGTAATGTTAGACAGCTGTGCATGGGGTGGAGGGTGCAGAGGGGATTAAAAAGACCCAGAGGGTGAATATCTGGAATAAGACTGCACCATGCAGTAGTGGGTTCACATTATATAAAGGTTGTGGCTCTTATTTCCTAAAAGATCATATCTAACAGGGGGGTCGGCTTTAGAATTTGCTGGTTGCTACAGGGCACCTCACATTTATTGAGCCCTTACCCTTATTAGACACAGTGTCTATTGCACTTGGATTGTCACTGGCAAAGAGATTTTTGTAGATGATCTTACTAATCCTGTGGGCAGCTGGGTGGTAGGTATTGTTACTATGCCCTCAAGTTCAGAGACACAAATAGTGGCCAAAATCACTCAGCTGGTAGGGAGTGGAACCGAACCTGGCTGTGTAACTCTAAGATCCCCTGGGACACACTAAGTCTGTTATGTGATAAAATAAATAGTTTTTTGATGCTGAAGTCTCGTGAACTCAGAGCTTTGTTGCTAGATCTCAAGGCACTGTGGGCCTAGGCATAGAGTAGTGGGCCGAGCCACCTCTCAAAACCCAGTGCCCAATTGAAATCCACCTTAAAGCATTTCAAAGGATTATTCTTTTACATATTTTTATACATATATATATATATATATATATATATATATATATATATATATATTTAATTGATTTCAGAGAGGAAAGGAGAGGGAAAGAGACATAAAAACATTAATGATGAGAGAAAGTCATTGATTGGCTGCTCCTGCACGCCCCACACTGAGGATTCAGCCCGCAACCTGGGCATGTGCCCTGACCTGGAATCAAACCTCAACCTCCTGGCTCATAGGTCGGCACTCAACCACTGAGCCATGCCAGCCAGGTTTAAATCATTGTTCTTTAAAACTATTTTGTAGGATGTCCTTAGACGAGTGATTTTTCATCATTTTTATCCCATAGCACACATCAACTAATTACTACAACTCGGGGGCACACCAAAAACTATACTATATTTTTTTCCGATCTGACCAAAAATTGTTATAATTTTTATTCATGAACACTGGCTGTCTATTGTTGTGTTGGATGTTGTCCTTTTTTAAAATTGACACTCTAAGGGAAAAGAGGTCAGTTCCACTGACTAAATAGTAAGGTATTGCATATTTTAAAAATTCTTGTGGTACACAGGATGAAAATTAATGCCTTAGATTATAAAGCCCAAGAGGGTAAGAACTCTTGCAGCCTAAATAATCTCTGATGTTCTAAAACCATGCGTGGCACAGAATATTTGATGAGTGGAAAATATATTTATCTGTAATTCACACATTTTTATAGACACACTATATCTTCTCCCCCAATTTTCATCTTTTAGTTTTCCCAATTATGGCAGAAAAGGAAAATCTAACATTTTATTGAGTTCCAATGTCAAATATTGTGAGGAATGTGCATACATATACACATACACTTAACAAATACATATACATATGCCGTATTTTTTCATACATAAGATGCCCCATGTATAAGATGCCTCCCACTTTTCCAACCCAATATTAAGAAATCAATATTTTAAACAAAACAGAACACATTTTTATTTAGTAATTAACTGCAGGCAATGTTTACATACCAGTACTATGATATTTTGCAGCATGTCACTTTATTTAGCCTCTGTTGCATCACTGCTCTCTTCTTCATCACTATTAGTTCCAGACATATCAATATCTCCAACTTCTATTGTACCACTGTTGTCTTCAGAGTCACAGTCTATATATGTGAGAGCATCCTCATAAACTGGTGGCATTTTCTGAGCTAACTTTGTTTCTGTTCTCATGGCCAACCCTTCTCTCCTCATAAAATTGAAGCACCATTTTGCCTTTCCTGTAACATCAACAATGTTCATTTCCCTTGCAAACAATTTTGCCTGACATTGAATAAGCTTGGTTGCCACTCTGGTCCTACTCCATAACCTAAGTCTTAAGCCTCTGCTCCAAATTTGCCCATTTTGCCGGTTTTCCTCTTAAGGCCTTCTCCCTTTTTTTGGCATCTTAAGGAGTTGTTCTTCCTGTTTTCTCCACTGGATGATCACACACTCAGTGGGAGGAGGTCCAAACTGTCTCTCTTCTGCTCTGTTTCCATGCTGTTTTGCACAGCTGATTACATTCAGTTTGAATTTTGCAGAGTAAGGCAATTGCTTATCGGTATGTATCTTTTTATTTTTTGACATCTTTATGGGCTCAGAACGCTCCGGTCCCTGTTGCAACTGCGCACTCTCTCCTCCACATCCAAATACAGCATCAGCTGACGTCAGTAACAATAAGGCTCCTGATTGGAGGAAGCCTGTTTGACAAAGTATAGGTGCAGCAACTTCCTAGGCTAACATCGGTGTATAAGACGCCCCTCGATTTTCAGTCGAATGATTTTAGAAAAAGTTCGCATCTTATACACGGAAAAATGCAGTACAGAGATATAGACACAGTGTCTGGTCACAGCCCCTCTGCTAAGGACTGGACCTCCGTGGACGCAGGAATCAGAAGAAGACATGAGTCGCCGCAGGCATATAGGAGAGACTTTATTGCAGACAAAGTAGCCATTGCTCACACAGGACCTATCAGACCACTGAGCCATGCCAGCCACGTTCTTCCATGTAGTCCCGCAAAGCAGCCGCACACTGGCTGGTCAGCAACACATTCTTACACCAACTCAGAAAAGAGAGGCTTCTTGCCAAATAGTGTCGTTCGTTAAATAAGATAATGGTGCACCTGCGCAGTGTGTACAGTAAAACTACTGTCTCGATGCCTCTGCACATACATATAGCAAATTAGCCTCAAACACCCAGCGTAGTCTAGTCACGGACCCCCTCACAGATACAAATGTGGTTGTAAATATCACTATAGTACTTCATAGTGAGACATATCAATATCAACATGGATATAGATAGAAATACAGCTATCGATGTAGTTATAAGTATAGATATGATAAAGCTACAGATAGTGACAGCAGATAGCGGCATAATTATAGATATAGATATTGACAGTTAAGACATATACATGAAGATAGAGATGGACATGTAAGTATGGATTTCTCCATGTTTAGCCTTCTTAACCTATTAATGCAGAAGCTGGACGCTGTGCTGTCTGCTCAGCAACGTATCCCTGTTCCTTCTCATTAGACGCTAATCCCAAAGCTCAAGCAGCCATCTCTTTTGAAGCCTGATTGTTCATTGAGTTTCCTCAGACAGAGTGTTTGTTAGCAGAAACCCCCATGCCTGGATTATTCACCTGTGCTGAGTCTGTGCTCACATGCTTCACACAGGAAGTCATTCATTCACTACTCCAGGTGTTGCTAATATTTCCATAGTTTAGAGGGAGGTTAAGTAAATTGCCCAAAGCTGTGTAGGTGAGGAGTGCAGGGGCTGGGTTTGAACCTGTGCCGATCGGCTCCCAAGGGCACCCTGTCAGCTCCCACAGTCCTCCCAGCTGGGTGCTTGCGGCACTTGGTCCCCTCGCATGATGAAGATTAAATCCGAATTTCAAACACATTTACAGGATAAGATAATGCCAAAGTCATTTTTTTGTTATTTGATTAAGAGAAGTGTATTGGATAGCTAGGGCTGCTACAACAAACTACGACAGCCTCGGGGACTTAAACCTCCGGAATTTATTTCTCACAGTTCAGGAGGCAAGAAGTCTGAGATCAAGGTCAACGGGGAGTGGGGGGCGTCTCTTCTTGGGCTTAGCTCTGGGCTTGAAGTTGTCCGTCTTCATGTTCACACCACATTCTCCCTCAATGTGTCTGTGCCCCGATCTCTTCTTAGAAGGACGTCAGTTATATCGGATTAGGGTCCACCTAGTGACCTCATTTTAACTTAATTACCTCTTTAAACATTCTTCCTCCAGACCTGGCTGGTTGCTCGCTCAGTGGTTAGACTTAGAGTGTTACAGAGAGTACCTCGGTAAGAAGCACACACACACACATTTGAGAAAGGGATTGTGGGTAGCTCGGTCTGGATTAAAAATTCATAAGGGATGATTGCTCAACCCTGGACCAATGAACTTTGAACAGGGGCTGGGATCATCTAAAAATATAACAGGTTCCATGAGAACGGCACAGTTGGGCTCTGCAGGAAGAGAGGTCTTAGAGCCAGGCTAGTGTGGAGAACAGGACTTTCTAATGGTGAGTTTCCCACAAAGGGGCTGGTCCCATGGCTGCCGACCTGAGCTTAACTCCCAGGGGGTGAGAGAGAAGGAAGTAGACCCTCAGGAAGGTGTACCAATCTCATCTAGTAGCTATATGGTGTCCCAAAATTCACTCAAGAAGTAATTTTGATAGAAAACACAGGTTTATAATTGAAAATTGTAAATTTTTTATTGATTCATAAAGTATACAGTATAGGCTTATGTATGGAATAGCACATTGGGTAAATGGCCTCCACAGCTTTGCTGGCACATACACAATGACGTGGTCTTCATTGGTCTCCATTGTCCCCGCCCCTGGGCCATAATTGGTCCTTGGTAATGCTTATCAAATTGAAAGGATTGAAATCAAAGAACATCAGATATTAGAATCTGATTCAATAAACCAAGTAAAATTAGGATTTTATTTGTTGTTGTTGTTGTTGTTGTTGTTGCTCACACAAAATTCAAATCTGGCGTGAATTTTGGGACACCCTATATAATACCTCCCCATCATTCTCTGCCTGTGGTTCCTGAGCTGGGAAGAGAAATCCTAAATCCTCAGTCACCAAGTTGTGCCTCCAAATACTGGTCAGCTGAAACAGAACTGCAGCCATGAACCAACTGACCTATTAGCCATCTGTTCCCGAAGCAGGTGGTGACCGAGAAGTCCGTGCCTGCTTCCTGAGGACTGCTCCGCCATGCAGTGGCTGATGAGGCTCCGGGTCCTTTGGGGCACCCACAAATCCTGCCACGCCTTCCACCTGGCCCCTCGGACCTTGCGCTTCCAGTCTGTATCAGCAATTGGTGCCCCGAGATGGAATGACCATGATAGACCTGAGAAATTTAACTTTGCCAGTGATGTTCTGAACTACTGGACTCAAATGGAGAAGGTGAGGGGGCGCCTGTGATGGGGCGGGGGCGGAGGGGATAGGTTGATCTCTCTGGCTTATCTTGCTCCTCAGAGGCTGAAGGGCACAGACCCAATGCAGCCGATACACGCAGACCTCACCTTACCAGTGTCATGGGAGAAGCTTATGTTTTTGGGTTCAATTCTCAATTCTCATCCTGGCCACTTCGCACTTCTCTGAGCCTCAGTGGTTTTATCTGTGAAATGGGGATAATCTCACTTAAGAAACAAGACAGCAGGTAGTGTACCTGGTACACAGTCAGATAATTGTGACCAAATGCAAAGTTCTAACTAAAGGTCAGCAACTTGACGGTAATGTGAATTCTGACCTTCCACTAATGGGACTGTGCGCCTAACTGGGATTTATCTCATCAAACTGGGACTCAACTTCAGGCTGCACTCAGAGGGAAGGGACAGGCCCCCTGCTGGTGCCCCTGCGCACCTGACACCTAGAGCTCAGTCAGCCGTCCTCCTGTGGGGAGAGGAAGGTCACTGCAGACCTCACTACCAACTCCTACGTGGGTGTGGCATTGGGGTCTGTCCAGAGAAACCAGTCCCTGCAGCCTCTAGAGTTACAGGTCTCTTCAGAAGAAACCAAGTGCTTGAAACCAAAAGGGGAGCGGTGATGTCAACCACAGGGGCTGGGGTGGACAATGGGTGGTGTTCCAGCTACTAAGTCCGAGCTGATGATGATCACAGTGTGAAAAGTTACCCAACATTATCTTTGTACAAAGAGCGAATCCACCTGCAATGCAGTCAGAGAGTTGATGGAATGTTTAAGTTTCCCATGAATTTAACATACGCATTCACGTGTTAGTGTTCAGGGCTTATATGCCTTTCACGGGGCTTCTTCTCCCTCTTTCTTTTTCCTGTCTCTGAGTTTCCATAAGAACTCCCAGGAAAATAGAGCCTTGGTTATGAGGAGCACTTTTATTATCCACACTAGAGGCCCGGTGCATGAAAATTAATGCACTGGAGGGGGCGGGTCCCTCAGCCAGGCCTGCCACCTCTCAGTCCGGGAGCCCTCAGGGGTGGAAGGCACCCTGGTGATCAAGGGAAAGCGATGCCCCATCACACCTTTGCTGCCGCCACTGCCGGCAGCGCAAGACTCAGCAGGCCCTGGTTTCCTGAGCCTATGGCAGCCCTGGGTGGATAGGGGTCTGAGGGGACTGGAAGCCACCATCTTGCAGCTGTGGGTGCCGCCATCTTTGAGGGCGTGGCAGTCAATTAGCATATTCCCTCCTTATTGGCTGTGGGCACCACCATCTTTGAGGGTGGGGCAGTCAATTAGCACATTCCCTCCTTATTGGCTGTGAGAACTCCATCTTTGAGGGCGGGACAGTCAATTAGCATATTCCCTCCTTATTGGCTGTGAGAGCCCCATCTTTGAGGGCGGGGCAGTCAATTAACACATTCCCTCCTTATTGGCTGTGGGTGCCGCCATCTTTGTGATGGTGTGAGGGTCAATTAGCATATTCCCTCTTCATTAAATAGGATTTCCCACATGAGAAAACTGAGGATCTGAGTTTTACATTACCTACAGAAATTACATACCGAAGTAGAGGAGCAGAATTTGGGTCCAAATTGTCTAGTTCTAAAATACATTTTTTTAAACTTGGTCTCATGATCTGAAGATGCCAAATCTTTGCCTTCAGACTATAAATTGACTTCCATTACTGTCCAGACCAAAAATCTGATGGAGACCTTGTGGACCATGAGATGGGCTGGAGTGGGAGGAGGCAGAGAGGAGGAAAGGGGCCCAGCACTTCATTTTCTCAATTATCTTCATAATATTCTTACTCATTAGTTCATGCATCCACCTATGGAGATAACCACCAAGCACATAGGATTCCCCATGGAATACCTGTTCTTGTTGGGTTTTATATCATTGTTATCAGTGATTGTCAATTCCTCCGTATCTCCCACTGTCCCCCAGCACCCTCATTCCATTAATTTTCATTCTCACAACACTTCTGATCTGTCTGTTTCACTTTTCCAATTGCCTTAAGCATGATCAGCGTCTCTCTAGGGATGTGGGTTGTCTGACAAGTTTCTCAACAAACGTGTGTGGAGTAAATTAATTTTGAAACCTGCCTTACAATTCATAGATCTTGGTGCTGCTGCTATTAAAGACTCTGCAGATGGCACACCACTGGGGTCCACTCTGCTCCATGAACTTCCCTCAAAACCTAACAGTCTTAAGTTAGAAATCCAGCATTTTTGTGTGCCCTCTCCTGAGTGTGTGTGTGGGGGGGGGGGGGGCAAGGAATTCATTATAAAACAAAAGAAAGTGCTTTGTCGCTCTGGCTGGGTAGCTCAGTTGGTTAGAGCATCGTCCCAACCCACCACGGTTGTGGGTTTGATTTCTGGTCAGGGCCCATACAAGAATCAACCAATGAATGCATAAATAAATGGAACAACAAATGTTTCTCTCTCACTTCCTCTCTCTTTAAAATGAATCAATAAATAAAAATTTTAAAGAATATGAGGCAAACCTTTTCTACATGCAATAAACTCACATGTGTGAAGGTTTTGTTTGTTTTATTGTGACTTGGATATCTTTATTCATCCTCACCCAAGGATATTTTTTCCCATTGATTTTTTAGAGAAAGGGGAAGGGAGTGAGAGGAAGAGGAGAGAGAGAGAAACATTGATGTGAGAGAGACACATCAATTAGTTGCCCTGTCAGGGTCTGGGAATGAACCTACAGCTGAGGTACATGCCCTTGGCTGGAAATCTAACTCCAGACCCTTCGGCCCACAGGCCTACGTTCTAACAACTGAGCCAAACTTGTCACTGAGCCAAACTTGTCAGGGCTTTATTTTTTTATAATCAAAAATTGTTTTCAATTATAATTGACATACAATGTTATATTCATAAGTTATATAAATGTCTAATCATTAGGTTGTACACCTGAAACGGAGTTCTAGACTATTTCTATCACCCCAAAAGCTTTCTTTGACCTTTCTCAGACAATCCCCTCCCACCCCACCCTGAGCCCCAGGCAACCACAGACCTGCTCTTGCACCCTTTTGTGTCTGGTTTCTTTCACTTAGCATAATGTTTTTGTGGATTAGTTGTTTGTTTATTTCTTTTTTCTTTTTCTTTTTTTTTCTTTTGTAATCCTCACCAGAGAATATTTTTCCCATTGATTTTTTTTAAAGAGATTGGGAGGGGGAGGGAGAAAGGAGAGGGAGAAAGAGAGACAAACATAAACATGTGAGAGACACATCCATGAGTTGGTATCCGACTGGGATCGAGCCTGCAACCTTGGGACTTGCCCTTAACCAGGAATCAAACCCAAAACCCTTTGGAGCAAGGGCAGACACTCTAGCCGCACTGGCCCGGGCTGTTCATTTCTTTCTACTGCTGACTTACTTACTCAGTGTTTTATCTTTTAAAACTATTTCTCAATATCTCTTAGTTTCATCTCACCCCTTAAAACTTTAAATTTCAAATCTAGTTTAAGGGTTGTATTTTATCTTCTTGAAAACAGCTTCATGTCAACATCACATTATCAAATTAATCCTTAACACAAAAATACATAACTACTAAAGTGATATCTTCTTCAAGGTGCAGGAGTTAGGATCTAACACAGACTGAATTCTGAGCAACAATTGTTTTCTACTTGATATACCAGCTTTTCCATCATTTTTAAAATCCTGCAGAAATCTTGTGTACTGTACTAGGCTCCCTGTATGTAAGCAGTGCACAACTTGTCATCAATACTTGTTAATATTCTTTAATCTGTTGGGCAAGAATTTTTTTCACAGCACTGATTTTTTTAAAGCTGTATGACACACATGTATATGTGTAGGGAGCGGCTCTAGGGTCAAGCCTCTGGCTGACCTGTGACAGGGCCACAAACAAGTCCCAGCCTGGGGGGCAGAGCTCTCCTAGCATAATTAAGCCTGACCTTGTAGCCCTCTCTAATTCCTTCCTAAGTAGCTAGTGGGCTGTGGGAGGTGCAGCAGGTGTTGCCAAAACAAGAACATTTGTATACATGTTAATCTACCCTTGTTTTAATCAGACTATAAAATAAAGCATTGGTTTGCAGGCTGGGTGTTTTGTGTCCTCATCCAGGCACAGGAGATATACCGAGCCCCAGCTGTATTCTCTTGTCTGTCTTTTCTTCAATCCTTCACTGCCCCTCCTCAGGTTCACCCTTGGCCATGCTGGAGCAGCACAAATATGCACATATATTAATCTTATCTCAGATGAGATACATTCTTTGGTTTCAGTCATCTGACTCAAAGGATCATTTTTGTGCATCTGTCAGGAAAAAATTGCTGGAAAAATGTACACTAAACCATTTTCAGTGCTAACATTCAGGGAGGAAAAATGTGATGAGAAATTTGAAGAAATCCTTTTGTTTCTGAGAACCTTTTCTACTCATAAGTTTCTGTATTGCCTGAATCCTTGTGGTCTAAGAACAGGGCCTAAGAAATAATAAGATCTAACTAATATTGAATGAATAAGTGAATAATTATTATTCAATTTGAATTATAATGTAAATATGGTTTTGCTTATATAAATTGATGTATTGTTAGCATTTTATTGCAAAAAAATGGTTTTATTAATTCTATAATTTTGTAGACAGCATATAGTTAGATCCTGCCAATCTTTGTCTTTGATTGGGAAATTTAGTTCTCTTACATTTAAAGTAATTACCAATATGGAAGGAATTACTACTGCCATTTTGTTAATGTTTTCTTGATATAGCTTTTATTTTTGTTCCTCATTTCCTCTTTTACAGCTTTCTTTTGTGTTTGGTAGATATTTTTTGTAGTGGTATGTTTTGATTCTCTTCTCATTTCCTTCTGTGTATACTCTGTGAACTGTGTATATTACATATAATGTCTTAAAGTTATAGAAATCTATTTTAATCTAATAACAACTTACCTTCAATTGCTTATAAAAACCATATTCCTAGATAAATTTGAATAATCCTATCTAATAAAGAGGGAATATGCTAATTGACCCTCATGCGGTCACAAAGATGGTGGCGCCCACAGCCAATAAGGAGGGAATATGCTAATTGACTGTTATGCCCTCAAATATGGCGATGCCCACAGCCACAAGATGGTGGCATCCAGTCCCCTCAGCCACGCTGGGGTGGCAGGCATGTGGCAAGGCCAGGCCCGCCTCAGGCAGACCCGGCCACTCCACACGCCTGCCTCCAGAGTCCCCCAGTCCTCTCAGCCCCCCAGCTGGCCAGGGCTGACCCAAGGCACAGGCATGCCTCAGATGGCAGCTGCCCAACCTCCCAGGGCCAGACCTAGGTGCAGGTAAGCCTCAAATGGTGGCTGCCCAACCGATGCCCAAGGCACAGGCAAGCCTCAGATGTCCGCTGCCCAGCCACCTAGGGCCACCCAAGGCTCAGGTAACCAGGGCCGTCCGAGGCATGCACTGCCAGCAGTGGCAGCAGCAGAGGTGTGATGGGCATCGCCTTCTCCTGATCGCCGGGTCACCTCTCGCCCCTGAGGGCTCCCAGACTGTGAGAGAGGGCAGGGCAGGCTGAGGGACGCTTCCTCCAGTGCATGAATTTTCATGCATTGGGCCTCTAGAACTAATAATAACTTTGAAGATATATAAAGAAAAGAAAAGCCGAAACCGGTTTGGCTCAATGGATAGAGCATTGGCCTGCGGACTGAAAGGTCCCAGGTTCGATTCCCGTCAAGGGCATGTACCTGGGTTGCGGGCACATCCCCAGTAGGAGATGTGCAGGAGGCAGCTGATCGATGTTTCTCTCTCATCGATGTTTCTAACTCTCTATCTCTCTCCCTTCCTCTCTGTAAAAAATCAATAAAAATATATTAAAAAAATAAATAAAAAAGAAAAGAAAAAAATATATTTTGTATATTCAAAATATACAAAGGACTCAAACTCAACAATAAAAAAGGAACAACCCACTTAGAAAATTGGCAAAAGATTCTGAACAGACATCTCACTTGAGAGTCACACAGACAGCAAACAAGCACAAAAGATACTCAACATTAGTTTTTATTAGGGAATTTATAAATAAATGAATAAGTAAATTCCTTTCCAGCTACATCTCACTCCCCACTGAATATTGCAAACAAATTTCACTCTTCTATGTCTGTCCCAAAAAGAGGCTGGGAACCTGGCAACACGTCCTCCCAACCCTGGGGCACCACATCAGAGAAGGGGGGTGCAAAAGTGAGCCCAGCCCCAGTAGGGGGCGTGCAGGAGGCAGCTGATCGATGTTTCTCTCTCATCGCTGTTCCTAACCCTCTATCCCTCTCCCTTCCTCTCTGTAAAAAATCAATAAAACATATTTTTGTTAAAAAACGTGAGCACAAACGTCACATGCCCTACCGTTCTGAGTGTGGCTTTAGCTGTTTGGGCATTTGTTGGTTGCTGCAGATCCTTGACTGTTTTAAGAGCCTTGACAAAGCCATTTTAGTCTGTTTACTAGATGTTTCTAATAGGGGCCTCGACCTTCCCAGTCTGCTTCTTATGAATTTCACCTTTAGAGGCAAGTTAATTTTAAAAATTAATTCCACAAGATATTCAGAGGCTAAATTAGCCACTTCTATTGTGTAGCAATTATGATAATAGTCATATTTATGGAGCACCTACTGTTATGTACACTTCACTCATTAAATAACTCATTTAGACTTTGCGACCTTCTAGGTAATATTGTTGTCACTTCCTAGATGAGAATGCTGGGGCACAAAGAGGAACGCACTGTCTGCATGGAATTAAGACACGTGGGATGGAGCTTTAAGTCTTCAATTGGAGACATGAAGCTATTCATGGTTTCATATGACTTGAGAGGAGGTGGCTACAGTAGACCAGAAGAAGTTGGCTAGATCACACCCTAACTTTCCTTGGCTCTTTAAATGATTTAAAATGAGGTATCAGGCCCTAGCTGGTTTGGCTCAGTGCATAGAGTATCAGCCTATGGACCAAAGGGTCCCAGGTTCGAGTCCAGTCAAGGGCACATGCTTCGATTGCAGGCTCTTCCCTGGCCCGGGCACTGGTCAGGGCCCATACAGGAGACAACCAATCACATTGATATTTTTCTCGGTCTTTCCCTCCCTCTTCCACAATCTCAAAAAATCAATGGGTCTTTTGCTCCCTCTTCCACTCTCTCTAAAAATCAATGGGAAAATATCCTAGAGTGAGGATTAAAAAGAATAATAATAATAATAAATAAAATAAAATGGGGTCTCGGTTCCTGAGCTATGCTCACACTAGAATGTGACTGTGACAGTGAATTGAGGAAATAAGTGCCCTTTTCCTCTGAAGCGAGAAGTAACACATGGTGTGTGATCTTGACCAGGAAGGCAAGAGAGGCCCCAACCCAGCCCTGTGGTGGGTGAACAGCCAAGGAGACGAAGTGAAGTGGAGTTTCAGAGAGCTGACAGACTTCACCTGCCGCGCAGCCAACGTCTTCACGCAGACCTGTGGCCTGCAGCAGGGAGACCGTCTCGCCTTGATTCTGCCTCGAGTGCCTGAGTGGTGGCTGGTGGCCGTGGGCTGCATCCGAACAGGTCAGTGACTCAGAGACCCATAGAGACCTTAGGGGTGTCCTGGAGCCAACTGGTCCAGGAATACTAGTGTTACAGAAAACGGGAGAAGAACCAAGCAACGCTTACAGAGATGGAGTTACATTTATTATTATTATTTCACGCGGGCCCAGAGGAAAATTACCTCTCAAATTCTGGGCCCTGTCACACAGAAAGTTTCCTGTATTTATACTTTCTTACCCTCTTTGTCTCCCAAATATGGGGTTCTGTTCTGGCCCCCTTTGCAAGTTCTTTAAGAGCCCCTATGTGCTGGGGCTTTGAGACCTCAACCAAAGGCTTGGCCTGGTGTCAGCACTGATAACTTTGTCTGGGGAAGGTTTGATGGCCTCTCTGAAATGGGAGTAGTCTTATTTTCCTTATTATTTAAGCCAGCAAGCATTTACAGAAGCCAAAATGCAGGGTAAAAATTTCAAACAGCAGTTTTTATATAAGATGGATGCTTCACTAGGTGCTTCCTCGTCCCTACATTCTTTCTTCTTCACAGTATTTCTCTTTCTCAGACCTCACATATTTTACCCCTTATCCCTCACTCTCTCCCTCACCCTCACATATGCTCAAATGCAATGTCACACACACACACACTTTCCTTTGCACAGTCTCAGACATTACTTTTTTGAAATTCATTGACTGTTAACCTTTTGCCATATTTGAGCCCCCCACTGAGTTATTACAGAGTCAGTTGCAGACATTGTGACACCCATAAATACCATGTAAATACCCATAAACCCTGGATCCCAGACATTTCCTTCACCATCACCAGAGCAGGCTTATCAAACAAGACGTCTGACATTGGTACAATATGTGTTACCTGATAGCTAACCATAGTCAACATTCCCCAACTGCCTTCATCATGTCCTTGACTGCCACTTCTTTCCTTTAAGTCCAAAATCCAATTGAGGATCATGCATTGCATTTAGGTGTCATGTCTTCTCAGTCTCCTTTAATCTAGAAGGGCTCTCTAGCCTTTTCTGCACGGCAATGACATTTTGAAGTGTCTAAGCCAGTTGCTTTGCAGGAGGTGCACACAAATTGGTATTTCTGACTCTTGCTTCACGATTATATTCATCTTAAAACATCTTAGCAGGAGTGCTGGGAGGACAGTGTTGTGTCTTTGTTGGTGCATCACATGAGGGATCTCTGCAGTTGTTTTCTCTTCCATCAGTGATACTGTTTATCTCATTAGAAGGGTGATATTCAACTTTGTCAGGAAACCTTTTCTCTTCCTGACTAGTAAGTAGTCTGTGCGGTAACACATATGAGACTAGTGACTACCCTGCTCCCCCACTGTCTTTCACCCCGTGGTTTGAGTATCCCCTGATGATTCTTGACTGAGTTGAATATTATTATGGTGGTTTTATATGAGGATTTTCTGTTTACATCACCCCCTCTACATTCATTAGTTAGCATTCTTCTGTAGGAATTTCCCTTTCCCTTTTAATTGCTTATCTATGTATCTATCTAATTTAGAATCAGAATGGGACTCATGGATTTTTTTTAATCACTTCAGTTGAATCACATATTTACACAACAGTCTGTTCATGCTCTTGCTTATATATTCTCTCTCTTTTTTCCCTCATAAAATAGTGGATTAATCAATCAAAGTCATGTGGAATCAAACGTTAATAGCAACAGCAGAGGGACCATAAAGAAGCCGTGTCATCTGTAGAGCTAAGACGTGAGCTGAGCCCTCGGGGGTAAATACAATTGAAGAGGAGTAGAAGCAGAGAAAGGGAATTCCAAGAACGGGCTTAGCACATGCAAAGGCTTAGAGACAGGAGTTGCCCATGTGAATGGCCATTTTGAAATAGAGAATAGAGGTGTGGGAGAGAAAGGTGGAGCGTGGGCAGCGTCTTCAGTGCCAGAATGGGGAGCGAGCTGTTTTCCTGGAGAGAGGACACAGGTGTTAGTGAAGAGAAGTGAAGGTGAACGTGGTGGGCAGGCAGGCTAAATGGCCATCTCAGAAGTGATTAAAGAAAACTGGGTTTATTTAAGGAAAGGAGGGTGGGGGTGGGATATCCAAAGGGAAGGGCTGCACAGCCAGGAGCCAAGGGGCTGGTGGGCACCCAGCAGCTGCAGTTTCATCCTGATGTGCAGTCACGGGTGGGAATCTCTTGTCGTCAGTGGGTTGGGGGCTGAGCTGGTGGGCTTGGAATGGGGATGGAATGCAGGTGTGGGATCAGGGGGCTTCAGGACAGTTCCAGTTCCTTACATGGACTGATTCCTGGTGCCCGGCAATCATTTCCTGGTCTTTGTTCTCCTGTGGCCGGAAGCTTCCAAATGGCTGTCAAGGGTTGTATTGCCTTCTAGTCCTAACAACAGGAAATGTGAGGGGAACGTTGATGGTCTGGGGAACTTACCCAGGTAATAACACAGAAGTTCCAGGGCAAGGCATCTGGTGGGGAGATTAGAATCCAATAGGTGCACACAAATACTGGGACTAATTGTTGGCGAGAGAAGATGGGAGGGAGGGTAGGAAAGTTCAAGGGGCAATATGGTTAATTTGCATGTGAGGGATGAAGGAAAGAAGGGATTCCCAATGACACAGGGATGAGAGAAGGGGGTGGGAGCAGAAAGGTGGGGGCTGGGATGCAGCTATTCCTGATGTCAGAGACTCTGTCCTCCTTGCATCTGTGCTCCCAGGTCCCATGTAATCTCTTGCAAAGTAGGACCCACCTGTCTACTGGCTGCACCCATCTACAGTAGACAGGTTGAGGGCAAGCATTTCAAATTTTAATGTGCATGGGAATCACTTGGAGGTCCTGTTAAAATGCAGGTTCTGCCCTGCTGCCTTGCCTCAGTGGTTGTGTATTGACCTATGAACCAGGAGGTCATGGTTCAATTCCTGGTTGGGGCACATGCCCAGGTTGCAGACACAATCCCCAGTGTGGGAGTTTGCAGAAGGCAGCCGATCAATGATTCTCTCATCACTGATATTTCTACCTCCCTCTCCATTTGTCTCTGAAATCAATATGAATATATTTTTTTAAATGCAGGTTCTGATTCGGTAGGTTTGGGGTGTGGCTCAGTGGTGCTGATACTGAGGGTCTTTGCATACCAAGAGGTTAGGGGATTTCTATGCAGATAAACCAGGCCTGAAGCCCATGGTTGTGAAAGAGGAAATGAAACAGATAATTTCTTTCTCATCCCCAGGGATTATCTTCATGCCAGGGACAACCCAGCTGAAGGCCAAGGACATCCTCTACCGGCTAAAGCAGTCCAATGCCCAGAGCATCGTGACCACAGATGCCCTTGCCCCGGAGGTGGACTCTGTGGCTTCTGAGTGTCCCGCTCTGAAAACCAAGCTCCTGGTGTCTGACCACGGCCGTGAGGGGTGGCTGGACTTCCGATCTCTGATTCAGTGAGTTTCGGGTCTGACGGAGGTGCTCTCTGAGGAACGGTGGGAGAAGGCCCTCCGCACCCAAGCGCTGTAGACAGACAGCTGGTGGGAGGAAGCTCACCAGGCCTGGCTCCAGAAACCTCCTCCCAGCTATGTCCCTGACCTGCTGTGTGCCCCTGGGCTCCTTCCTGCCCCTCTCTTAGCCAAGGTTGCTTCATCTGTAATATCAGGACAGTGCGCTTCTATGCTTCTCTCCCTAAAGTTTGATCACCCCTGGGATGTGAAAGGAGGTGTCACGTCAGAGGATTACTGTGTTTCAAGCTTCTTGTAGGTGGGAACCTAAAAGATTATCCTATCTAATTATAGAGAAACATGGTAATTAACCGTAACTTTGCTACCCTTCCCATTGGCTGATCAGCAAGGTATGCAAATTAACTGCCAACCAAGATGGCGGCCGGCTGAAGCAAACAGGAGGATTGCTTGCTCCAGTGATGGAGGAAGCCAAGGTTCCCCGCCTGCCATTGCCGGCCTCTGAGCTGCAGTCTAAGAAACAATGTTGCAATTATAGAAGCTAAACAAAACCCCAGAAACTTGCTTTCAGCCGTCAGAGCTGGAGCTAGCAAGATCGCAACAGTGTTACAATTATAGAACCCAAACAAATGCAGATACCTGCTTTCAGCAGCCGAGGTCTCAGAGCTGGAGCCGAGCCTCAGAGCTAAAGCCGGCTCTCAGCTCCAGTGACAGCCATAGAAGGTAAATAAATCCCAGAATAAAAAAAAAAAGAAAAAAAGGAGAGGTTGGGAGCTTCAGTCACCCGCCAGCCTGAAAACAGCCCTCAGCCCCTCACCCAGACTGGACAGGCACCCCAGTGGAGACGCCTACCCTGAAGGGGATGTGACCAGCTGCAAACAGCCATCATCCCCTCATCCAGGCTGGCCAGGCACCCAAGCGGGACCCCCACCCTGATCCGGGACATCCTTCAGGGCAAACCAGCCAGCCCCCACCCGTGCACCAGGCCTCTATCCAATATAGTAAAAGGGTAATATGCAAACTGACCCTAACATCAGAAGGACTGGGAATGACTGGTCACTATGACACACACTGACCACCAAGGGGCAGACGCTCAATGCAGAAGCTGCCCTCTGGTGGTGAGGGCACTCTGACATGGGAGGAGCTCTGTTCAGCCACAAGCCAGGCTGATGGCTGCCAGTACAACGGTGGTGGTGGGAGCCTCTCCTGCCTCCTCAGCAGCACTAAGGATGTCCGACTGCAGCTTAGGTCTACTCCCTGCTGGCAAGTGGGCATCCGGGCTGCCAGAGGGATGTCTGATTGCCATCTTAGGCCCAATCCCCCAGGGAGCAGGCCTAAGCCAGCAGGTGGTCATCTCCTGAGGGGTCCCAGACAGCAAGAGGGCACAGGCCAGGCTGAGGGACCCCCCCTCCCCCCGAGTGCACAAATTTTTGTGCACTGGGCCTCTAGTTCATATATAAATATAAATACACTAGAGGCTCATTGCAGGAAGATTCCTGCAAGAATAGGGTTTCCTGCGACTGGAGCGAAGCAGAGAAGGGAGTGAAACCCACTGAGGCGGGCTTCGCTCCCGCTCCCAGCTGCTGCAGCTGGGTTTCCCCTCCCGTTCGCAGCTGCTCCTGCTGGGTTTCCCCTCCCACTCCCAGCCACTCCTGCTGGGTTTCCCCTCCCGCTCCCAGCCACTCCTGCTGGGTTTCCCCTCCCGCTCCCAGCCACTCCTGCTGGGTTTCCCCTCCCGCTCCCAGCCATTCCTGCTGGGTTTCCCCTCCCGCTCCCAGCCACTCCTGCTGGGTTTCCCCTCCTGCTCTCAGCCACTGTGGTGGGATTCTCCTCCCGCTCCCAGCCACTCCTGCTGGGTTTCCCCTCCTGCTCCCAGCCACTGTGGCGGGATTCTCCTCCCGCTCCCAGCCACTCCTGCTGGGTTTCCCCTCCCGCTCCCAGCCACTCCTGCTGGGTTTCCCCTCCCGCTCCCAGCCACTCCTGCTGGGTTTCCCCTCCCGCTCCCAGCCACTCCTGCTGGGTTTCCCCTCCCGCTCCCAGCCACTCCTGCTGGGTTTCCCCTCCTGCTCCCAGCCACTGTGGCGGGATTCTCCTCCCGCTCCCAGCCACTCCTGCTGGGTTTCCCCTCCTGCTCCCAGCCACTGTGGCTGGATTCTCCTCCCGCTCCCAGCCACTCCTGCTGGGTTTCCCCTCCCGCTCCCAGCCACTCCTGCTGGGTTTCCCCTCCTGCTCTCAGCCACTGTGGCGGGATTCTCCTCCCGCTCCCAGCCACTCCTGCTGGGTTTCCCCTCCTGCTCCCAGCCACTGTGGCGGGATTCTCCTCCCGCTCCCAGCCACTCCTGCTGGGTTTCCCCTCCCACTCCCAGCCACTCCTGCTGGGTTTCCCCTCCCGCTCCCAGCCACTCCTGCTGGGTTTCCCCTCCTGCTCCCAGCCACTGTGGCGGGATTCTCCTCCCGCTCCCAGCCACTCCTGCTGGGTTTCCCCTCCTGCTCCCAGCCACTGTGGCGGGATTCTCCTCCCGCTCCCAGCCACTCCTGCTGGGTTTCCCCTCCCGCTCCCAGCCACTCCTGCTGGGTTTCCCCTCCTGCTCCCAGCCACTGTGGCGGGATTCTCCTCCCGCTCCCAGCCACTCCTGCTGGGTTTCCCCTCCTGCTCCCAGCCACTGTGGCTGGATTCTCCTCCCGCTCCCAGCCACTCCTGCTGGGTTTCCCCTCCCGCTCCCAGCCACTCCTGCTGGGTTTCCCCTCCCACTCCCAGCCACTCCTGCTGGGTTTCCCCTCCCGCTCCCAGCCACTCCTGCTGGGTTTCCCCTCCCGCTCCCAGCCACTCCTGCTGGGTTTCCCCTCCCACTCCCAGCCACTCCTGCTGGGTTTCCCCTCCCGCTCCCAGCCACTCCTGCTGGGTTTCCCCTCCCGCTCCCAGCCACTCCTGCTCGGTTTCCCCTCCTGCTCCCAGCCACTCCTGCTGGGTTTCCCCTCCCGCTCCCAGGCGCTCCTGCTGAGTTTCCCCTCCCGCTCCCAGCTGCTCCTGCTGGGTTTCCCCTCCCGCTCCCAGCCACTCCTGCTGGGTTTCCCCTCCCGCTCCCAGCCACTCCTGCTGGGTTTCCCCTCCCGCTCCCAGCCACTCCTGCTGGGTTTCCCCTCCCGCTCCCAGCCATCTGGCTGGGTTTGCCCTCCCGCCTCCCACGTCCGCAGTCTTGGCTCCATTCCTGTCTCCGCTGCCTCTACTTTGCTCCCTTCTGTAGCGCTTCATTTCCATTTTGTCTTCAGTCTTCGCTCCCAGCCGGTATATGCAAATTAACTGCCATCTTTGTTTGTGGTTAATTTGCATATCATTCTGCTTAGCCAATGGGAGGTGTATCGAAGGTATGGTCAATTGCCATGTTTGTCTATTATTAGATAGGATATATACGAACTAGAGGCCCGATGCATATAATTCGTACAAGAGTAGGCCTTCCTTCCCGCGGCTGCTGGCATCAGCTTCCCTCTGGCACCCGGGACCTGGGCTTCCCCCACAACCCCAGCTTCATCCAGAAGGTCGTCCAAAAGGACGTCCAGTCTAATTAGCATGTTACGATTTTATTATTATAGATAAGTTGAATGAGAGGTTAAAATGGATCTTGAAGGTGAAAGTTGAGACTGCAAGAAAAAAATGAGGTTGTGACTGACAGAGGGTTTTGGGGGCAAACATCTCCCAGGTTCTGGGTTCCCTTAGAAAGCTAGAAAAATGACAGGAGGTCAGAAAGACCTTCCAGCTCCAATCCTTTAATTCTTTGAGCCTTCAGAATATCCAAAGGGATATTTTACACTGTTGACCTAAGAAAATTCCACACCTGTAGAAAATTTTTATGAGTTTATTTGAGCCAAACTGACTACATATGCTGGGGAGCAAGACCTCAAATGCTCCGGAGAAAAACAGTTTTGTAGGAAGGGTATGTTAACCTAGATGCACAAGAACAATGGACAGGCTTGTTTAAGGCAATGATAAACCTTTCACCAGAGAAATTATGTGTCAGGGGTCTGAATCCCTGCCATGCCCTGCCAGGTCAGGAATTTATAATCAGATCACCTGTGAGGTTCGTTCCAAGAGCCCCCTTTTCCACCCACAGCTCAAAACTTGCTAGGTTTCTTTACTTTGTCTCTTTTGTTTTTTTGAGGTAACATTGGTTTATAACATATAAGTTGTACTGGGTTTGTTTTCTTAAAGTAACCCTTCTGTTTTTAAAGTAAAATGTTATTCAACCCCAAAAGGCAAACACAGCAAAGTCACACCTTGTGTTGGACTCTAAGGTCCGAGAGTTGGGCTCTCCCCCCAGGGAGCACGCCCTCACCTTCCCCTGGTGCTACCTTTGCCTTTCTCTCTCCTCAACACCAAGGGCCCTTCTTCTGCCCCAAACTTGTGTCCTGAGCCAATGCAGCCCAGCTGGCTCACTTCTACTACCTCTGTGGCTTTCTAGATAAGCTTTCTTTTATAATTTGAATAAATAAATAAAGTCAGAGAGTTTTTAAAAAAAAAAACTTAAATAAATAATACTGTTGGCCAAAACCAAGATGGTGGCATAGGTAAACACTGGAGAATGCTGCTTCGCACAACCACTTCAAAAATACAACTAAAAGACGGAACGGACATCACCCAGAACCACAGGAAAGCTGGCTGAGGGGGAAATTCTACAACTAGAAGGAAAGAGAAAAGCATACTCAGCATACTCAGAGGAGGCGCAGTACGGAAGTAAAATACTAAGATGCGGAGGTGCGTGCGGAGTGGGCTGGCGGCTGAGGACGCGGTTGTCGTTTTCAATTGGGAGGGAGTCTCAGGCTCTGGGCTCCAGTTCTGGGTGAGTCTCTGGGGACCCAGACTCAAATAGGAGAAGTGGGACTGTCTGGCATCAGTCGGAACTCGAGGGCAGCTTTCTCTCCGAGGTACTTGAGCGGTCGATGGGACACTGAGAGGCAGAGCCTCTGGGGACGGGACTGAGAGCAGCCATAACTGCTCGCTCCCTCAGACCGCCCTGTTGATCCCCTGGGACCCCCCCTGCCCAAGCCCTGCACAGAGGCATTTGCTGGTTAGCCTCAGGCAAAGACTAGCTTACCACCTCCCTAGAGGTCAGAAGTTCTCCCACTGCAGACACAGCTGATTCTCACAGCCAGTTTGCCTGGAGGTCAAATCCCTCCCGGTGTTACTTACAACAATCAAGGCTTAACTACAACAAGACGGCGCACAAAGACCACTAGGGGGTGCACCAAGAAAGCATAAAAAATGCGGAGACAAAGAAACAGGACAGAAATGGAGGAAGGCAAAATGCTGGATATAGAGCTCAAAACCACACTTTTAAGGTCTCTCAAGAACTGTCTAGAAGCCGCCGATAAATTTAGTAAGGCCCTCGAAAAGACTGGTGAGACCGCTGATAAATATAGTGAGATCCTCAAGAAATATAATGAGACCCTCGATGTTGTGATAAAGGACCAACTAGAAATTAAGCATACACTGACTGAAATAAAGAATATTATACAGACTCCCAACAGCAGACCAGAGGAGCGCAAGAATCAAGTTAAAGGTTTGAGATGTGAAGAAGCAAAAAACACCCAACCGGAAAAGCAAAATGAAAAAAGAATACGAAGATAGTGTAAGGAGCCTCTGGGACAGCTTCAAGCGCACCAACATCCGAATTATAGGGGTTCCAGAAGATGAGAGAGAGCAAGATATTGAAAATCTATTTGAAGAAATAATGACAGAAAACTTCCCCTACCTGGTGAAAGAAATAGACTTACAACTCCAGGAAGCGTTGAGAACCCCAAACAAAAGGAATCCAAAGAGGACCACACCAAGACACATCATCATTAAAATGCCAAAAGCTGCTCTGGCAGATAGTCCCATTGAGTAGGTAAAAGCACAGCTTTAAAATGCCAAAAGCAAAAGACAAAGAGAGAATCTTAAAAGCAGCAAGAGAAAGAAACTCAGTTACCTACAAGGGAATACCCATACGACTGTCAGCTGATTTCTCAACAGAAACTATGCAGGCCAGAAGGGAGTGGCAAGAAATATTTAAAGTGATGAATACCAAGAACCTACAACCAAGATTATTTTATCCAGCAAAGCTATCATTCAGAATTGAAGGTCAGATAAAGAGCTTCACAGATAAGAAAAAGCTAAAGGAGTTCATCACCACCAAACCAGTATTATATGAAAGGCTGAAAGTTATCCTTTAAGAAGAGGAAGAAGAAAAAGGTAAAGATACAAACTATGAACAACAAATACACATCTATCAACAAGTGAATCTGAAAATCAAGTGAATAAATAATCTGATGAACAGAATGAACTGGTGATTATAATAGAATCAGGGACATAGAAAGGGAATGGACTGACTGTTCTTGGGGGGGGGGAAGGGGCGTGGGGGATGCGGGAAGAGACTGGACAAAAATCGTGCACCTATGGATGAGGACAGTGGGTGGGGAGTGAGGACGGAGGGTGGGGTGGGAACTGGGAGGAGGGGAGTTATGGGGGGGGAAGAGGAAGAAATGTAATAATCTGAACAATAAAGATTTAATTTTAAAAAAATCTGTGGCAAATCTACACAATGGAATACTATGCTGCTGTAAAAAAGAAGGCATTCTTACCATTTGCAACAGCATGGATGGAACTGGAAAGCATTATGCTAAGCGAAATAAGCCAGTCAGAGAAAGATAAATATCACATGATCTCACTCATTTGTGGAATATAATGAACAACATAAACTGATGAACAAAATAGAACCCGAGTCATAGAAGGATCGAACCGACTGTCTAACCTATGAGGGTAGGAGGTGGGGGCGGGTGGTGGTGGGCAGTGAGGGGGTAAGCGATCAACCAAAGGACTTGTATGCATATGAGCATAACCAGGAGGGGGGATGGTGAGGGCATGTGCTGGGGATTGGGGTTGGCCGGGGAGAGGTCAATGGGGGAAAAAGGAGACTTATGTAATATATTAAACAATAAAAATTTTTAATTAAAAAACGAAAAGGATTCCTTTTGCATCAAGCTCCCCTCAAAAGAGCAGTGAATGAATAGTGTTTTTCATCTTGAAAATATCAAATATGAGCACAAATATTAGAATCAGTGAGGTTGGGGTCTTGTCTCTGTATAGTCTTGCTTCAAGGAGCTTAAAAAAATAAAACTAAAAATAAAAATAAATAAATAAATAAATAAATAAATAAATAAATAAATAAATAAAACTGTTGCTCAGCCCGCATGGCCCGTTGCTGAGTGTTGACCTATGAATCAGGAAGTCGAGGTTCCATTCCTAGTCGGGGCTCATGCCCAGGTTGCAGTCTGGAACCAAGGTGGGGAGGCGGGGTGTGCAGGAGGAAGCCAATCAATGATTCTCTCTCATCATTGATGTTTCTACCTCTTCCTTCTTCTCAGAAATCAATACAACATAGTTTAAAAAATAATACTGTTGAAAAATCCCTTATATTGCTCAGAGTCAGGATGGTACCATTTCTCAGCAAGAGCCAGTGTTCCCTCCAGCATTTGGATGGTTTGAAGTTTATTTGGATAACACACGAAGCTCGCAAACCCAATCATCGCAGGCCCGGAAAACTGAGTGTAGAAGCTCCCAGGAATCAAGGCCAAATGATTCTTTTTCTTTCACTCTCACTCTCCCTTTCTTTCTCCGATCCTCCCCACTCCTCCCCACCCCTTATCACCAAGGTTATGGAGTGAACTTCCTGCAAAGTTAGTTTGTGTGAAAAGAAGCTTAGCAGTGGGAGTAAGAGGACAGTCTATGTATCACACAGGGTTTGAACCCTGGCTCTGCCAATTGCTGGCTGTGTGTCTTCAGGCAAGTTACCTAACCTCTCTGAGCCCCAGTTTCCTCATCCACAAAGAGAGCATGACAAGTTGGGGATAGGCACCTCTTAGGATTGCTCTGAAGATTGAATGAGCTCTTATTTGTAAGTCATTTAGAGCATTTTCGGAAACAGGAAGTTCTATTTCAATGTTTGTTAAATTATAAAATAATTGGCTGTGTTTCCCCATTTTTTAAATGAAGAAATGTCAGTCTTCTTACCCAAGTCACCCATAAACTCTGTTTGATGCTTCAGACCTGGAGACCAGTTCTTCCTCCAGTGTTGCAAAACCCCAGTTTCTCCACTGGCCAGTTGGTTAGAATGCAAAGGTTGTGGGTTGGATTTCTGGTCAGGGCACATACAAGAATCCACCAATGAAAGCATAAATAAGTGGAACATCAAATCCATCTCTCTCTCTCTCTCTCTCTCTCTCTCTCTCCTTCTCCCTCTCTCCCTTCCTCTCTCTAAAATCTATATAAGCAAACCAGGTTTCTGACTTTGAGCCTCATGTTGTGTCTTTTGCTGACCCTGAGGGTGGAGCCAGAAGACTTGACTTCTCTCCTTTTCTGTTCCATCCCTTTGTAGATCAGCATCCCCAGATCACACCTGTATTAAGTCAAAGACCACGGACCCAATGGTCATCTTCTTTACCAGTGGCACCACCGGCTTCCCCAAGATGGCAAAACACAGCCATGGACTTTCCTTGCGACACTCCTTCCCTTCATGGTAGGAAAGAGGGCAGCAACTTAGAGGCTGGGTCACAGTCTGGGGCAAGGGGTGTGTGTGTGTGTGTGTGTGTGTGTTGGGAAAGGTGCTCTAAGTAGAACTGAGTCCATCCTGCTTCTCCCTTCTGCTCTCTTTGGTTCAGACCACTGAGGGTCTCCGAGGCGAAGGTCTGGACTTCTAAGTGTGTGTTGACAGAAGCCTCCCAGTGACAAGGGGGTCCTGCCTGAGCACCTTCACATGTGTGGAGGGAACGTGGGTGGAGGCAGCAGGCATTCTGCAAGCTGCACAAATGGCAAACCATGTGTCTTTGTCACTGGTTCCATCCAGGTTTGGTGGGAGGAGGACAGAAAGTTCTAGCTATGTGAAGTGAACAGATACAGAGGTGGAGTTTCCCAATCATGAACCATTAGGGGGAAGTAATACCTGGAACCAGGCCACTGCCTTTAACCTAAAATAAATAATTGTAGATGCTGAAGACACAGCCTTGGGTTAACCATGTAAACAATTTTAAACCAAACATCGTTTCCCTCCTACTTCCTCCTCCCCAAGGAGTAATATTCAGACCAGACCAAGTTCTGTGGGGAAGTATGGGCCTTGGTTGGCAAGTCTGTAAGGAGGATTCTCCAAAAGGTCGAGGGCCTCTGGGGGGACCTTCCCAAAGGAGGCAGCCCCTACCTTGACTTTTCCAAAAAAGTCCGATCTCCTGGGTGCTTTGCTGGAATCTCTATGTTTATTCTTTAAGACACAACCTTGAAGAAGCATTTTACCCTGCTGATTGTATCTAGAGGTTAAATTTAGTTCAAGCCGTTGTTACAATAAAAGGCTCACAGGGCAGGCATTTCAGGCTCTTTTGGTTCCTAAAGCCAAACAAGCCCCTTAGCCTTCTCTTTCACAGATACGTGTGTCAAAGTAATCTGTCCATCCATCTCTCAGGGTCTGCTGGTCAGCCCTGGCAAAGTTCTATGTATTTTGTACCTTATAAAGCAGAGCAGGGGGCAGAGAAGGTGTCTTGTGGACACTGGGTATCTGTGCTGATGATATCACTTGATCAACAAAACCTTGGAGGAATGGGGGTGGAAAGAAGGGGAGAGTTTTCTGTGAGGCCAGAATAACACAAGCCAAGGCACAAAGATATAAAAGGTAGCATTCATAGCCCAGCTGGCATGGATCAGTGATTGAGCATCGACCTATGGAACCAGGAGGCAATGGCTCAACGCCAGATCAGGGCACGTGCCCAGGTTTCGAGATCCATCCGTGGAGTAGGGCATGCAGGAGGCAGTCAATCAATGATTCTCTTCACCATGGATGTTTCTATCTCTCTTTCCCAGTCCCTTCCTCTCTGAAATCAATAAAAAAATATTTTTAAAAAGTAGCACTCATAGAACTACAGAGATTTGAGAGGAGCTGCTGCTGTGGGTGTCAGAGAGGCACAGATGGGAGGACCCGAGAAAGTGAGTGGGGCCCAGAGCACACAGGGTCGTGGGGACTTTGGTGTAGAGAGTGAGCTTATTGGGAAAACACTGGGCGGTATTGAAAGGTTGTTAACAAGGGAGAGACCTAATCCAATTTGTATTTTGAAAAGATCACTGTGGCTGCGGGGTGGAGAATGGCTTGGAAAAAGAGTAGATTTAGAAAGACCTGTTAGAGGGTCTTAGAATAATTTAGGTGCAAGATGGTGGTGGCTTGGACAAGGTGCTGGGGACATGAGGAAGTTAAGATGGCTGAGAATTTTGGAGCTAGAATTGCAGGGTGTGCTGGCTAGATGTGGGAGGGAGGAGGGGCTGGAGAATCAAGGTGGACTCCCAGGTTTTGAGTTTGCACAGTAATGACATTCACTGAAACACAGAGAGCACTGGAGAAGAATTAGTCCCGGGAGGCAGGAGAGATTAGGATGCTGTGGGTTTGAGATGCCCGAGAGACATCCCAGAAAAGATGCTCAGTGGGCAGTTGAGTCTGAAGCTCAGAACAGAGGTCCCTAGCATGTAATTTCCTGTGGGTGTGCCACAGCCCTCAGAGAGATGGGAACAGGGAGTGTGAATGGCTCTCCAGGCCCCTCCCTACTAATAGATGAGCACTTCAAAGCCATAGCTCCTCATGGGAGAGTTGAGTTTTTCTCAAGGAGTTATGCACACAGAGGTCCCTCAGAAACAGTAAGAGTAGGGTGGAGAAATGCTTCAGACCTAGCTGAGTAGCCACTGGATTCAATTTTCCATCTACCAGCTGTTTCTGTTATTTTAATTTTTTTGTTAATCCTCACTGGAGGACATACTCCCCCACCCCCCGTTGATTATTATTATTTTTTATTATTTTTTTAATGAATGACAGTGCAGGACTCAAACTTTCACATTTTAAAATTTTATTTAACTAGAGGCCCGGTGCATGAAATTTATGCATGGGGTCAGGGAGGTATCCCTCAGCTCAGCCTGCACCCTCTCCAATCTGGGACCCCTTGGGGGATGTCCCACTGCCAGGATCAAGCCTAAACCAGCAGTCAGACATCCCTCTCACAATCCGGGACCGCTGGTTCCTAACCACTTGCCTGCCTTCCAGCCTGATCCCTAACTGCTCTCCCCTGTCACCTGATCCTCCTAAATGCTCTCCCCTGACAGCCTGATCACCCGTAACCCCCTCAGCCTTGGCCCCACCACGATGGCTTTGTTCAGATGGACTTCTGGTCTAATTAGCATATTACCCTTTTATTAGTATAGATTGGTTTCAGAGAGGAAAGGAGAGGGAAAAAGAGATAGAAATATCAATGATTAGAGATCGTGCCCACAACCCAGGCATGTGCCTTGACCGGGAATGCAACTGTGGTTACAAAGCTGAGGCCACTGTATTTTGGAGTCAGCAGGAAATTACTGCAGCTGAAGGCCTCTGATGTCTTCTGGTGCCTGTCAGATCCAGGCTGGATTGTGGCTGCCGTGGGGACCCTGTTTGAACCATGGACAGCAGGGTCTACAGTCTTCATCCACCATCTGCCCCAGTTTGACCCTAAGGTCATTGTGGAGGTAAGAGGACTAATCTCTCAGTGTCAACAAACTCCCAGAGAAACTCATATTTCAGGTTCAAAAGCTGGCCCCTGCTGAGAAGAGAGTATGTAACAAAGAAGCCCATTAAGGTGATAGAACCTGGGCTCTGGGGGTCTCAAATGTGAGGCGCTGAATCAGTCAGTGAGTCTCCCAGAATACACATTTTGAGAAATTAAAGCAACCAGAACAATCTCAGGTCTCATGGCTCCTCCAGGGCTGGGTAGCTGGTGTGTGCGTGTGAATTTATTGAAGTGTTTAAAAACAGAGCCCTTGGAATAGGATGGTTCTAGTTCCTTTTCACACCTTTAACATTGTTAGAGGTAACCTTACCTCTCTGAGCTCAGTCTCCTCACCTGTAAGATGGGTGTTTTAATAATTACTACCTCGTAAAATTGTTGGGAATAATGAGATGATACAGGCAAAGTGTGTAAAGTGCTAGCCCTGAGGCCTGCACCTGAAAACATGCAGGAACTGGTAGCAGTTGCTATTATTGTCATGAGCACATCCTGAATAAATGTGCTCTCCTAGAAGGGAGATCAGAATTAAAATGGTAATAATTGAAAAAATAGAGTTACCACCACCAACAACAAAAGAATGGAATAATTGGCCAGTGTTTCTCATCTTAACCATAAAAATAAAATTTTTCTCTGCTTGCTTTGTAGACACTCTTTAAATACCCCATCACCCAGTACTTTGCTGCGCCCTCTGTATATCGAATGATTCTGCAGCAGAATTTTGGCAGGTATGTAGACATAGCTTGTTGTAATCACAATCTTTGGGAGGATTTTAAGGAGTCTATTTCACTGTGGTCTTGTTGTTGGTGGGGAACAGGCTCTTCCACGGTGTTGGGAGGAAAGAATCCCAAGGATCCACGCCCGGGAGACTGCAATGTGGCGATGTGGTTTATTTGTTAGGTAACATCAATAGAGTTCTCCTCCCGGCTTCCCAATGCCCCATCTCCCTGGGCCCTGCCCTGGAAAGAGTCCAGTCTCCTCTTCAACAGCCAACGCAAAGGCCAATGCCCGGAGTTTCTGCTTCATGATCCTTCGGCCTGGACGTCTCCCCCGGCCCAGGTGGCCTCCAGACCTGCATGGTCCTCTGCTCCTGGGCGGGAGGGGACAGGAACAAATTGGGCCACTGGGGTCCCAGGCAAGAGAGACAGCCAGCATTACCCCCCGGGTCTCAACCAGGAGCTTTTTCAAAACAACCCACTAACTTCCCAAGATTCCAGCGGCATGCACTGGGCCCACCCCCAGCCAACGATCTTTCCCAGGTTAGACTGACAGTCTCTGTGGTCCCACACCTCCCCCTGCGCCATTTTGACTTTACTGGGCAGTTCCTGACCTCCCCTGTGCCCCCTCCCACACACAATCCCAACCCAGAGGGGGAGAGAGGGGTGATAATCCCCTTGGGGGGACTGTGCTGCCATTTCTTGGGTGTGAAACTGGAGCTTCCTGGTGAAGCAAACAGGCCTCTGCTTCCCAGCTGCCTGTGCTCCACATTGTCAGCCTCTGCCCTGGCTCTGTTTCTTTCAATCACCAGACAAGGATGGTAACAGCCTGACTGTTTTAACTCTGGTTCTTTGAGGACAGTGAGAGCTAGTGTGTGTGTGTGTGTGTGTGTGTGTGTGTGTGTGTGTGTGTGTGTGTGTGTGTGTGTGAAATGCGGGTAGCGATAATTATCAGCCAGTCTAATCAGTTAATTAAGCAGGACTCAGATACAAATGAAACAGTGAGCCTTGCATCATCGTGGCCTTTTCCCCTCTTTTAACCTTTTTTATTGTGAAATAACAAACACACAGAAAAATACAAAAGACAAAAATTTGTAGATTAAGAAATTGTTGAGAATTATACCAATATGTAACCACTCATTCAAATCACAATAAGAGAACATCGCCAGTCCCCAGTGACCTACTCAGACCTCTCCAACTCCCTACAGGAACTCACTATCTTGACTTTTATGGTGTCCACTCATTTGTGTGTGTTTTTCTCCCCCTCTCTCCCTTGTAGTTTACCTCCTAAGGAAATATTAGTCTCTTTTACTTGCTTGTGAGCTTTGTAATCATATTATTCTGTAATGTCTGGCTTCTTTTTGCAATGTTATATTTCTAAGATGTGCCCATGTTGCATCATGTTGCTGTAGCTAACTTTTATTGCTGTATAATATCTCATTTTATAAAAAGTCCATATTTTCTTCATTCTGTTCTACCACTAATGGACATCTGGGTGGTTTGCAGTTGAGGGCTGCTGATGACTGACACTGTTCTTGTGCATTCACCCTGTGCACATCAGCACTCATTTGTGTGGGGGGTCTTTCTCGGAGAAATTGCTGAGTCACACTGACACCGCATCCTACCACCCATTTTCCAAAGTATCCAATCGCGTGTGCGCCCACTAGCAGGGAGGCAGGATTCCCTTGTTCTACATTTTTGACAACATTTGTTCTTCTCAGAGTCTTTAATTTTTACCAATCTGATGCAGGTAGTGTCATTTTGCTATAGTATTATTTTTGTATTTCCCTGTGTTTGTAGATTAATTTTGAGCTAATCTTGTCTTTGAACCTAATGGGCACTTATGTATATTTTAGAGACTCTAAAATGGGAATGGCTGCCTCAAAAATCAGACCTAATAACTTTTAGACACAGAGTTAAAATGTCAAGGAGTTGAACAACTACCCTTATGAAGCTAACTCTGAAATACAACTTGCATTTATTCACAAAGCCTCCATCACAGCATGACCTTGGAGTCTGCCTCGATCTGTATTTCAAAGCTCCTATGACAGCCACTATTTGCAACATTCCTCAGATGATGAACTTGGTCCAAACCCAGTAAAAATCCAATCAGGGCATCACTAATGACTCCACTGGAGACTCTGCTAATTTTACCTACTTTGGAGAAAGCTCCAGATGAGTGAGGAAGACACCCCTAATGAAACCAGCCCCTTGTCCACCACTCCTGACTCTGTGTCCCAGGAGAGGTGTTGGGGAGGGTGGTGAGAGGGAGGGGAGAGAGCCAGATGTCTGCCCTGAAGCTCTGTCTCCCCCAAGCCTCAGGTTCCCCACTCTGGAGCATTGCGCTGCTGGCGGGGAGGCCGTGCTGCCGGAGGAGCAAGGGAAGTGGAGACAACGGACAGGCCTTCTGGTCCACCAGGTCTACGGACAGTCAGAAACAGTAGGTGGACGGGCCCCTCTGGGCCACGCAGCCCAGCAGAGGAGCTGAATCTGCCAGAGCGTGTGCACAGGCCCCACTGTGCCCAAAGCCAGCAGAGGGCTGCTCTGGAGTTCCAGGCTAATTGGCCCCAAAAGTTTGCAGAGAGAGGATTCACACACAGTCGTTGACTTGTCAAGACCTCAGTGTGCTGACGACTATTGGACAAAACCTCCCAAAGGCGTCTGAGGACAGGGGCTGGGTCCCTGGGATCAGGGGAGCCGGGAGGAGCGATGGCAATAAAGGCGCCTCCTGCCTCACGGAGGCCCAGTCTGTGAGTGCTGCCCACGTCACCCTCCCTCCCTAAACAGCAGCCACAGGGCCAGGCAGGAGCTGGGCCCGGAAGCTCACCTCTGGGTGTATGAGGGCAGCACACAGGTTTTATTGTGGGGCACGAGCAGGAGGGGAGGAGGGAGCACAGGCATCACACACACACACACACACACACACACACACACACACACACTGTCACCCCCAAGGCGATCACTGAGCAGTGGGCAGGCCGTGCAATCTGCCGTGCTGGCATCTTCAACCCCCTGATGCGTAGGGCAGGCTCTTTTGGTCCTAATTCACTTATTTGTCTGATGGTGTGTTATTTTTTGCAAAAAATAATGTTTTATTTTAGTCAGTTAAGTGGTCTGCTTCCAGCCTGAGAAATGTGAGGGCTCGAGGCCTGACCTTGCATGGCTGCCAGTTCACTTTTGAACAGAGAAGCACACGCTACACCCATAACCCCAGTCCCTTTGCTTGAAGCCACAGAATACTCCCTCCTCGCTGCCTGGAGCCTCATTTCCCAAAGCCCTTGCAACCCGCTCGCTCACCTGGCGATTCCGTGTCCTGAAGTGTGAGCAGCAGCTTGGAGAGGGAGGCCTTCCACTCCCAGGAGCTCAGGTGTCAGTTCCTCTCAGCATCGCCCATGGCAGCTTCAAGCCCATAGGCATAGGTGGGACCCGCCAGAAGCTGGGCTTCCCAGTGTCCAAACTGGGAACAGAATGCTGACCCTGCGGGTGGTGGCGAGGGGAGGGGAAGGGTGTGTTTGCCCCCCCCCCCGGGCTGTGCCCAGCCTGCACATCCCCCAGGGCCGGCCCCCTGTCCTCACTGATGTGGGGGGTCGTGCGCCAGGTGTCAGGGGTGCAGAGCCCAAGGGGCCATCTCTCCGCACAGACACTTGTTTTCTATGGAGGGAAACACCCCCAAAAGTCAGTATAATGCCCTGTTGGCGACAACAGAAATGGGGGAAAGTACCACCGAAGGAGGGTCGCCCAGGCCTTCTCCTGGGGCCTGAGTCTGGCTGGTTGCCCTGAGGAGCCAGGTGAGCTCATGGGTGTGGCCTGTGCAGCTCCCCACCCCCCAGGCTCTGAGAGGGGGTGCAGGCCGAGCCCCTCTGACAGAGGAGACCCAGGGCATCACCTCATCTTCTGACTGTGAAGGCTTCCCTCTAGGACAGATGGTAGCTTCAGAGAACCAGGAAGGAGGCAGAGGTCACCAGGAGGGCAATGGGGTGGGAGTGGTGGCAGAGGAGCAACCTAAGTGATTTCAGCGCAGCCCCGAGGGCAGATGGGGCAGGGAGCCTGGAGTAAGTGTTGGTCAAATGGACACAAGCCTGGCGTGCGGTGGGCACTCCCCCACCCACAACCTGCCCACAGCCCCGAGCTCAGCCCTTTGCTCCTTTCTTGGCCCCCCCCCACGGGACCCTGTGGCCCAGGATGCAGAGCTCCCAGCTCCCCACAGGCTCTGTGAGCAGGGGTGCTGTGTTGGACTCTTGCTGCTCTGTGATCCGCCTGCACCCTTTGACCATTGGTATTCTCTTCCTTTTGTGCACAGGGATTCACATGCGCCACCCTCCGGGGATCACAGGTCAAGCCCGGTTCCATGGGGAAAGCCATCCCACCCTTTGACGTCCAGGTTTGGTGCTAAAGGCGGGGCCAGGGACCACTGAGGGCTCAGCTGGGAACAAACTCCGTGTGACACCAGGCGGCAGAAGCAGCCGTGCCCCCTGCCCGCGGTGTCCTTCCTCCTCTCCTCCGAGTTCCCTCTGATTTCCTGGGAGGATTCAGTACTCCCAGCCGAGGCCGCACACAGCCGTGGCACACGGGACCTGGAGGAGCGCTGGCAGCTCTGTCCACCCGCCGGGGCTTTTAGCTTGTCCTGACCCTGTTTTGTAGCTTGAAGACACATGCAATGTCCATGTACCAGGAAACAAACACACCCAAGACTTGCTGATTTCAAAGACTTGACAGTTTCATCCTGTTTTCTGCCAGGGACCTCCCCATGGTCCCCACTGGTGTCACACGCATAAGCCAGGCAGAGCTTGGGTGGGCAGGAGTGCTGGGAGCCCTGCAGGGGGACTCACACACCTCTTGTTCCAGGTCATCGACGACGAGGGCAACATCCTGCCGCCCAACACTGAGGGCAACCTTGGCATCAGGATCAAGCCCACCAAGCCCATTGGCCTGTTCATGTTGTATGAGGTGAGGGTGCCCCGCCTGCCATTCCCTGTCCCGGGTACCCCTGCAGCGAGAAGGGAGGGGACTCAACTCTGCATCCTGAGACTCCTCCCATCTCCGTATGTGCCCCAGTTCAGTGAAGCCAGGTCTAGTTCCCCCAAAGCTCACAGCCTTTCCCCTCCTAACCCATGTGGCTGATGGGGTAGAGAAGCCTGGCTTCGGGATCATCGGACTTGGGGCTGATGATTAGAATGCCGGCTTCGGCTGGGTTCACGTCCTACCATCCAGTTTACCAACAGGGTGGGAACAAACCTAGTCACTGTCCTGAGCCTCCTGAGGCCTCCCCTCCCCCACTTCTCAGACACACCGCCTGCAGACCGTAGGAGTCATGGGTTTCCCCATGACAAATAAACGGCAGATCTAAGATTTAAACCCATGTCTTTCAGCCCCAAGGCCTAATGGGAAATCCAGGGATTACAGAGCCTGTGATGGGCTCTAAGGAAACTGCCCCGATAACCCCTACCCCTCCCAGAGTAGTAGAGGCCACTGAGCGGAAATTCTCAGCTTCCAAGATGGGCCCTGGAAGGGTGGGCACACCTGAAATTGATCTCAGATTCCACCTCCTTTCTCCCAAAGAACAGCCATCAGAGGGTCTCTCTCCTGGTTTCACTGTTGTCATCACTCTGGCCTCCAGGGGGCATTGCTCCTCATGTTATACTATCAACCAACAGTAAAAAACACTGGCTAAACCATTCTTTGATTTTGTTTATCTTTTCAAAGAACCAGCTCTGGGTTTCATTGATTTTTTGTATTTTTGTTTTGGTTTTTTGTCTCAATGTCATAAACTTCTGCTCTAATCTTTATTATTTCCTTCCTTCTACTTACTCCGGGCTTTTCTTGTTGTCCACGTTGTAGTTCTTTAAGTTGGAGGCTTAAATAATTTATTGTTAATTTTTCTTGTTTTTTGAGGTAAGCCTGTAGTGCTATGAACTTCCCTGTCAGGACTGCTTTTGCTGTGGCCCAGAGATTTCGAGTTGTGTGTTCATTTTCATTTGTTTCCAGAAAGGCTTTATTCTTTATTTTTTAAATACATTTTATTGATTTTTTACAGAGAGGAAGGGAGAGGGATAGAGATTTAGAAACATCGATGATAGAGAAACATCGATCAGCTGCCTCCTGCACACCTCCCACTGGGGATGTGCCTGCAACCAAGGTATATGCCCTTGACAGGAATCGAACCTGGGACCTTTCAGTCTGCAGGCCAACGCTCTATCCACTGAGCCAAACCAGTTAGGTCTATTATTTATTTCTTGATGTCATTGGTAACCCATACATTGTTTAATAACATGCTATTTAGCCTTCATGTGTTTGAATGTTATTGGGGGGCTTTTACTGTAGTAGATTTCTAATTTCATTCCACTGTGATCTGAGAAGATGCTTGATATGATTTCTATCTTCTTGAACTTGTAGAGACTTGTTTTGTGCCCTAACATGTGGTCTATCTTTGTGAATGATCCATGTGCACTGGAGTAGAATGTATCTTCTGCTGCTTTGCGGTGAAATGTTCTATAAATGTCAATTAAATCCATCTGATCCAGTGTGTCCTCTAGAGTCACTGTTTCCTTGTCACGTTTTTGTCTGGAAGATCTATCCATTGAAGTCAGCAGGTGTTAAAGTCCCCTGCTATGACTGCATTGTTGTCAATCTCTCCGTTAAAGTCCTCTAGCAGTTTTTGGAATATATTTAGGTGCTCCTATATTGGGTGTGTATATGTTTACCAGGGTTCTATCTTCTTGTTGGATCCATCGCTTTGGTATTATGTACTAAAGTGATCTTTGTTGTCTTTTGTGATGGATGGCCTTCATTTTTAACTCAATTTTTTCGGATATGAGTATTGCTACTCCTGCTTTTTGTTCCTTTCCATTTGCATGGAAAACATTTTTTTCCATTCCTTCACTCTCATCCTGTGCATGTCTTTTGTTCTGAGGTTGGCTCATATTTTTGTATCCATTCAGTTATCCTATGCCTTTTGATTGGACCATTTAATCCATTTGCATTTAGGGTTATTGATAGGTACTTATTTGTTGCCATTTTAATTCTGTATGTGTAGGTTTCTCTCTCTGTTTCTCCTTCTCATTACAGCAGTGCCTATCGCATTTCTTGTAATGCTGGTTTGGCGGTGATGTAATCCTTTGGGCATTTTTTTTTTTAATGATAGCCTTGCTGGTTATAGTGATCTTGGTTTCAGATCCTTGCTTTCCATTACCTTGAGTACTTCATGCAATTCCCTTCTGGCCTATAGATTTTCTGATGAGAAGTCAGGTGTCAGCCTTATGGGAACTCCTTTGTAGGTAACAGTTTGCTTTCCTCTCACTGCCTTTAAGATTCTCTCTTCGTTTTCAATTTTTGGCATTTTACTTAAGATGTGTCAGGGCACAGGCCTGTTTGGGTTCTTCTACATGGGGTTCTATGTGCCTTCTGAACTTATGTGACTTTTTCCTCCACCTGGTTAGAGAAGTCTGCCATTAATTCATCAAACATTGACCAACTAGATCCTGCACGGCCCATACTAGGGACTGAGCCGACAACCTGGGCATGTGCCCTGACCAGAAAGTGAACTGGCAACCGTTGGGTACATGGGATGATGCTCAACCAACTGAGACACACTGGCCAGAGCCACAAGCTTTCTTTGAGGAAGATATGAGATAGCACTTGGGGAAGAAAATTCATTTAGCAAATGTTTATTGACACCTTTCGTCTATTCAGCTACTGTGTTATATTAATATCAATTGCCAGTGTGTTTTGTGCATTAACTGACCAGTAGCATGCATTGAGTGTTTGCATTTAAAGCAAATAGACACAGAGAGATTTACAAAATTTGCACAGGTGCCTGGTGGAGTGAGAAGCAGGATTCAAACCCAGATCTGTGCCCCAGGTTGCACCTCAACATCTCTAACCTCACTACCTTTAACAAGAGCGCCCTTCTCTTTGCAGAATGACCCAATGAAGACAGCCAAAGTGGAGTGTGGGGACTTTTACAACACTGGAGACAAAGCAACTATAGATGAAGAGGGCTACATCTGGTTCCTGGGGAGGGACGATGACATCATCAACGCCTCTGGGTAGGTGTGGCTGACCTGGGGCCTGGCAGCTGTAGCTTGCTTCACCATTCCTCCATGCACTGGGGACGGGACCCTCAGGCTATTCCTGATGCAGCCATGTCTACAGGGCCCTGGCCGGGGTATCTGTGCATCTCCCCCAACATCAAAATAAAGTTCAAGGCCTGGAAGTGCAACCACAGTAGACACTGTGCAATTTAAAGAGGGGATATAGGGTTGGGAAGGGAGGCTTATTTGAGCCCCTTTTTGTCCCCATTGGTTGGGGAAATTATTCTCTGTGTTCCTCTAATTGAATGGGACACATGTCACAGAACAACAACAACAGCAGCTAAGCTTATGGAGTCCTAACTGTGTGCAAGTACACTCCTTTGTGCTTTGTTTAACCCAGTAGATGCCATTATTGTGCCTATTTTATAGATGAGAACACTGAGTCACTGACCAGTGAACTAAGTTGCTGAAAGTTCCCAAGGTAGTGCAGGGAGAAGCCCAGATTTGAACCGAGGCAGTGCGGCTCCCCATCTGTTGTTCCTACCGCTTAGGTGATGTAGGGAGAAAAAGTGACACAAGTAACAACTTCCCTTGGATGCATCAGGGAAATTAAGTTTGTTTTACTTTTTAAGTTTCTAAATGAGATGCTGATGTAGTGAGACAGAATTTCTCTAAACATTTAAGACCAAGTCTGAGGCTCCCAAGAGTACAGTAAGAGTCCTGCTGGGAAGCTCATGGTGCCACGCCCACAGCCCCAGGAGGACAGCCTTCCACCCCCACCCACCCACCAGAGGCAGTGCAGGGAGACCTGGGGGCATCTGAGCCTGGAATGCCCAGGTCTCCACATCCTGGTCCCATTGCAGAGCCTTTTCACAGGCCTCTGGCTCTCGTGATAATTGCCCTCTGTGCCCAGGGAAGGTGTGACTCCCAAACATGGGATTGGAGGCCTGGGTCACTCCAGCCCTGGCATCTGCTCAGACCCAGAGCAGGAACCCTTGGTTCCGCAGGTACCGCATTGGGCCGGCAGAGGTGGAGAGCGCCCTGGCTGAGCATCCGGCGGTGGCTGAGTCAGCTGTGGTGAGCAGCCCGGACCCGATCCGAGGGCAGGTGAGGAGCAGGACAGGACGTCATGGGGTCTGTGTGTGGGCACTGGAAGGCTGGTGCAGGAGAAACTTCCAGAGCAGTTGGTGTGCGTGGCGCACTTACACCGTGTGGGCAGCAGGAGGCACTGTGGCATCATCCGTGACATCCTGACTAGCTACTGGGTGAGCTGGCTCATTTAACCCTCACAACAACCTATTGAGTTAGAGACTCTTACTTATTATATCTTTTAATAAACAAAGAGACAGCACACAGAAGTTAAATAACTTGCCCAGTTTGCACTGTGGTGGAGCCAGGATGGGAATCTGAGCACTCTGTTTCCAATGCATTCATTGGATTTATTGAGCACCTACTATGTTCAAGGCCTGTGCATTGTAAGGACATAAATAACATAAATGGGGACATAAATAACAATATAAAAGCAATAAGTTCAGCCCAGCCTGTGTGGCTCAGTGGTTGAGTGTCGACCCAGGAACCAGGTTTGATTCCTGGTCAAGACACATGCCAGGTTGCAGGCCAGATCCCCAGTAGGGGGCCTGCAGGAGGAAGCAAAGTGATGATTCTCTGTCATCATTGATGCTTCTATCTCTCCCCCTCCTTTCCTCTCTGAAATCAATAAAAATGTATTTTTAAAAAAGAATCAACAACTACTTAAAAATAAAAACAATAAGACCAATAAGTTACCAACAATTATTAAATGCCCACAAGGTTCTAGACACAGAACTGTACATACATTAGTGGTAAAAATGATGATGAAAACAATGATGGTGGGGGTAATAATAAAGTTACACTGGGTGAATGTTTTATGTGTATCATCTCATGGAATCTGAACATAAGGCCACCATGTCCAGCTCCATGGGATGAGCCTGTACTCTGCGCAGGTCACAGAGAAGGAATTTGAGGTTAAGTAATTTTGCAAGGGAAAGAGGAGAAATTGGGAGTATTTGGGTTTGAACCTGGTCTTGTCCTTTTCCAAAGGCTCAGGTGTCAGCTTGCTTTGCCATTCATTGCATAAACACTTACTTTTAAACCGGGCAACTGGGTGGCACTCACCCTGAGCCCCGGCTCTGGTTCTGCGTTGCAGGTGGTGAAGGCCTTCATTGTCCTGACCCCACAGTTTCTGTCCCATGACCCGGACCAGCTCGCCAAGGAGCTGCAGGAGCACGTGAAGGCAGTGACAGCCCCGTACAAGTACCCGAGGAAGGTGAGTGGGGCCGATGCTCGAGCCCTCCTGAGCTCTGCTGCCCCAAGTCTGGTGGGGTGGCCGGGAGATGCTGAAACCGAACATAGAAGGAGCATTTTTCTCTGCAGAAGAAGCAATTTGGCGTAGGGGTGGATGCAGCCAACTGAATGGGATGGAACCTCTATTCTGGATCGGACCCCAAAACGTGCTGCACATTCCCCTGAGGGCAAAAAATATCAGACCAGTGCCCAAAGCTATCCAAGGAGGCTATTTAACATCCTTCAAAATTTGAAAAAGACATCCAAATCAGCCGCTTTCTAACTATTTCTAAGCATGATTCATACTAAGAAATACATTCAATACTGTCAGTTAACACTTATGTACACAACAAACGAGTGTTAACAAAATTATATTTATCCTTAGAACATGCAGTCCATTCTTATACTTTTTATTCAACTGCATTGGTTTTTCTGTTTACAGATTTATTTATTGTCAATCTTCACATGAGGATATTTTTCCCATTGATTTTTAGAGAGCGTGGAATGAAGGGAGAGAGGGAGGACAAGAGAGAGAGAGAGAGAGAGAGAGAGAGAGAGAGAGAGAGAGAGAGAGAGAACATTGACGTAGAGAGACACATCAATTGCATGCCTCCTGTATACACCCTAACTAGAGCCAGGGATGGAAACGGCAATCCAGGCACATGCCCTGAACCTGAAATCAAACCTGAGACCCTTCGCTGTGTGGGCCGACGCTCCAACCCCTGAGAAACACTGGCCAGGGCTGCATTTGTCCAATAGAGAAGTTATAAAATTATTTCTGAAACGTAATATTATCTGGTAATTTTAAACGATGTAGATTTTTTATTTTTAATATAAAGATACCACAATATATTATTAAGACAAAAACTGGGCGATGAGAGAATAAGCATAACATTATTGTATTTGTTTAAAAACAAAGATTGAAAAGATACGGATGCCAACAGTTAACATTTCCTACATTGTCTGAATGTTTATAGTCAGTGCATCTTGTAAAGCTGTGTAGTTAACAGTTACTGAATATTTAGTTCCTGTGCCAGGCCCTGGATTCAATGCTTCACGTGCATTATTATTTCATTTCATCCTCTCCGCAGCCTGAGATGGTCTAACCAAGTATTTTACAGAGTTGAAATTGAGGCTCAGAGAATAGAGTTAATACAGGCAGAGCTGGACCTCGAACCACGTGTCTCCAACAGCAGCAGCGTTCTTGCTTTTAATGTCAGACTCTGCTGCCTCCTAGAGATAGAACAGGGATGCGTACCAGTTAGGACTGGCTATGTCCCTGTGACAGTCAGCCCCACAGCCACGTGGCTTATTCTAGGGAAGGCAGCTGCCATGCTCATGCCACATGCCCACCCTGGTCTCCTGGGACCAGGTAGAGAAGCAGCCACCACATAGATACCTGCCTGGTGCTGTCAGAGAGGGACAGAGAGGGTGGCCAGGCTCAGAGGTTCCGACTCTCCTGTGCGAGGTGGCACGCTTCACTCCCCCACATTTCATTGGTCAGAGCGCGTCACAGGGCTGCAGCCAGCTTCAGGGGGTCAGGAGGAGGACCTGACATACTTGGCCCCACCATTGAGGCCACCACCTGCTGCAGCCTGTATGGGGGACATGCAGGGTGAAGGGAGGAGTGGGGACTGGTAGGAAGTGACAGCAGGACTCAGGATGGTTTGCTTTCTCCTCACCCAGGTGGAGTTTGTCCCTGAGCTGCCCAAAACTGTCCTCGGCAAGATCAAAAGGAGTGAACTTCGGGAAAAGGAGTTCGGTCAGATGCAACGGCAGTAAATTCAGCATCCCTTCTGGGTGTGACCTTGGGCACACACCCTGGCTGCCTCGGTGCCCCCATATCGCGCGGCGAGGGGGGATGTTGAGGGCTGATGGGGAAGGGCCCAGGACAGCCAGCATTCCCGCATTTCTATTCTTTTAAGTGAACATCAGTCACTACCCTGCCTTCAAGGCTCTTGTTTTGTTGGATGCCCAGGCGGGCGCTCAGATCAGGGCTGAAGATAATAAAGTGCTGACATGACATCAGGGTGCTCCTGCGTTGTGCCTTCATCATGCTCATGAACCTGTGCTGAATGCGGTCCCCCCTTGCTCTCCCCACTCCCCCCGGAGAGAGCACAGGGCCTGATTCTCGCTCCTGTTGCCTCCCGCACACGCCCCAGTGTTCCCAGGTGGCCCTGCACGTCCAGTCAATGTCCAGGACCCAGAGTTCCGGGAGTGATGCTCTGAGCACCCAGGCACCTGCCTCAGCTGGGTCCCAGCCTAGGCCCGGGGTGGGCAAGGGAGTGACCAGCTCTCCAGGGACCGGGCTCCACAGGACTCTCCCAGCTTCTCCAGAGGTGCCCCGTCCCTCATTCCTAGGAGGGGCCAGGGGCGTAGGGGTCTTACCCCTCAGCTTTCCCCCATGTGCACCAGCCCACGCATTCCTTCTCAGGGATCCAGGGTCTTCCAGCCCTTCTCCCAGGGCCCAGAGTCCTCCCTAAAAACTCCCCCTCCACACTCTTTAAGTTCTTTCTGCCACCAGAGTCTTCCCCACCTTCTCCCCCAACCTGGTCGTGGGGTTCTATGAACTAACCCTTCATTTCATCCATCCTTCGGATCAGACCCTCAGGGGCACATCACAGGCTGGGAGCAGCAGGGGCAGAAGGGGCTCAGCCTGGGGTGGGGAAGGAGCACATATTGTCTCCTTCTCCTTCACCCCTGGGAGTCACTCTTAGGGAGATCGCCTCTAAAGCTGCTGTTTCCCCGGGGGCACAGACACACAAGCTCACAGGGAAATATACAGACACCACAAGACAGAGATAGCCAGACACAGACACCCCAAGGCCCACCTGGGCACTCAGGTGCAGGGATCATGGCCAGGCTCACACAGACTCACACTGTAAACATGGGCAACAGCACCTTGAGGAGAACACACACACACACACACACACACACACACACACACACCAGCACAAACATACTTGGAAACAGAACACAGACATAAAGAGGAACACAAATACACAGATACAATCAGGAACATCCAAAGGGGCAGAAAATTCACACACACACACACACACACACACACACACACACGCACGCAAAACAAACACTTCCAAAATACTGAGTCATATTAATTCAACACATTAAGAATTAAGGTACTGAGGAGAACCAAGATGGCGGCATAGGTTAACGCCGGAGTTTGCTGCTTTGAACAACTACTTCAAAAGTGAAACCAAAAAAATGGAAGGGACATCACCCAGAACCACAGGAACGCTGGCTGAGTGGAAGTCCTACAACTAGGAGGAAAGAGAAACGCACACGGACACTCAGAGGAGGCGCAGTGCTGAAGTCAAATTCTGAGGTGCAGAGTGCGCGGAGCGGGCTGGCGGCGGCTGAGGGCGCGGTTGTTGTTTTCAATCGGGAGGGAGTCGCAGACTCTGAGCACCAGATCCAGGCGAGTCTTTAGGGACCCAGACTCAAACGGGAGAAGCGGGACTGTCTGGCTTCGGTCAGAGCGAGTGCAGCTTTCTCTCCGAGCTTTGCAGCGGGTGCTGGGACTCAGAGAGGCAGAGCCCCTGGGGACAGGACTGAGAGCCGCCATAACTGCTCTCTCCGGCCCACCCTGTTGATCCTGTGTGACCCGCCCTACCCAAGCCCTGCACAGAGGCATTTGCCGGATAGCCTCAGGCAAAGGCTAGATTAGCACCTCCCTAGAGGACAGAAGTTCTCTCACTGCTGACACAGCTGATTCTCATAGCCACTTGGCCTGGAGGTCAAACCCTCCCTGGAATTAGCTACAACAATCAAGATTTAACTATAAGACTGCGAACAAAGACCACTAGGGGGTGCACCAAGGAAGCATAACAAAATGCGGAGACAAAGAAACAGGACAAAATTGTCAATGGAAGATATAGAGTTCAGAACCACACTTTTAAGGTCTCTCAAGAACTGTTTAGAAGCTGCCGATAAACTTAATGAGATCTACACGAAAACTAATAAGACCCTGTATCTTATATTGGGGAGCCAACTAGAAATTAAGCATACACGGACTGAAATAACAAATATTATACAGACGCCCGACAGCAGACCAGAGGAGCGCAAGAATCAAGTCAATGATTTGAAATGCGAGGAAGCAAAAAACATCCAACCGGAAAAGCAAAATGAAAAAAGAATCCAAAAATGCGAGGATAGTGTAAGGAGCCTCTGGGACAGCTTCAAGCGTACCAACATCAGAATTATAGGGGTGCCAGAAGATGAGAGAGAGCAAGATATTGAAAACCTATTTGAAGAAATAATGACAGAAAACTTCCCCCACCTGGTGAAAGAAATGGACTTACAGGTCCAAGAAGCGCAGAGAACCCCAAACAAAAGGAATCCAAAGAGGACCACACCAAGACACATCATAATTAAAATGCCAAGAGCAAAAGATAAAGAGAGAATCTTAAAAACAGCAAGAGAAAGAAACTCAGTTACCTACAAGGGAATACCCATACGACTGTCAGCTGATTTCTCAACAGAAACTTTGCAGGCCAGAAGGGAGTGGCAAGAAATATTCAAAGTGATGAATACCAAGAACCTACAACCAAGATTACTTTACCCATCAAAGCTATCATTCAGAATTGAAGGTCAGATAAAGAGCTTCACAGATAAGGAAAAGCTAAAGGAGTTCATCACCACCAAACCAGTATTATATGAAATGCTGAAAGGTATCCTTTAAGAAGAGGAAGAGGAAGAAAAAGGTAAAGATACAAATTATGAACAACAAATATGCATCTATCAACAAGTGAATCTAAGAATCAAGTGAATAAATAATCTGATGAACAGAATGAACTGTTGATTATAATAGAATCAGGGACATAGAAAGGGAATGGACTGACTATTCTTGGGGGGGAAAGGGGTGTGGGAGATGTGGGAAGAGACTGGACAAAAATCGTGCACCTATGGATGAGGACAGTGGGTGGGGAGTGAGGGCGGAGGGTGGGGCGGGAACTGGGAGGAGGGGAGTTATGGGGGGGGAAAAAAAGAGGAACAAATGTAATAATCTGAACAATAAAGATTTAATAATAAAAAAAAGAAAAAAAAAGAATTAAGGTACTGAATATGGCAGCATAGGTAAACACCGGAGTTTGCTGCCTCGCACAACCACTTCAAAAATACAACTAAAAGACGGAATGGACATCATCCAGAACCACAGGAAGGCTGGCTGAGTGGAAACTCTACAACTAGAAGGAAAGAGAAAAGCATACCGAGACTCAGAGGAGGTGCGGTGCGGAAGAAAATACTAAGGTACAGAGGCGCACACGGAGCGGGCTGGTGGCTGAGGGCATGGTTGTCTTTTTCAATCGGGAGGGAGTCTCAGGCTCTGAGCTCCAGTTCCGGGCGAGTCTTTGGAGACCCAGACTCATACAGAAGAAGCGGGACTGTCTGGCATCGGTCAGAATTCGAGGGCAGCTTTCTCTCAGAGGTGCTTGCAGCGATTACCGGGACACTGAGAAGCAGAGCCTCTGAGGGCAGGACTGAGAGCAGCCATAACTGCTCACTCTGCCCTGTTGATCCCGTGGGACCCTCTCCGACCAAGCCCTGCAGGGAGGCTTTTGCTGGATAGCCTCAGGCAAAGGCTAGATTAGCACCTCCCTAGAGATCCAGGAGCCAGGAAACCCAGAGGTCAGAGTGGGACCATCCAGTTTGCAGCTTCTCGGACCCTTAAAGGACACACTCAGGGGGCAGACCCAGTGAGCACCAAAGCCCCACTGAAGCAAGCCTTGCCCTACAGGAGTGTCTCCAGCACAGAAGTTCTCCCACTGCAGACACAGCTGATTCTCACAGCCAATTTGCCTGGAGGTCATTCCCTCCCAGTGTTAACTACAACAATCAAGGCTTAACTACAATAAGACTGTGCACAAAGCCCACAAAGAGGTGCACCAAGAGTGTCCACCTCAGGTAATTGGGGAGGCTGAACCACTGGGCCCTAGAGTACACTTAGCACAGAAAACCACTTTATCAACACAGGGAAGCATAAAAAATGTGGAGACAAAGAAACAGGACACAAATGACAGAAATGGAGGAAAGCAAACTACTGGATACAGAGTTCAAAACCCCACTTTTAAGGTTTTTCAAGAACTTTCTAGAAGCCGCCGATAAATTTAGTAAGACCCTCGAAAAGACTGGTGAGACCACTGATAAATGTAGTGAGATCCTCAAGAAATCTAGTCAGACCCTCGATGTTATGATAAAGGACCAACTGGAAATTAAGCATACACTGACTGAAATAAAGAATATTATACAGACTCCCAACAGCAGACCAGAGGAGCACAAGAATCAAGTCAACGATTTGAAATACGAAGAAGCAAAAAACACCCAACCAGAAAAGCAAAATGAAAAAAAGAATCCAAAAATACGAAGATAGTGTAAGGAGCCTCTGGGACAGCTTCAAGCGTACCAACATCCGAATTATAGGGGTGCCAGAAGAAGAGAGAGAGCAAGATATTGAAAACCTATTTGTAGAAATAATGACAGAAAACTTCCCCCACCTGGTGAAAGAAAGAGACAAGTCCAGGAAGCGCAGAGAACCCCAAACAAAAGGAAACGAAAGAGGACCACACCAAGACACATCATAATTAAAATGCCAAGAGCAAAAGACAAAGAGAGAATCTTAAAAGCAGCAAGAGAAAGAAACTCAGTTACCTACAAGGGAGTACCCATACGACTGTCAGCTGATTTCTCAACAGAAACTATGCAGGCCAGAAGGGAGTGGCAAGAAATATTCAAAGTGATGAATGCCAAGAACCTACAACCAAGATTACTTTATCCAGCAAAGCTATCATTCAGAATTGAAGGTCAGATAAAGAGCTTCACAGATAAGGAAAAGCTAAAGGAGTTCATCACCACCAAACCAGGATTATATGAAATGCTGAAAGGTATCCTTTAAGAAGAGGAAGAAGAAGAAAAAGGTAAAGATACAAATTATGAACAACAAATACACATCTATCAACGAGTGAATCTGAAAATCAAGTGAATAATCTGATTAACAGAATGAACTGGTGATTATCATAGAATCAGGAGCATAGAAAGGGAGTGGACTATTCTTGGGGGGGAAAGGGGTGAGGGAGATGCGGGAAGAGACTGAACAAAAATCGTGCACCTATGGATGAGGACAGTGAGGGAGTGAGGGCGGAGGGTGGGGTGGGAACTGGGTGGAGGGGAGTTATGGGGGGGAAAAAAGAGGAACAAATGTAGTAATCTGAACAATAAAGATTTAATTTTTAAAAAAAAAGAATTAAGGTACTGCCCGGCTGGTGTGGCTCAGTGGCTGAGCATCAACCTTGGAACCAGGAAGTCAGCGTTTAATTCCTGGTCAGGGCACATGCTTCCTGGTCAGGGCACATGCCCAGGTTTTGGGTTCATTCCCCAGTAGGGTATGTGCAGGAGGCTGCTGATCAATGATTCTCTCTCATCATGGATGTTTTTATCTCCCTCTCCCTTCCTCTCTGAAATCAATAAAAATATATTTTTTAAAAGGAGCAGGAAAACACTTTCGGGTGTGATTACTACCTTAATGTGCTGATGGCTTCTTTGATGCATACATATGTCAAATATCAACAAGCTTTATTTATGAAAAAGGTGCTATTACACATAAATTATATTACAGTTAAGCTATAGGGAAAAAAATCTGATACAAAAACTAGTAAGGATTTTATGTTGTTGACGAACACATTGCATATATTTTTTACATAGTTAAAAAAGCTTAACTTATGAATTTACAAGAAAACATAAAACTAAAAAACAAATACCAACTTATAGTGGAAGGGAAGGTTACTTTTTCTGTTGTATATTCATGGTATACCTGGATTAAATCCTTTGGAACATCACCAAATACATGTCTAAACTGTATAAAAAATGGAACACAGTAACCACAAAAAATGTATGATAAATATACAAATGAGAATAATATATATAAAGATGTTTATATATATGGACATAATGGACAGAGATAGACTATAATAATACTGGTATTGTTATTTCAACAAAATTTAATCATAGACTTCTGGGCAAGATGGTGGCATAAACACTGTGCTCACCTCCTCCCACGACCACATCAAAAGTACAACTGAACTATAGAACAACCGTCATTTAGAATGGCCTGAAATCAAGCTGAATGGAAGTCCTACAATTAGGGAATTAGGAGAGGCAGACAGTGTAACAGGCCGGTCATGTACCCAGTGTGGTGGCTAAAAATTGAAAGGGATATCTCAACTATGGAGGTAGCAAATGGGTCCTAACCCCCACCCAGGATTCCAGTGCCAGGGAGAGAAGTCCCTATAACTTCTGGCTATAAAAACCAGTGGGAATTGAGGCTGAGGGAAACACAGGCTGCTGGAGTCCCAGGCAGTTCCTCTGAAAGACTCTCTCCCTCTGAGCTCCAGCACTGGGGCAGCAATTTGAAGGGCACCAGAGACATATTGTGAGGAACTGAATTGTTGAGCATCAGGGCAAGACCTGGGGGCAGCTTTCTGCCAGACTGAAGTGCTGGCAGAGGTCATTGCTCCTTAGATAAGCCCCTCCCTCCCCCAGCTAGCAGGCAGTTGCCATATTGGAAATTTCATCAACCTGGCTCACACTATTTGCCCTGCCCTGTGGATTCCAAGGCCCCATCCCAGCCAACTTTCAGGCCCATCCAAGCTGTCTCCAGTTGCTTTTCCATATGAGTGGTCTGTCTTGGTTAATGCTTCAGACTTTCCTAAAATCTCTCAAACAAGCAGTATCTGGCCTCAGCATGCCCTGTACCTCTTACTAAGTGGCCCCAGCCCTGACACTAGCAGCAGCCGGCCTTGGTTCTCAGCTTAGCCTTTCCTGGGTACCTCCAAGCCCCGCACAAGTAGCAGCCACCTACAGATTGCTTTGTAGCAACAGGTATTGGGTATGCAGAGGCCAGATGCTACTAGTTTAGGGTTTGTGAAACTTTAAGAGCTTTTAGGAAAGTCCGAAGCATGATCCAAGCCAGGTTGATTGTAAGGAAAAGTCAGTTACCTACAAAGGACCTTCTATAAAATTGACAGCTGAATTCTCAACAGAAACATGTCAGGCCAGAAGGGCTTAACATGAAATTGTCAAAGTGATGAAAAGCAAGGACCTACACTGAAGACTACTTTACCCAACAAGACTATCATTTAAAAGTGATGGAGAAATAAAGAGCTTCTTAGGCAAAAAAAAAAAAAAAAAAAAAAAATTAAAGGGGTTTGTTACCACCAAATCAATAGTACAAGATGTCATTAAAAGGTCTTCCTGAAGAAGAAGACAATGAAAAAGAAGGAGGAGGCAGAGAAGAAGAAACAGAGGAACATAGTTAAAAGAATAAAATAGCAATAAATATGTACCTCTCAATAATCACTTTAATTGTAAATGGCTTAAATGCTCCAATCAAAAGACATAGGGTAGCCCAGTCGGTGTGGCTCAGTGGTTGAGCATCAACCTATGAACCAGGAAATCACAGTTCGATTCCCGGTCAGGGTACATGCCCAGATTGTGGACACAGCCCCCAGGGTACAGCATGCAGAAGGCAGCCTATCAATGATTCGCTCTCATCATGGATGTTTCTGTCTCTCCCTCCCTCTCCCTTCCTCTCTGAAATCAATAAAAATATATTTATTTTTAAAGATATTTAATGCAAATGGGAAGGGGGAAAAAGCCCAGTAGCAATATTTATATCTGATCAAGTAGACATTAAAACAAAGGCAATAGTAAGGGACAAAGAAGGACGCTACACAATGACAAAAGTAGCAATCCAACAAGAAGGTATAACCCTTGTAAACATTTATGCATCCAACATAGGAGCACCCAAATATGTAAAGCATATCTTGAACATAAAGGGAGAGACTGACAGTAATACACCCATAGGAGGGAATTTTATTTTTTTAATATATTTTTATTGATTTTTCAGAGAGGAAGAGAGAGAGAGAAAACATCAATGATGAGAGAAAATCATTGATCAGCTTCCTCCTGCATGCCCCCTACTGGGGATCAAGCATACAACCCAGGCATGTGCCCTGACTAAGAATCAAACTGGTGACCTCTTAGTTCCTGGGTTGATGCTCAACTGCTGAGCCACACTAACCAGAGAAGGACAGACCACATTGTAGGACACAAAACAACTCTCAATAAATTTAAGAAAATTGAAATCATATCAAGCATCTTCTCTGACCATAATGGTATGAAACTGTTTTAATGTCCCCACGAGTGACACACAGGATGCAAGATCAAATCAATGAGTCATTTAATCAATAAAGCCGGCGACTGCAAGGAAGAAGGGGCTCCAAATCTCGCAGTGCCCCCTTGGTCGAAACATCAGACTTATAGAGGCAAATATCACAAAGGTATTGATTACATCCCAAGGTTTGGAATGAGGAACCTGGTTTGCAAAAAGCAGTTTGCTACAGAAGCTAGATTGAGCAGATTAGTTATCGACAAAGATTAATTATAGTTTCAGGTCTTTGGACCACCGAGTCAACGGAAACACATTATCTGGAGCCACTGAGGTAATTTAAAGTAATTGTGCTGCCCTGGTCTCCAGGTGCAGAGGAATGTGTTTTTTAAGACCAGTAAGAACACAATCAATGGGGTATTCAAACCACAATCAATGGGGTATTCAATCAAATGGGATGATTTATATAGTTCAGAAAATCAAAATAACTTTTCTATTGTTTTAGCAAGCAAATAATTACAGAAGCCAGAACAGCAGGGTTAAAATATTAAACAGCAATTTTTACCAGAGATGGTTGCTACCATGCTTCAAAACTAGAAATCAATCACAAGAAAAAAACCTGAAAAACACCCAGAGACATGGAGGCCAAGTAACATGTTACTAAACAATGAATGGATTAACAATGAGATCAACATAGAAATTAAAAAGTACCTTGAAATAAGTGAAAATGAGAATAACCCAAAATCTAGGGTACATGGGAAAGCAATTCTGAGAGGGAAAGTCATAGCATTACCAGCCTACTTCAAGAAAAATCTCAAATAAACAATCTAACTTTACAATTAAAGGAACTAGAAAAAGAACAATAAACAAAGCACAAGTGAGTAGAAGAAAAGAAATAATAAAGATCAGAGCAGAAATAAACAAAATAGAGTCTTAAAAAACAATACAAAATATCAATGAAACCAAGGGCTGGTTCTTTAAAAGGATAAAGAAGATTGACAAACCTTTAACCAGACTCATCAGGAAAAAAAAGAGAATGACCCAAATAAATAAATAAAATAAACAATGAAAGAAAAATAACAACTGATACCAAAGAAATACAAAGGATTGTAAGAATATTACAAACAACTATATGCCAACAAATTGGACAATCTGGAAACAGTGGATAAATTCCCAGAAATATACAATCTTCCAAAACTGTCAGGGAGAATCTGAAAATCTGAACAGACAGATTACAACTAATGAAATTGAAGCAATAGTCCGGCTGGTGTGGCTCAGTGGTTGAGCATTGACCTATGAACTAGGGCAGCGGTTCTCAACCTGTGGGTCGCAACCCCTTTGAGGGTCAAACAACGCTTTCACAGGGTCGCCTAAGACCATCAGAAAACACATATAATTTCATATTGTTTTTGTGATTAATCACTATGCTTTAATTATGTTCAATTTGTAACAACGAAATGGGGGGTCACCACAACATGAGGAACTGTATGAAAGGGTCGCAGCATTAGGAAGGTTGAGAACCACTGAACTAGGAGGTCATGGTTCGATTCACAGTCAGGGTTGTATGTTGGCTCGATCCCCAGTTGGGGGCGTGCAGAAGGCAGCTGATCAATGATTCTCTTTCCTAATTGATGTTTCTCTCTCTCTCTCTCTCTCTCTCTCTCTCTCTCTCTCTCTCTCTCTCTCCCCCCCCCCCTTCCTCTCTGAAATTAATAAAAACATATTTTTAAAAAATTGAAGCGGTAAAAAAAAAAAAAAAAAAACTAAAAGAAAAACACAGCCTCCCAACAAGCAAGTCCTGGATTGAATGGCTTCACAGGTGAATTTTACCAAACATTCAAAAAACTAACACCTATCCTTTTCAAACTATTCCAAAAAATTCAGGAAGACAGAAGACTCCCAACCTCATTTTATGAGGCCAACATTATCCTAATTGCAAAACCAGATAAAGACACTATAAGAAAAGGACATTGTAGGCCAATATCCCTGATAAACATAGATGCTAAAATCCTCAACAAACCAGACAAAGCAATACATTAAAAACATCATACACTATGATCAAGTAGGATTTACTCTGGGGGTCTAAGGCTGGTACAATAGTCACAAATGAATAAATGTGACACACCACATAAACAAAATAAAGGGTAAAAGTCATATAATCGTATCAATAGGTGCAGAAAAAGCATTTGATAAAATCCAACACCCACTTATGATTTTTAAAAACCCTCAGCAAAGTGGGAATAGAGGGAACATACCTCAATGTGAAGACCAATTATGACAAACCCACAGCCAGCATCATACTCCGTGGGCAAAAACTAAAAATGTTTAACTTGAGATCAGGAACAAGTCAGGGATGTCCTCTTTCACCACTCTTATTCATTGGCTAATCAGGGCTATATGCAAATTAACTGCCAACTAAGATTGGCAGTTAACTGCCAACTAAGATTGGCAGGTAACTGCCAACAAGATGGCGGTTAATTTGCATATGTAGGCACAATGCAGGGAGGCGAAAGGGAAAGCAGGAAGAAGCCCCCTGCCACTGACAGTGATCGGAAACCCAGGGGGGAGCTAAGAGCTGGGGGGCAGGGCAAAGGCGGCCCTGGGGCCGCCTTTGCCCTGCCCCCCAGCCATGATCGGAGAATCAGGTGCCTTTTCCGCCCTGGCCAGTGATAGCAGGAAGTAGGGGTGGAGCCAGCGATGGGAGCTGGGCACGGTCCAAGCTGGCAGTCCCAGGAGCTAGGGGTCCCTTGCCTGGGCCTAAAGCGAAGCCCACGATCGCGGGGCCGCTGCAGCTGCGGGTCCACGCTGCCCGGGCTGGACGCCTCAGCCAGAGGCATCCTGCAGGGGCAGGGGTGGAGCCCCCGCAATCGCAGCGCCCCCCGCTGCCACTGCAGGTCCCCGCTGCCCGGGCCCGTCGCCTAGGCCAGAGGCATCAGGCCTGGGCAAGGGGCCAATCCTGCGATTGGAGGGTGATGGGGGTCAACGCCTGAGGGCTCCCAGTATGTGAGAGGGGGCAGGCTGGGCTGAGGGACACTCCCCCCACACACACACCCAGTGCACAAATTTCGTGCACCGGGCCCCTAGTATATATATATATATGTCTATATACAATATGTGTAAAATATATATATTTATCCTAATATATAAAAGCCCAGGGTTGTAACACTGATCACAACGGAAGGCTGACCAACCCGGAAGTCCTTCAGTCAGCTCGTGAGGACTCAGCACTGACTGCCCAGGGGGCTGAGACCCAGAGAGAGAGGCAGGGTCTGATCCCAGCCTCAGTGGCAGCTGTTGATCAGTATTTGCCTCTCTCTTTCTCTCCCTCTTTCCTTCCAGCTTCGCCAGCAGTGGGGCATTTCTTTCTCTCCCAGCGGCCGGGGGGCTGCTGTTCAGCCGGGCCTCTCTGAACAGGCCCGAGATCGGCCTGGAGATGCTGACTGACATAGAAACTGACCAATCAGAACCAAATCTGGGTGCTGTGCAGAGACAATGGCTGCCTAGGAGGCGGAGCTTTTGACGCTGACTGGCATGGAACTCACCATTCGGAACCAAATTTGGATGCTTTGGAAGCCAATGGCTGCTTAGGAGGTGGAGCTTTTGAAGTTGTTTGGCATAGGAACCGACCAATCAGAACCAAATCTGGGTGATGAGGGGAGTCAATGGCTGCCTAGAAGGTGAAGCTTTTGAAATTGATTGGCATAGGAACCAACCAATCAGAACCAAATGTGGATGCTGTGATGAACCAATGGCTGTCTAGGAGGCAGAGTTTTGAATGCTGACTGGCACTGAAACTGACCAATCAGAACCAAATGTGGGTGCAGTGTGGAGCCAATGGCTGCCTAAGAGGCAAAGCTTTTGACGCTGACTGGCAAAGGAACCACCAATCAGAACCTAATCTGGGTGCTGCATAGGAGGCAGAGCTTTTGAAGCTGACTGGCATAGAAATCAACCAATCAGAACCAACTGTGGTTGCTGCAACAAGCCAATGGCTGCCTACGAGGCGGAGCTTTTGACACTGACTGGCATAGGAACAGACCAATCAGAACAAAATCTGGGTGCTGTGGAAGCCAATGGCTGCCTAGAGGCGGAGCTTTTGATGCCGACTGGCATAGAAACCAACCAATAAGAACAAATCTGGGTGCTGTGGGGAGCCAATGGCTGCCTAGGAGGTGGTGCTATTGATGCTGACTGGCATAGGAACTCACCAATCGGAACCAAACCTGGGTGCTGTGGGGAGCCAATGGTTGCCTAGGAGGCGGAGCTTTTGACACTGTTTGGCATAGGAACAAACCAATCAGGACCAAATCTGGGTGCTGTGGGAGCCAATGGCTGCCTAGGAGGCAGAGCTTTTGACGCTGACTGGCATAGAAACTGACCAATCAGAACCAAATCTGGGTGCTCTGGGAGCCAATGGCTGCCTAGTAGGCAGAGCTATTGACGCTGACTGGCATAGAAATCAACCAATTAGAACAAAGTGTGGTTGCTCCAAGGAGCCAATGGCTGCCAAGGAGGTGGGCCTTTTGATGCTGACTGGCATAGAAACCAACCAATAAGAACAAATCAGGGTGCTGTGGATAGCCAATGGCTGCCTAGAAGGTGAAGCTTTTGAAATTGATTGGCATAGGAACCAACCAATCAGAACCAAATGTGGATGCTGTAATGAACCAATGGCTGTCTAGGAAGCAGAGTTTTGAACGCTTACTGGCATTGAAACTGACCAATCAGAACCAAATCTGGGTGCTCTGGGAGCCAATGGCTGCCTAGGAGGCAGAGCTTTTGACACTGACTGGCAAAGGAACCACCAATCAGAAGCAAATCTGGGTGCTGTGGAGAGCCAATAGCTGCCTAGGAGGCAGAGCTTTTGACACTGACTATCATAGAAACTAACCAAACAGAACTAATGGGTTCTGTGTGGAAGCAATGGCTGCCTAGGGGGCAGATAATATGACACTGACTGGCATAGGAACGAACTAATCAGAACCAAAAGTGGGTGCTGTGAAGAACCAATGGCTGCTGAGGAGGTGGATCTTCTGATGCTGACTGGCATAGGAAACAACCAATCAGAATCAAATCTGGGTGCTGTAAAAAATCAATGGCTGTCTAGGAGGCTGAGCTTTTGACACTGATTGGCATAGGAACTGACCAATCTGAACCAAATGTTTGTGACTGAAGAACCCATGGCTGCCTAGGAGGTGGAGCTTCTGATGCTGACTGTCATGGACACCAACCAATCAAATGTGTGTGCTGTGGAAAGCCAATGGCTGCCTAGGAGGTGGAGCTTTTGACCATGACTGGCATAGAAACTGACCAATCAGAACCAAATGTTGGTGCTGAGAATAAACAATGGCTGTCTAGGAGATAGGTCTTTGATGCTGACTGGCATAGAGACCAATCAATCAGAACCAAATCTGAGTGCTGTGGGGAGCCAAAGGCTGCCTAGGAGGTGGAGATTTTGATGCTGATTGGCATCAGTACCAACCAATCAGAACCAAATGTGGGTGCCTGAAGAACCAATCACTGCCTTGAGGCAGAGCTTCTGACGATGACTGGTATAGACACCGACCAATCAGAACCAAATCTGGGTGCTGTGGGGAGCCAATGGCTGCCAAGGAGGTGGAGTTTTTGACACTGACTAGCATAGAAACCAACCAATCAGAACCAAATGTGCTCTGAAGAACTAATGGCCCCTTAGGAGGCAGAGCTTTTGACATTTACTGGCATAGAAACTGACGAATCAGAACCAAATTGTCCAGCCGAGGAAAGCAGTTGGGGGTGAGATCAGGACGCAGGGGAGGGCTGTTTGGGGTGAAATCAGGACAGCGGGGGAGGGCAGTTGGGGGCAACCAGTCGGCAGAAGAGAACAGTTAGGGGTGGTCAGGCTGCCAGGCAGAGGCAGTTAGGGCCGATCAGGCAGGCAGGCAGATGAGCAGTTAGGAGCCAGAGGTTCCAGATTGCGAGAGGGATGTCCGATTGGAGAGGGTGCAGGCTGGGCTGAGGGAACCGCCCCCTTCTGTGCACTAATTTCTTGCACTGGGCCTCTACTAATATATATAAAATCCTATATAATAAAGTCATAATATGCAAATCAACCAAACAGTGCAACGACTGGTTGCTATGACACACACTGGCCACCAGGGGGCAGATGCTCAGCACAGGAGCTGCCCCCTGGTGGTCAGTGCACTCCCACAAGGGGAGCTCTGCTCAGCTAGAAGCCGGGCTCACATCTGGCGAGCACTCTTGCCTCCGCTGCAGGTGGGCGGTATGGAGGGAGGGGTCCGGGACTGCAAGGAGAGCCCCAGACTGCGAGAGGGATGTCTGACTGCCTGCTTAGGTGAACATGCCCCGAGGGGTTCCGGGCTGCGAGAGGGCGCAGGCCGGGCTGAGGGACGAATCTCGTGCACTGGGCCTCTAGTATAATATATATTATACATATCCTCACCTGAGGATATGTTTTTACTGATTTTAAGGGAGGGGAAGTGAAAGGGAGAAAGAGAAAAAAAATCATTGTGAGAGTGAAACATTGATAGCTTGCCTCTTGTATGTAGCCTGAACAGGGGTCAAACTCTCAAACCAGGTATGTAACCTGACCAGGAATGGAACCCACAACCATTTTGGTGCATGGGATATTGCTCCAACAACCCACGCTGCCCAGCCAGGGCACAATATTCTTTTGATATGTCACCTCAGGCAAGGGAAACAAAAAATAATAAACAAATGGGACCATGTCAAACTAAAAAGTGTTTGCATCTCAAAGGAAACTATCAACAGAATGAAAAGACAACCCACTGAATGGGAGAAGATATTCACCAATGACACATCTGATAATGGGTTAATATCCAAAATTTATAAAGAACTTATTCAATTCAACATCCCCCAAAACAAACAATCTAATTTAAAAATAGGCAAAGGACCTAAACAGACATTTCTCCAAAGAAGACATATAGTCAATAGTCATATGAAAATATGCTCAACATCACTAATCATCAGAGAATTGCATATTAAAAACACAATGAGATAGCACCTCACACCTGTCAGAATGGCTGTCATCAATAAATCAACAAACAACAAGTGCTGGCAAGGATGTGGATGAAATGGAATCCTGGTGCACTGCTGGTGGGAATGCAGACTGGAGCAGCCACTGTGGAAAAGAGTATGGAGTTTCCTCAAAAAATTAAAAATGGAACTGCCTTATGACCCAGCAATTCCATTTTGGGGAATATACCTGGATAAGCCTGAAACACGATTTGAAACAATATATGCATCCCTATGTTCACCAAAATTTGGAAGCAGCCCAAGTGCCATCAGTAGATGAGTGGATAATAAAGTTGTGGTACATTTACACAAGGGCATACTACTTGGCTGTAAAAATGAAGAAAATCTTACCTTTTGTGACAGCATGGCTGGATCTGGAAAGTATTGCGCCAAGTGAAATAAGCCAGTCAGAGAAAGACAAACACCATATGATCTCACTTATATGTAGACTCTAATGAACAAATAAACGAACAAACAAAATAAAAAGACTTATATATACAGAGAACAGACTGACAGTGAGCTGCCAAAGGGGAAGGGTATTGGGGGACTAGGAGAAAAATGTGAAGGGATTAAAAAGAAAGAAAAAACTCAGACACACAACAGGGTGGTGATTACCAGAGGGAAAAGGGTGTGGGGGGAGGTAGAAGAGGGTAAAGGGGAGATAAACAGTGATGGAAGGAGAGGTGACTTGGGGTGGTGAACACACAATATGATATACAGATGATGTTTTATAGAATTGTACACCTGAAACCTATATAATTTTATTAACCAATGTCACCCCATGAAATTCAATGAAAATGTAAAAGATAAATATTTCTTAACGTTTATGGATTTACACTATTCTTATTTATAGACGCATGGCCTTTCATCCTGGGGGGGGGGGGGCGCCAGGAAGTGACGTCAGGGTTCTAGGAGAGCAAGGTGGCTGTTGCAAGCCTTCTAAAAGGCCACACTCGACAGAACCTAGAGACAGAACCTAGCAAGAGAACCTGGCTGGACCTAGCGAGAGAACACGGCAAAAGATCCTGGACAGAACCTGGCTACAGAACTTGGCTGGAGAACCTAGACAGAACCTGGCAACAGAACCTGGCTGAAGAACCTGGCTACAGAATCTGGCGACCAAACCTGGCTGGAGAACCTGGAGAACCTAGTGAGAGAACCGAACCAGAACTTGGCTAGAGATCCTGGCTAGGCTGCTGACCAACTGAATGCTGTCTCCGTGTCATTCCTTCTTCGCCGACTCCGTCCACACCTTTGGGGGCCCCTGGACCTGCTGGGGTTGGACCCCAGCACATAACCAGAAAGAACTCATTATAGGTTTTACCTCCTGAGATAGGAAATGAAAACAACACTGATACCATTGAAACCAAAGAAAAATCTCAACTCTTACCTCACTCAGACCTTCTCCTTTACAGAATGTCTGAGAAAAAAAAAACACAGGTCATCGTTTCTTCCTTCTTTGTGAAAAGAATAAAAGTCTTTTCCAATCCTCATGGGAAAAAAAAAAAAAAGGCCACACTCTGGGAATTCACCCTGTGTCACTTCCTCCACATTTTATTGGTCAAGGCAAGTCCCAGGCAATGGGATCCAAGGGATAGAGACAGACTCTCTCAGCGCCGCCGGGTAAGAAAGGGGTTGGTTGAGGGTCATTTCAAGTTGGGGGAAGGTGCTCGACACAATCTGAGGTGGGGGGCACGGAAAGAGGAAGGAAAGCCTTGTACTCAGAGTCCCAGGAATACCTGGGGTGTTGCTGCAAGTGCACTGGGCACCTCCCACCCTAAGCACCATGGGAAATAGGGCTTGCTTAGCAGGCTGCAAAGCCCAGCCCTCGCCCATCCTGGGCCATCCTACTCTCCCAACCTGAACAAGGAAAATGCAGGGAGAGTCAACAGAGGAGGAAAAGAAGTAACCTACTGCTGCTGGGCAGGGGTTGGGAACCAGAATGATGTTCTAAATCTCCCCCTGAAAATCCACATGCTGCCCCATGCGGGCCGTGTTTCTGCTTTCTTTAAAGTAGACATTCTCAAATTCCACTCCCAGGGAAGTTCCAGTGGCTCTTAGGCTCTTACTGTTTTTAGAGCGATGCCGCCTCTGCTTTGGGTCTGTCCTCTTTTTTTTTTTTAATATATTTTATTGATTTTTTACAGAGAGGAGGGGAAAGGGATAGAGAGTTAAAAACACTGATGAGAGAAACATCGACCAGCTGCCTCCTGCACACTCCCTCCTGGGGATGTGCCCACAACCAAGGTACATGCCCTTGACCGGAATCGAACCTGGGACCCTTGAGTCCACAGGCCGACGCTCTATCCACTGAGCCAAACCGGTTAGGGCGGGTCTGTCCTCTTTAAAATGTTCTGCAAGAATTTATAACTTGTTCATGTTCTTTTTCAAAAGCTATTCACCATCACTTTCTTTGTAAAGGGATGGTGAGCTGGGGTGCTCTGCCCAGCATAATTAAGGTCACATACTGGCAAGATGGGGTGGGGGGGTCCTACAATATGCACCATTTTAATACTTATATGGAAGTGTGGGTTTGGTAAGAAAACTAAACTTTCATGGTACTTTGGTTAGCCCTAAAGGGCTCCCGGGTAATGAAAAAAAATGCTTAACTACCTAAGTTTATTTTGTATTAAGATCATATTTGCACAAAGTCCCACTGAGCGCACCTCGAAGCCTCCAGTGCCCCGCATGGTCCCTAAAGCCGGCGAGGACCCCAGTGCATACGCTGTAAGTGAACGGATGAGCATCATCATCGTCATCCTCACAGGCAGAGGTGGGAGAATGCCCGGATCGCCTTGAAACACGTTATAACAGGAACCATGCCTGATCCTTGCATCGAGACCCTAATGGTTGTTGGGTTCCTGTTGCCACGTGTGAGAAACAGTGAAAGAGAGAGGAGTATTTTAGACAGGCCCGGAAGTTGGGTTTAGAAAAAATCTTAGCAGTCAGCATCTGGCCTTTCCCTTCACACAGCTTCCTCATCAGAGCGTCATTGGAGGTGTTACTCCCTGAACAAGTGCGAGCGAGGCGACTTTCTTCTGCACCAGCCATTCAATTCCTTCTTCTTAAAGTTAATCTATTTTCTTCTGATTTTGCAGGTTGTAAAAAATACAACTTTAGACCCTTATTCTGTGTTCGGCACCAGACAGACCAAACCTATACTCTGCCACGCAACACTCACTCAAATCATTGCATCTCCCCCAGTGTCGAATATATGACAAAAATTGGTTGTTCCCTAATGCAAAGTCAAAGGAAAATTTTTCTTCACTAACGACACCACACTGGGTGGGAAGTGTAGGGACTACCCATCTGATGGTCTTGAACTTTGTGGTTAAAGACTTTGAGAGGTGACAGATTCGCCAGGGATTTGTCAAGAGTGTTCATTACAGACTTTGAAATCTTGGACGGTGAAAGTTCATTACAGTGCCTCTTGCAAGTACGATCAGTCTTTTCAGTACTGATTTGATGGTGCCTAACCACAGTGCATAGAGAATGAAGGTTTTCATTAGAAATTACTGATGTAATAGAGCGCATCCGAAAGGAAGAGGTACCGTTGGCCTATGGTTAAAATTTACAATCTTCCCCCACGCCACCTCCCCACTGAACACCTGAAATGGAATTTTCTGGCTGCTGCAAAGGAACTGTTCTTAACGGCATTCCTGTAGCCCAGGGATGACCCCGCCCATGAGGGCAAAGGTGTTGCTGGTTAAGTGACTGATGTCTTTAAAACCATGAACGTAAAACATGAAAACCTGGGTGAACAGTAATTGGGTGAGTGAGAGAAATTTATGGCTGACTGAAGACGTAAAATTGAGGGATGGCCAGCCAGCATGGCTCAGTGGTTGAGCGTAGATCTATGAACCAGGAGGTCATGATTCCATCCGGGTCAGGGCACATGCCCAGGTAGTGGGCTCAGTCCCCAGTGGAGGACATGCAGGAAGCAGCTGATCCATGATTCTCTCTCATCATTGATCTCTCTCTCTCTCTCTCTCTCTCTCTCTCTCCCTTCCTCTCTGAAATCAATAAAAATACCTTTTTTTTAACGGAGGAGCATAGTGTGCAGCTGGTTATGGGAGACCAGTCCCTCTGTTGATCCTTGTTGATTTTAGAACAGCCTATTATTTTCGGTAGCTTTTTTTTTCTGGAAATAAAAATTTGACTGACATCTAAACGTGGGAAATGAAATAAAACACCCAATGCAGCGCCCCCAAAATCACTGGCCTGCATCTTCCCTTCCCTCTGCTGTGATGCCTCCCAGTGGTTGTCAGAATACACCTGGGGAGGGGGCACTGGGGGTCCCCTGGCGTTACCTGAATGAAGGTGGTGGGTTCCACCTGCAGGTGGAAGGTGCACAAAGGTGCCAATGCCTTCCCCACCCCCCCACCCCCACCCCAGCAGCCCGCACCTCTGCTCTGGCATTTAGGGCAGGTTGGCCTGCTGCCAGTTTGGGGGGGGATTCGAGGGGGAGGGCGCTGCTGGGGAGAACCAGGAGGGTCTCCCCAGTTCACCTGCTCCCCCTTCCCCCAGTTCCCTTCCTGCGCGCCGGGGGGTGGCACCCCAGGCACTACGGAGGGGTCGGGGCAGGAGAGGGCTGACGGGTGGGGAGACGAGGCCAATGAACACACGCTCCAGCTGCGGAATGGAGCTGCCAGCTGATTTGGGGCCCACCCGCGCCCCTTTATGGAGTAAGGGGGCTTCTGCCAGCCGAGGTGTCCCCGAGTTGGGAATTTCTAAGATGAAAAAAGCCTTGCGAAGGTTACTCAAGACCCCAGGCGTTTACCCTCCTGGTCCCAGGAAGCCCTGCGGCGGATTTGCCAGGTGAGCGGGTGCTTGAGGGCATCGGTCGCTGCGCGTGGGCCAGCGTGACTGTCCCTGTGCGCGTTCTGCAGCTGCTGGATGCGTGACGCGGGGAAGGCAGATGCCCTGAGGCCGACCTCCGCCTCTAACACCCCGCAGGCCTCCCCGCGCGCGGGTCACCGGGCTTCTAGGCCGCGCCCACAGCCCAAGGGCCAGGAGAGGACGCGCCCTCGGCGGCCCCAGCCCGGAGCCCTGTGGCAGCGGGCGTGGCGGCAGGTGGCGGTGCACCCCATCGGGCTCCAGTCGCTTCTCTGACGCCGGAGCCAGAGCGGAGGCTGGCGAGGCGCGTGCCCTCCGGTCGCGGGGGCGGGGGCTGTGGGGGCGGGGGCTGCGGCGCCGCGTGCCCTCCCCGAGGGCGGAAAGCCGAGCGCCCTTGCCACCTCTCCACCTTGGCGGGACGCCCGGCAGAGTGGGCCCCCTGTGAGTATGCCCACAGCCCGGGGCCCCCAGGTCGCCCGCGGGCCAGTGATTCAGGTTCCCGCTGACGGTGAAAAGCGGGGTGCCGGCCGGACAAAACCAAAGCCCAGAAACCAAACGCCAGGTGGCGGGGGTGCGGTTCAGTGTCGCCGTCTGGAGAGTCAGAGCCTCCGGGCTGTGCGAATGTGCTGGGCTGCATATCTGGGCTTCTGCCAGGCGGGTCATGCTGTGCTGTCTGTTCCTAAAACACACAGATCGGAAGGTACTGACATCAGGCCAGGCCTTGAGATATGGTCTCATGGCCCCTTCCCAGCACGCTGTACTCTCTGTTCCTAGAACACATAGATAGGAAGGTAGTCACTGTATGATGCTATACTGTGTCGGGAACTAAGGTTTGGTAACTTTGTGGTTTTTACAAATAAAAACGCTGTAATCCTGTAGTCTGGGCTGCAGTTCAGCCTCTGCTTCGGCAGGGTGCTGTGACTGTAGTCAGCTGGCCAGCTTAGTAAAGGCTCTTAAATTTGAATTCTGAGTAGGTGGGCTAGCTGGCTGAGTGAACTCCCCCCCCCCCAACACACACACACACACACACACACACACACACACACACACACACTCCGCAAGCACCAGCTCGCGGCTCCCCGGCACACGCCCCGGCAGGGATGGCGCGCGAGAGCGTCTCCAGCAAGCGCAGCGGTGCCCTTTCCTCTAGACACACAGAAGCGGCTTTTAGAAAAGAAACGACGCGACGCGAGGGCTCTCCCGCGGCCTGCCAGGCGGGGAGGCGGCCGGGCTATGGGACTCGCAGGCGGTCAGTAGGCTCGGAACTTGGAGAGGCCACCGGCGGCGCCCGTGCCTCTGCGAGCGCAGCGGCCTGCCCGCGTCTCAGACCCCGCGACCTATTCGGTCCCAGCATCCTTGTCCTGCGGCTCCACACGTCCTGGAGGGGCACCGCTCCGCCCCGCCGGCGTCCAGCGCGCCCGCCGTGGCCCAGCGAGACCTGTTGCCCGCGCCCTCCTCTCGCCGCCCCTCCTCCGGCTCGGGCGGGTTTCGGGAGCACCTCTGGGCGCCGCGGGGGGCCCAGCCCAGGCTCCCAGCCCCGCCTGCGTTAGAGCGTTTTTGAAGGTGTGCACCGGGTCGCTGGAGCCCAGGGCGCGTCTCTTTCCGGCCCGGCCTGCCTCGCCCAGCCCCGCGGAGATCGCGAGCACCGGGCGCACCGGGCCGCCGCCGGTTCCACACCCGGCGGCGCCCACGCGGAATTCACAGGCGACCGCCTCCTGCGATCACAAGCGGAGGCTTCAAGTCGGGGTCGGAATAGACCGCCCGCCTCTGCGTCCACCCCCTGCCCTTTCCCTCCTGCAGCGAAATCGCCCGCCCCCACCCCCGGCCGCCGCTCAGGACCCGCGGAGAACGCGCGGGGACTCTAATCTGGGCTGTGCGGTCACCTGGCGGCTCTTCATCTCTTGACCAACAAACACTGACCCAGGTGGCCAGACAGCCGGACAGCGCCGAGTGTTACCCGCCGAGTTAGCGGAGCTGGCAAAGAAAGATTTCAGAGCCAAGAACTCAAATTAGAAGAGAAAGTTTACTTAGAAAGTTACAGGGGTGGCAGAAATGAGCTGGCTGCGCTGCATAGGCTCGGAAACAAGTTACAGAAGCAAAAGCAGGGCCCTTGGAGCTTAGGAGAGGGAAAGGCGAAGGTAACGGGTCAGGGGAAAGCGACGATGCCTTTCTCCAGCCCCCCCCTACCCCCCCGCCCCCCCCCCAGCTGCTCTCCTGCACAGAACCTCTGCTGAGCGGTGACCCCCACCTGGGCAGAGACCAGACCAGGGCTCCCAGCGAGCCCCCTTACGAGGCTGGAATCTAGCACGCACGGAGAAGGTGAAGGAAGCAACTGTAAAGAGAACTCGGAAAACAATCCTCTTAAGAAAAGAAAAGGAAACACCAGTCAGAAAGGATATATGCACCCCTATGTTCATAGCAGCACAATTCACCATAGCTAAGATCTGGAAACAGCCGAAGTGCCCATCAGTGGATGAATGGATTAGAAAACTGTGGTATATCTACACGATGGAATACTATGCTGCTATAAAAAAGAAGGAACTCTTACCATTTGCAACAGCATGGATGGAACTGGAGAGCATTATGCTAAGTGAAATAAGCCAGTCAATGAAGGAAAAATACCACATGATCTCACTCATTCATGGATAATAAAGACCATTGTAAACTTAAGAACAGAAATAGATACAGAGGCAGAGCAGCCTCGAACCGACTGTCAAACTGCAGCAGGAAGGCTGGGGAGGGTTGGGGGGCAGGAGGGCGGCGGGGGTAAGAGATCAACCGAAGGACTTGTATGCATGCATATAAGCATAACCAATGGACATAAGACACTGGGGGTAGGGGAGGCCAGGGGATTGTCAAGGGCAGGGAAAAAAAGGAGACATATGTAATACTATTTGTAATACTTTAAGCGATAAAACAATTTTTAAAAAGAAAAAAAGAAAAAGATGGAGAAGAGCCGTAGCCTCCGGAGGGAAGAGAGGGTGGCGCCATCGCTGAATGGGAACCCAGGCAGATAGTTAAACCGCCAAGCAGTTCACAGCCCTCTCGCAGATCTCGTCTTCTGTGACCAAGGACGCTTAATTGACACTTCTCCCCAGCCGGAGGGTAAACAGCTTAAGTCACCCCAACTCGGGAGATAGGGAGCAGAAATCCAATTAGTGCCATTTGTGTCCTGGCTGGTTTGGCTCAGAGTGGCAGCCTGTGGACTGAAGGGTCCTGGGTTCAATTCCGATCAAGGGCACATGCCCGGATTTCAGACTCGATCCCAGTGGGGCGGGGGAGGGAGGCGTTCAGGAGGCAGCTGGTCAATGATTCTCTCTCATCATTGATGTTTCTCTCTCCTTCTCACTTCCTCTCTGAAATGAATAGAAATATATTTAAAAACAAAATGATTAGTGCCTTTTGCCAACCACACCCAAGGACAGATGAAGTTAAGGGAATAAATCTCATTTTGGCACATCAGCAGAAAGCTAATGAATATTCTATTGAGAATCTCCCCAAGACACCGCCCCCCCCCCCCCCCCCCCGCAACTCCCAGCCTTTAAAACCTTTCAAAGTGAAGGTCCCGTGCCCGAGCACACCTGTTTCCATCAGCCCCATCATGCTGCTTACCAGGTTCCTGTTATTAATAGAAATAATTCAGTAGAAGAGCTATGGTAAAATATAGTTTTGAAAGTATGGAAGATAAATCACTTAAATGTAACTAAGAGCCGAACCGGTTTGGCTCAGTGGATAGAGCGTCGGCCTGCGGACTGAAGGGTCCCGGGTTCGATTCCGGTCAAGGGCATGTACCTTGGTTGTGGGCACATCCCCAGTAGGGGGCGTGCAGGAGGCAGCTGGTCGATCTCTCTCATCGATGTTTCTAACTCTCTATCCCTCTCCCTTCTTCTCTGTAAAAAATCAATAAAATATATTTTGAAAAATGTAACTAAGATATTAATTCCCACCCCACTCCCCAAATTTGTTCCTAATAGGCTATGACCTAGTTTCCTTGCAGCACCGAGAGTATAAACCATCTTCAGGAAGGGACGCGCATTGCGGTGATTTCCTGCCATGGGGACGTTCTTCGTGTCTAGCCTAAAGTGTTGCTGCTTTAAGGCGGGCCTAATACCTTTTATTCTGGCCCAAAAGGAGAAAGGAAACAAGCTTAGGCCATTGCGATGCTTCAAGAAAAGAGAACCAAAAGTCTGCTCAGCTGAACTTGAACTTAGCGAGGCTACTTGTTAGAATAACCACTTAGATGTCTTCTGTGAGTAAAATTTCCTGGGTGGTTACCACATGTCAAAAACTGTACTACAGTCTGGGGATAAAATGAGAATGAAACCCGATTCTCTGTTTAGTCATGTCAGCTGAAGTCACACCTTTTGAATACCCTGCCCTTCTTGAAACAGAATATGGGAATAGAACAACTCTCTTTCCTCTGCCGGCTTCTGCTTACACACACTCCTACGAAGTGTGCAAACACACTCACCTGAGCCTGCATACCTGCCCCTACTTTCACATGCATACACACTCGTGCTCTGTTCACCCCGACATGCACTGTTGTAGATGTCCATGTGTTTCCTCTCTTTTCTCAGCCTGTGGACAGGCCTGCAAGCCTCAGACCTAATATGGACCTTGTCAGACACAGCTTGGATGTTGAACACCTTGAGCTCATTCCTGAAACCCTGGCCATCAGGAGCATACATAGCTATCCAGAGTGAGAGAGCAATATCGATCAGCTGCCTCCTATGTGTCCCCTACTGGAGATCAAGCCCGAAACCTGGGCTTGTGTCCTGACCAGGAATTGAACTATGACCTCCCGGTTCATGGGTCGATGCTCAACCACTGAGCCACACCAGCCAGGCCTCCTTTTTTATTTGAAGTATAGCACAGATTAAAAGTAAAGTGCATAGAGTACTATTCAGTCTACAGCTTGCAAATAATTTACCTATGTTAGACCCTGTATTTGGGCTGCTGTAACAAAATACCATGGATTAAACAGCAGGTCTCACAGGTCTGGAGGCGAGGAGCGGGACCAGGATGTGTCTCTTTCTGATTTGCAGACGGCTGCCTCCCTGCTGTGTCCTCATATGGTGGACAGAGTGAGCTCTGAAGGCTTTCTCTTCTTATAAGGGCACTAATCCCATCGTAGGGCCCACCTCCAAATACCCCACATACATGGGGGTTCGGGCTTCAACATATGAATTGGGAAAGACACAGCGGTCAGTCTGTGACAGACACCCACGCAGCCACCACTTTACCAAGACATCACTGCCAAAGGTGCTCATGCACCTCATGCCATCGTCCACACTCCGTAAGTTAACGATCGTTCTTCTGCCCTCCATCTCCATCGATTAATTTTGCCTCTTTTTGCTCTTCATATAAGTGGAATCACATAACACGTAATATTTTGTGTCTGGCTTCTTTCACTCAACATATTCTCTGTGAGTGCCCTCCTTCTTGTTGCATGGATGAGCAGTTTGTTCTTCCCGCCTGCTGTATAATAGTCCATTCTGTGTATCAATCATAATTTATTTTTCCATCCTATTGTTGGTGGACATTAGGGTTACTGCCAGTTTGGGACTATTGTCTATGAGGAGTTTGGAGAATAAACACGAGTTTTTCCTGTGGAACTTGATAGGGCAGCCACTAAATAAAACCAGCAAACGGCCTGACCTGGGCCAACAAAGCCGTGGAAATGGGCTCGTTTTGCTTGCAAGGCGCAGCCGATGGTGGACACTATTCGTGATGAGGAGCTGGGCCATTGACCTCCTGGGGCCTCCAGATCTCTTAGGAGTCAAGGGCCCACCCAGACTTCTGTTTGGCTGTCAGCAGATACCCCAAGAGCAAAATGAGGCATAAATGACATCCTCGGGGTCAAAGGTCAGGCATGGGCTCTCTCGGGAGATTCTCTTCAATGATTCTTTCATTCTCTGATTTAAACAAACTCTGACTCTGTCTCCTTTCAAACACGATTTGATGTGGCTTCTGTTAAGTGTCACAAACAGAAACAACAGGAAAACCGACTTAAAAATTATAAAACCTAAAGGAGACAATAAAAAAAAAAAGTATGCCCTGGCCGGTCTGGCTCCGTGGACACAGCCTCGGCTGTGGACTGAAGGGTCCGGGTTCGATTCCGGCCAAGGGCACAGGCCCAGGTTGCGGGCTCCATCCCCAGTGTAGGGCATGCAGGAGGCAGCCCATCAATGATTCTCTCTCATCATTGATGTTTATATCTCTTTCTCCCTCTCCCTTCCTCTCTGAAAGCAATAAAAATATATTCTTTTAAAAATTATAAAACCTATTAGGAAAATGTAGATTGGAGCTGTGGAGTAGGGAGACTAATAAGAGTAAGGAGAAGTACAGCAAATTGCATATTGAGCTTCTTGTAAGGCAAGGCAATAAGGGAAGTGTGATGATTTCATCAAGAGTCCTGGAGGAGCTCTGGCCCAGAGGCTCAGTTGGCTGGAGCATCATCCCATACACCAAAAAAGGTTTCAGGTTCGATTCCCAGTCGGGGCACATACCTAGGTTACAGGTTCTATCCCTGGGTGGGGCACGTATGGGAAGTAGCTAATCAATGTTTCTCTCTCTCTCTTCCCCTTCCTCTCTCTCTCTAGAAAATTCAATCGAAACATATCTCAGGTGAGGATTTAAAAAAAAAAAAAGGAGTACTTGGAGGAAATAGTTGCATGATTAAATAACTTTCTAGACATTTTTTTCTTAAGTCATTTTTTAAAATATATTTTTATTGATTTCAGAGAGAGGAAGGGAGGGGGGAGAGAGATAGAAACATCAATGATGAGAGAGAATCATTGATCAGTTGCCTCCTGCATGCCCCCTACTGGGGATCGAGTCCAAAACCTGGACTTGTGCCCTTACGGGACATTGAACCATGACCTCCTGCTTCATAGGCCCTAAGTCATTCTTTCTAATAAATCTTGTACATAAAATAAATTCTGTACAGAGCAAAGCATAGAACAAAGGAGGTGTTACATAGCAGTTAAGAGCACCGGCTGCAAATGCTGGTTCCACGACCGGCTGGTTGTGTGACCTGGGCAAGTCACTTAGTCCTCTGTGTCGCAGCTTTCCCTTCTGCAAAGTGGGGTGAGCATACGAACTCCATGCGGTTATTGTGAAATGCAGGAGCTAGCACGGGGTCTGGCAAGTATTGATTACCAGCTGCATTTTAGTAGCACTTCTGAAATGTCGCTAAGGCACTTTTAACTTTTCAAAGCAGTTTTCTGTCTGAATGAATCTATTAAAAAGCTGGTCTAGGTGAAGGGACGTAACGAACACCACACAGCCGATTTGCAACAGTGGCAGGTCTCCTCCCTGGGTGACTGGGGTTTACGTAGCCTGACGGTGTGGATATGAGGACAAGGCATTACATTGGCAGGACTAGGCAGCTCCATCTGACAAAAATGCCACAAATCAGCCCTGGACCTTTTCTCTGTGATGCTAGGTGGCCATTTCTGTGTTACTTTTGGCTTGAGAGCACATGAGAATCGGGGCTCATTTGGCCTGAAACAGACACAGGGAACAAGCTGGGACTTAAACGCAGGCCCTCCAGCAGCAGTGCCCATGCTGGTAACCACTGTGCTGCCGGTGAGTTCAGCATCTGACCTGCTCACCAGTGTCTCGCCTGGCTGTCTTCCTGCAGGTGCTGCCCAGCTGCCCAACTCACGACATGGTAGGAGCACCCACTGTTTACTCAATGTTGGTACAACAGGTGGTGGGTTCCCAAAGTCCCTTCTCTCCTGGCCACCCTCCCTCTACCCAGCCCTCCCCCAGGGCCTGGTCTTCCCTCTCCTAGACCTCCTTCCCTGGCTCTGTGGAGGATGCCACAGTGACCTCACAGCTCCGGGTTTGGGGGGCGGGGGAGGCTAGGATTGAGCGTTTCCATTCCCTCAGAGCAGAGCATCTGGAAGCTGAAAAAGCAGTGCTGACCATAGCATAGCTTCAGGTACTCGACTAGTCACTTATTAAGTGCTGACTGTGTGCCAGGCATTGGTGATACAACAATGATAAGATAGATAAGATTCCTTCCTTCATGAATAATAATAATAATAGCTAACATATATTAAGTACTTACTATCTTCTAGGGCTGTGCCAAGCCTTTATGAGAATTAGTATTTTAATCTTCACAACAAGCCCACTAGGTAGATACTATTATCCATCCCATTTCAGGAGGAAATGGAGGCCCGGAGAGGCTAAATAAGTTGTCTAAGGCCACACTGCTAACAAGTGGAGGAACCAAACCTGGACTCAGGCAGGCTGCCTGCTCCTTTAACCAAAGCAGACCAACCATCGCATCCTAGTGGGGACAAATCCTGAGGAAGCAAACGAACAAAAAAGATATTCCTAGCCCTGGCCAGTGTGGCTCAGTTGGTTGGAGCACCATCCTGTACCACGAAAGGTTGCGGGTTCAATCGCCGGTCGGGGCACATACCCAGAGGCAACTGGTCAATGTTTCTCTCTCACATCGATGTTTCTCTCTAAAATCAGTAAACATGATTCTCTCTCATCATTGATGTTTCTCTCTCTCTCCCTCTCCCTTCTCTGAAATCAATAAAAAATATTTTTAGCCCTAACCAGTTTGGCTCAGTGGACAGAGCATCGGCCTGCAGACTGAAGGGTCCCAGGTTCGATTCCGGTCAAGGGCATGTACCTTGGTTGTGGGCACGTCCCCAGTGGGGAGTGTGCAGGAGGCAGCTGATCAATGTTTCTGACTCTCTCTCCCTCTCCCTTCCTCTTTGTGAAAAATCAATAAAATATATTTTTTAAAAATATTTTTAAATAAATAAAATCAATAAACATTTAAAAAAAGATATTTCCATTGGCGGGAACTAATCCTACGGAGAAAGTAAGGTAAAAGCAGGGGGTGGGTGCAGGATCGCCGGGGCATGCGTGGTATTCTGGACAGCGATGCGCACGAAGCTGCCAAAGACCCTCCCGCCTCAGGGCACAGAGCTTGCTCAGCTCTCAGCCTGGTCCGAGGCAGGCACCAAGTGTTAGGGATGGGAAGGAGGGTGGGGGAAGGGGGCGAGGGAAGGAGGGGTCCGGGCAGGTGCCTCCACACACACCTGCCAGTGTTTGGCCAGCTGTGCTGATGGAGAAAGCCCCAGAAGAAGGTCAGGTGGGCCGTGGGAGGGGCCTTCACCCCTCACCAGCCGCCTGACCTTGAGCAAGTCACTCTGAGTCTCCCTTTTCCCTCCTGGAAGAACTGGGCCGGGGCAGGGCAGGGGGCAGGGCAGGGGGCAGCGCATCACGTGCGGGCTCTGGACGAGGCCCCGTGGCAGCGGCTCACACTGGGGTGTGGCTGGCTTCACTTCACAGGGCAGCCGGCTCAGAAGTGAGCCCGGCATCTCACCAGTGGCGGGGTCCTGGGGGCAGAGGTGAGTAAGTGGAAGACCACCCTCGGGGGGCAGCTCTGGAATTGGTGGGGGGCTCTTGGTCATCACAAGGGGGGCAGCACAGAGCAGTGGCCCACAGAATTGCCCCACACCCTGCACAACGTTGGACGGTCCTGCTAGAAACTCATGAAGCTAAAAATCGTACTAACCGTGACGACCTGCGCCTCCTCCTACCCCACCTGATGCCATGATGACGGACGGCACTGAGCGGTACAGCCCGCCCCTTCGCAAGAACGCCTGTCTCCGCGTTGTCTCCACCTTGAATTTGTCTTGGTGTGATCTTTGTTTAAATGAAGGTTATTTTTCTTTCTTTCTCTTAACACCTGATCTGCTATCAGCCCAACTCTGATTTGATCCATGTGTCGTCCAGTCTTCACTTTCATTTCCTGGGTGTTCAAGAACTCACAAATCACCCAGATCTGGGAAACAAAAGCTAAACTTAATCCTGGCTCAGGCCCCGGAGAAATGCAAGCAGAAGCGCTGCTTCCTGTTAAACAGAGGACAGCGGGGTTATTCCTGGGCTGGGGGAGGATGGAGTTCAGGTAACCTGAGAGGGGATGACGCTTCAATAGGCTCACAGCTGGGGGGGGGGGGGGTGCGGCGTGAGGGGAGAACCAGCTCCGGGCCTGGCAGAGAAGTCCTGTCCTTAGAAACCACAGAGTTAAACACACACACACACACACACACACACACACACACACCAAAAAACAGGGGAGCTGGGAGCTGGTGCAACTCGACCCACCCAGATCCTTCAGGCAGGAGTGGAAAATTCCACTCTCACACATTTCGTATCTGAACCCCCTCTTTTAATTCACATTAAATCGCTACAAACATCGGCTTGCTCCATAACGTCTTCTGCTTTGGTGTAACCATATTTTGCAGTGCATATTATTTTATGATGAATTAATCTCTTCTGGTTCCTCTATATGACAGTAGGGCTCGCTCTACTGAGCTGTGAGGGGCGTGACTAACTCTCACACAGTGCGGTGGGCACGGGCCGGGGCCGGGGCTGGGCACTGCTGCAAGTGCCCTCCCACATGCTCCTCTCACCAGCTCTATGCAGCTTCAGTTACCACCGTCCTCGTTTTACAGAGGGAAAAACCAAGGCACAGAGAGGTAAAGTGGCTTGTCTGGGGTCACACAGGAATAGTGGACCAGGGGCTTGAGATCCAGCTCCAGAATCTGCACCCGTAACCACTCGGCTAGCCTCCCTCTCAGGTGAAGGGAATGACCGAGGGGCTCCAGTCAGGATATTCAGGGGGCTTTCCAAGGTGTTTCTTGGAAAAAAAGGAGTGATAGGGGTGAGAACCACTGACCTAGCGCTAGTTTGTTGATATCCTCTCCCCGTATTCCTTACCCCATATGCTGCCACACAGTCCTGAATCTGAGCCACAACTGGGGTGGGAGTGAGGGTCAGCCGTGTGACCATGACCCCGACCCCAGAAGGGGCACGTGGCCGAGGGCAGCAGATGGACAGGAAGGAGTGGGCCGCCCTCAGGTCCCTGCTGGCCATGTTCCCAAGGACTATTTATGGCCAGACCTTGCCAGGCCCCTCCTCGCTGAGGGGCAGGGAATCTCCTCTGTGGAAAACACCAGGGCGGGTGGGGGGGCAAAGGGCTGGGACTCACGAGACTGACTTTTCCCCCCTCATACTGGGTGTTTACCGCGGTTCTGGGAAAGGGCCAGATTGCATCAGACAGGGCCTGCGGGGCTGGGCCGCGGCCGCTGAGGAGGAGACGTGGCCTTATAAGTCGGATCCAGTGAGCTGGGAGGTGCCAGGAAACCAGACACAAACTGAGCTGTAGGAGGCCAGAGGGACCGTGAGGTACTAGTAAGCCAGCCATGATGGCCACCTTCCCCAGAGCAGCCAGCTCGTCGCAGCAGCCCCTGGGACCACAGGACGAAGACCCCAGCCTGGACGAGTCCGACCTCTACAGCCTGGCCTATTCCCAGCTGGGTAAGGCCTGGCCCTGCCCCTCCACTCTGACCCTCCTTCCTCCGGCGGGGAATAGGGACTATACCCCAAAGCAGCCATTCTCAACCTGTGGGTCGTGACCCCTTTGGGGGTCGAATGAGCCTTTCACAGGGGTCGCCTAAGACCATCGGAAAACACATAATTACATATTGTTTTGTGATTAATCGCTATCCTTTAATTATGTTCCATTTGTAACAATGAAATTGGGGGTCCCCACAACATGGGGAACTGTATGAAAGGGTCGCGGCATAGGAAGGTTGAGAACCACTGCCCCAAAGCTATGTGGTGGCAACCCCAGCCTCCCGACTCAGACCCCAGCTCTTTCCACCGCCGCCTCCCCCTGCCTCCAGCTGCTCACTCTGCTCTCGCCTGCGTTCCCAGGAGTGGGAGGCCGGAAAGGTCGCACCAAGAGAGAAGCCGCTGCCCACACCAACCGCCCCAGCCCTGGTGGGCACGAGAGGAAGCTGGTGACCAAGCTGCAGAACACGGAGCGGAACAAGCGAGGGGCGCGGCCCTGAGACCGCGGGAGGTGAGGTGCCAGGGGCCCAGGGCCGGGAGACGGGCTTGGAGGGCCAGGACGGGAGGTGCTGGTTGGGTGGGGAGGAGGGATTAAAGACCTGGTGTCTCCACACAGAAGTAAACGAGACATACATTTGACTCAGTTTCCCAGTGACCGGTGCAAAGGGGGACACGTCGACAGACCCTTTCCTACTGGAGGGAAATGTGGTTTACAGAGAGGGAAACTGAGGCCGAGAGGAGAGGGCCTTTCTCTGGAGTCACGGAGCAAGTGATGGCAGAATGGCCCAGGCCTCTGTCCCCCGCACCAACTGCTTTCCTTCCCCAGAGGAGGCCGGAGCGCGCACCCCCCACGGCGACGTTGGCAGGACCACGGAGGACCCCGCGCCCGGAGGCAGGCCCCGGGCCTGCTCGCCCACCCGACTCCCAGGACTGCCTCAGGCTCTGAGGGGCCCCCAAGGGAGCACCTGCAGAACAAGGGCAAGATAGGGGGCAAGAGGCAGGGCGGGCGTGAAGGGGCAAAGCCACGAAGGTGCCCCAAAGAGAAAGGCGCCGAGGAAACCGGAGCTCCCCGGGCGGCGCGGCAATAAAGTGCAGCAGCAGCTGTGAGTCTTGTCCTCTCGGTGTGGCTCTGCGCGCCGGCTCCCTGTGTCTGCGGCCGCGTGGACCGAGAGCTTTGGTTCGGGTCTGTATTCGGTTACTGTGGGGGCGGGGGAGGGAGGGATCTGACTTTTCGGGGGGGGGGGGTCTGACTTTGCAGGGGCCTGCAGCGGGGAGTGTGTGTGTGTTCTGGCTTGGTCTGGGTGGGCATGTGCTTTGGTGCAGACGGTCCTGTGATCTCTTCTGGGTGCAAGGACAATCCTCCGCTTCTTTTTAATCTGCCCATGACACAGTCCCCTCCCCAGCAGAACAACAACCTTGTTGATCATGTTGTATTCCTATAAAACCACCTTTGGAGGGAATTTCTTTACTGGTGCCAAAACAGAGCAAACCGAGACTTAAACCATTGAGGGACTCACCCCAAGTGCCGCAGGGCTCCCAGGATCCTTAAGGTCCTCAAGTGAGGGGGTCCCTTTGCTCGGGGGCCGCCAGGACAGGGCTCTGGGCGGTCAGCCGGGGCAGGAAGGTTCTGACCTGGTGTTACCCGTCTCGGAACCAGGTTTGAGAAGAACGTGGGGCAAATTAGAGGAGTGATGGGAGCTGAGCGGACATACTGATTGAGATACGCGTTTGGGCCGCTGTCTTGAAGACTCAAACCAAATGGGTAGAAAGGCATCTCATTGGCACAGACCAGCTCCCAGGGCAAGTACTGCCGGACCAAAATGGCAACGCCACGTGTCAGGGATTCCAGCTCCTTCAGTCCTTGGTTCTGCCACCTCAGAACATGGTTTCCACTTTGAGGCCCACGCTGGCTGCTCCAGGGCCAGCCTGTGGGAAGAGAACAGGGAAGGGCCAGGGCGGGCCACAGCAGCTCATTTCTAAGGCCATAACCTAAAAGTAGAACAACACAGCACATCTGCTCTGAATTTAGTTACATGGCCACACCCAGCTACGAGAAAGTTTCGGAAAACCTAGTATTTAGCTGCATAGCCACGTGTTAGCCAAACTGGGGGAGGGCGGGTTTTGTTATTAAGGAAAGCAGGAGAGAGTGAATACTGGATAAAACTAGCAAGAAGCGTTTTCCACAGACAATGTAAGTGGGGGGAGGAAACCACTCAGTCAGGCCCTGAGTGGAGCCTTTTCTCCTCTCCTGACCCCTCCATGCCAGCCCTCGGCTGCAGAACTTGGGCACCAATGGCTCTTAGGGACCCGAGAATATGGACAGAGGAGTGAGCGCCTGCTGGAGCGGTACCAGATACACATGCACAGCCGACTGAGGCCAGCTTGCGCCTTTGGAATCTCTATCCAGTGGCCTCCCCCGAGTCCAGCCTGGGAACAGCCTGGACTGTTCCTGTCTGTGTCACACAGGATCTCAGACTGAGGGGATGAAACGGCATCTAACCCAGCCAGTGTGGCTCAGTGGTTCTGTGTCGACCCAGGAACCAAGAGGTCATGGTTCGATTTCTGGTCAGGACACATGCCCTGGTTGCAGGCTCAATCCCCAGTGAGAGGCATGGCAATCAATGATTCCCTCTCATCACTGATGCTTCTAACTCCCTCTCCCTCTTTCCATCTCTAAAATCAATAAAATAAAAAAAATATAAAAAATAGACAGCCCTAGCTGGTTTGGCTCAGTGGATAGAGCGTCGGCCTGTGGACTGAAGGGTCCCAGGTTCGATTCCAGTCAAGGGCACATGCCTGGGTTTCGGGCTCGGTACCCAGTAGGGGTATGCAGGAGGCAGCTGATCAATGATTTTCTCTCATCATTGATGTGTCTATCTTTCCTTCTCCCTTGCTCTCTGAAATCAATAAAAATATATTTATAAATAAATAAATAAATAAATAAATAAATAAATAAATAAATGGCACCCAGCCCAACCCCAGCTGCTCCTGCTGGAGTCACCTGCTTGCTTGGCCATCACTGGGACAGGAAACTTGCTGCCTGGAGCTGCCTGGTTCCTTCTCAGAGCTACTGAAACCTGACTCCCACCTACCCCAGAGCAAGCTCCTGTTTTCCTGGTCCTTTCTGTCCGAGCTGCCTTTCATCCCGCCCATCCCAGGAGGCTCAGCTCAAATGCCTCCCCCTCTTCAAAGTCGTCCCTGACTTGCCCTCACCGCCTGTCCCCTCGCCTCCCCCATAGCCCGTCCCCGTCTCTGGATCTCACCCAGGCAGCCTGTGCCCAGAGCGCACCGCCATTTGCCATACAGCTCCTTGAGATTCCCCCTCCAACTCCTCTTCCCACATGTGACTTATTCGATCAATTAATGTTTACTGGATGCCTACTGTACAGCGGCCTGGCTGAAGGCATGCACTGCACGGAGGGACAAATAGGAGCCTGGTATGATTGGAACCAGACCTTAGGGCCACTGTCAGCTCTTGAACTCAGGAGGCAAATGGCGGAGCAGCATGGGGCAGTGAGCTCTCAGCTCAGCACAGATCTGCTATGTCAGCTTCAAAAATCATAGCCCACAGCTTCCATGCACTGGGCTGTCCCTCTGTGATAGGTGCTTTATAGGCATTGTGTCACTGAATCCTTACAGTAACCCTATAGGTGTACCACTATTGACCCCACTTTACAGACTGGAAAACTGAGGTTCAGAGAAGTCAAGTAACTTGCCCAAAGTCACACAGCCAAAACCTGCAGAAGCTGGGATTTTGAACTCAGGTCTATCTGATTTTCTACCTCTGGGCTTTTCCCTTTATGCTACATGCCTGAGAAGAAACATGAATACTGACAATGAGGAATCCTGGAAGCTAGTTAATTTCTGGTCAGTAAGTCCTCTGAACCTCCGTTTTCTAACCTACCAGATGGTGAGACTACCCTCCCCTCTGTCTATGTCAAAGGAAAAAACAAGCTGGGAAGTGCACTGTCCCTCGCTGGCTGTGACCACACCCTGGATACTGGGTCCTATGGCACTTGGCCAGGAGGTCCCACATGCCACCCCTCGCTCCTGGCCTCTGATTGGCCTTCCCTGGCCTCGCCCTTCCCTGGCACAACCTATGCCTGGAGGCCTTTAAGCGGGTGTTCCAGGAACCAGGCAGTTCTTGGAATTACAGAATGTTTGGTCAGGAAGGACCTTGGGGTTAGAGTCGCACTCTTTTTTTTTTTTTTTTTAATATATTGTTATTGATTTCAGAGAGGAAGGGAGAGGGACAGAGAAATAGAAACATCAATGATGAAAGAGAATCATTGATTGGCTGCCTCCTGCCCGCCCTACACTGAGGATGGAGCCTGCAACCCGGGCCTATGCCCTGACCGGGAACCAAACCCTGACTGCCTGGTTCATAAGTCGATGCTCAACCACTGAGCCTCGCCGGCCGAGCAACAAGAACCCACTCTTGACTCTCCCCTCCAGAACCTCCCTCCTGTTCCACCCCCTCTTCTCCTACACTCTTTCTTTTTCACCTCCGGTCGCATGTGATATCTGTTTCCCCAATTTCTTGGGTTCCTCCCGAGAAAGAGACAGATGACTGACCTCTCCTCCCCCTCAGGGCTTACGGAAACTTCCCCTCAGGCTGCCGCAATTCATTCAAAGGATTCCCAGCTCCTGGCAGAACCAGGACACTTACTTGGGCTCTGAATTTGCTTCACAAGCACCCCGGCCCCCGCCTGCCCATTCCTTTCTCCAAGGCCAGCTCTCAGATGTCGGGTTTTAAAATTTCAGAATCACCCAAAGTCGATGTGCAGCTAGCAGTCCTTCAAGACGATGCTGGGCGTGGCAACAGCCACAGCGGCCACCCCTGACGCCCTGCCGCAGGCTTTCCCAGCCTCGCCGTTCATGCAGCACTTTTGTGATTGCTGCCCCATGTGCATTCCCCCTATGCCACTACTTAGAATTCTAAACATGACCTCCACCTCCTCCCTTCTGTACTCAAATGTATTTAAAAAGGAAACTGCGCAACCACCAAAGATGGAAACCCACAATCACTTGTCACAGAAGATAAGTAAAGAGAAATGCCTAACTATCATGTTATGACTTTCAAGTCCACCTGCGCATGACCTACCATGACCTTGCGTACAAAGAGCCATAGGTTTTCACACTTGGAGAAGCGCTGGTTGTCCATGAGCCAGCCACCCTGCCAGGTGCTTGGCAAACCTGGGAGAAAGCCTCGTTGATCGCACACGGAAGTTAAAGAAAATCCTGGTGCGTGGCTCCCACTCCCAGCGTCGCTGTCATTGGTCTGGGGTACAGCGTAGGCATTGTAGCTTTGAAAGGTGACTCTAGCCTGGCCGGCGTGGCTCAGTGGGTGATCTTCAATCCATGAACCAGAGGGTCACGGTTCGATTCCTGAGCAGGGCACATGCCCCGGTTGCAGGCTCAATCCCCAGTGTGGGGCGTGCAGGAGGCAACCGATCAATGATTCCCTCTCATCATTGATGTTTCTACCTCTCCCTTCCTCTCTGAAATCAATAAAAATACTTTTTTAAAAAAAGAAAAGAAACGTGATTGTAGTGTGCAGTGAAGTTGAGGACCACTGATGCCAGGCTTCTGTCTCAGATTGTATTTACCAACGACAGTCCCAGCAGGAGTTCCCACCCCACGTGCTCTCCACATGGTGTGGCCTCGAGGGGCCTGGGACCGTGTGCCTTCCTTTTGAACGCGCAAGATCCTTCACGGCTGCCTTGGCTGATGAAGTATGGCACAGGTGGTGCCATCTGGGAGTGCCACACACCCCCCTTTCTCCCTGGGGTTCCTGGGTCTCCGACACCCTGCTGTGCAGAAGTCCAAGATTGCACACGTGGAGAGACAAGGTGGAGACGCATGTTGGCGGGCTGGCCTTCAGCTCAGTGGGGTCCCAGCTGAAAGCCATCCTCAGGGTCCAGGCACGTGAGGGACGGGAGCCTGCAGGGGTTCCAGGCCCAGGTGTCAAGTCACCTCCAGCAACTGCGTCTTCCGGGATGAGGCCTGAGCTTCTGTGGAGCAGGGACAGGGTAATTTCCAAGCACAAAACCTGGGAGCATAACAAAATTGTGTTTCCAGCACTGCGTTTGGGGGTGATGTGTTACACAGCAAGAGGGGCCAAAACGGTCTCAGTGTCCCTCAGACCTACGTCCAGATCCTGTCTGCAAACTTGGCTGTGACCTGGGACAGGTTAGCGCTTCCCCTGCGTCTCGATTTGCACCACTGTAAACAGGAGATGCAAAGCGCATCCACCTCCGGACATGGTTTTGAGAACACAAGGAGATTGTGTTTTCCAAGCACTTAGCAGAGTTCCAGAGCCAGAAAAGAACTTGAGGAGATAGCAGGGTAGCGACTAACAGCACAGAGTTTGGACTCAGCTCTTTTACTGTGTGACCTCACACCAGATGCATGACCTAATCGTTATCGCACTGAATATTTCCCGAGCTCTGTGAGAGAGAAAAGACCTGGGCCATGTGCTCATCACTGCCACAGGGTGAGCCAGAAGTCGACCGGGTGTGCTGATAGCCATGCTCAAACCTTCTAGACCAGGGGTGGGCAAACTTTTTGACTCGAGGGCCACAATGGGTTCTTAAACTGGACCGGAGGGCCGGAACAAAAGCATGGATGGAGTGTTTGTGTGAACTAATAGAAATTCAAAGTAAACATCATTACAGAAAAGGGTACGGTCTTTTTTTTCAATAGTTTTATTCATTTCAAACGGGCCGGATCCGGCCCGCGGGCCATAGTTTGCCCACGGCTGTTCTAGAATCTAGAGAGCTCTGTGCACTTCAGGGAGCGCCTGGGGGTGGGGGGGCAGGCAAAGAAGCAGGGGACTCCAGTCCCAGATCCCTGTGCAAGCTGCCAGCCTTGACAAAGGAGGCCGCTCCCGGGGGCCAGACCCAGAACCCAGGCATCTCTCCACCCGAAGCAAGCACTTCCTTTTCTCCGTAAAACAAGGTTTTCCTTGCTTTTCTGATTACAAAAGCAGTTCATGCTGTGGAACCAGAAGATGACCCCCAACCTCGGGTTCAGCCCCCCTGAATGACCCAACATCCCCTCCTGCCAGCTTTTGCGAAACATGTAAGTTATAAAACGAAAGTTGGGTTGTATCACTTCCCAGAATGCTCACACCGCTCCGTGCGCCTTGCCTGTCTCCATTTTCTGGAGAACAGGGTGGGAAAGTTTGGTTTGGTTTGGTTTTTAACTGTTGGAGGAGATGATCATTTATTCATTCAGCAAGTATTTGAGCCAGGGAGGGTTCTAAAAGCTGTGGGTACAGAGGTAAACTACTTTCTGCCTCATGAGCTCGCATCCTCGGGCGGCAGACAAACAGTACAGGTGCACAAAGGAAATAAGAATGTCAAGGGAAGCCTGCCCGAGACAGTGGCCTTTAAGCAAAGGCCAGAGGGAAGGTAGGGAGTGACTCATGATGATAGTCCTATTTTTGTATATATATTTTTATCGATTTCAGAGAGGAAGGGGGAGAGATAGAAGCATCAATGATGACAGCGAATCATTGATCGGCTACTTCCTGCACGCCCCCTACTGGGGATTGAGTCCACAGGCCGATGCTCTACCCACTGAGCCAAACCAGTTAGGACCTGTTTATTTTCTTAAGAGCACATAGTACTGTCTGACAAACTGCATATTTTACTTATTAATTTATTGTCTGGGGTCAGAGGAGGCGACCACTGGCAGCTGGGAAACCCAAGGCAAGGAGAGGAGTTGAGTGGCCACAGGCAGAGAGCGGGCTTGGGGTGGGCTTGGGGCTGGGCAAGGAGGCCTAAGTGCTCCCCTCCACCTTTCCCCCCTCCCCCGGCCCAGCCCGCTGTCCCCCCGTCAGCTGCTGCCCTGTTCCTGGAGGAGACGCACCCCCTGGGGCTCCGCGGCTGCCCTGTCGAGCCACTCTGTCACCACCTTCCCAGCAGGGCTCCCACTGCCCATCTGACACAGGATCTCAACCACCTGCACTTAGTCTAAGCGCCTTTCGCTGCCGCTTCCTCAGGGCTGGTCCCTGGCACTCAGCAGGTGCACAGTAACTATCCATGAGTGAATGTGTCAGAAACGGTCTCTCTTCACACCATCCTGTTGCTGGGGACGTGTCTCTTCTCATCTTTTCCGGTCAGAGTCCCACTCCTTCTGAAAAAATGAGCCTGTTTGCATAATGTTGCCTTCCCACGTTACAGTTCCCCTCCCTGGTCCTCCAACAGGTCTGGCCTCCCAGTAAGCTCATCCAGCAAGGGGCGTCGCCATCCCGTTTTACAGACCCGGGAGCTGAGGCATGAAAGGACAGTGACTCGCTAGGAGGCCTGCGGCAGCTTTGTGGCCACTGAGCTGGAGCCCTGAGCCAAGTCCAGACAGAGACTCTCACAGGAGCCGCCCTGTCCCCACCCTCCGGGCCCCTCCCCACTCGCGCGGCCCTGCAGCCGATCTGAGGGCGCCTGCTTCCCTGGGAATGAAAGGAAGTGAAGGGGAGTCCATGTACGTCTTCTGCGTCTAACCGAGTTGGCTGGACCTGCTCTGCCCTCCTCCTCCAGGGCCAGGTCGGCAGTGGTATCCGTTTCTCAGGCCGACGGAGACAGCGTGAGGGCACTGAGGTCTTGACCAACCAGCTCTGCGAGAGGGTCCTGCTGAGTGGGCCCGTCTACCCACAAGACCTGTCACCCACCCAGGTGAGTATGAGACAGGACGGGGGCCATGGAAGAGGAGGGGCAGCTGACCTCTGCCCCAGCTCCTGCTCTTGCACCAGGGTCCCTGCCTTCCTCCCTCCGTGCTTCCTGGCATTTACTGAGAAAGCTTGGGCGGCATATTCCTACACCTGGGCAGGCAAGCGATTCTGGAATTTGAGGGGATGGCCATGGGATTCCTGACTTGCTCTTCTCTCCTCTGCCCTCTCACTGTTTCTGTTTCCTGCATTCTTCTTTTTTTAAATTTTTTGTTGATTGATTGATTGATTGGAGAGAGAGAGAGAGAGAGAGAGAGAGAGAGAGAGAGAGAGAGAGAATATGTGCCCTGCCTGGGGATCAAACCTGAAACCTTGGCATATGGGGAGGACTCTTTAACCAGCTGAGCTCCCCAGCCAGGGCTGTTCCCTGCATTCTTCTGATTTGTGCTGCTCACTATACCCATCCTGGCAAGATATTAGACCGTGAGTGGCAGGCAGGGCAAGTTAGGGCCCATCGCACTCTCAATGAATACAGGAGGGACCATGGCTTTATCAATACAGGGCTTGGGCACATCTGTTGGTTGCCTTCTGCATTATCGCTACTGGGGATTGAGCCTGGGAATCTAACCAGTGACCTCTCATCTCATCACCAACTGAGCCATACCAGCCAGGGCACTGCCCCTTCATTTATGGGTGAATGTTTCTGTTTTCTGGCCCTTTCATTCTTTGTTCATTCATTAGAGGTGGTGTGACTAGTAGGTAAGAGTATGGACTCTTGCCCTAACCAGTTTGGCTCAGTGGATAGAGTGTCGGCCTCAGACTGAAGGGTCCCAGGTTTGATTCCAGTCAAGGTCACGTACCTCGGTTATAAGCTCTTCCCTGTCTGGGACCTGGTTGGGGCGCATGCATGAGGCAACCAATTGATGTGTTTCTCTCACATCAATATTTCTCTCTGTCTTTCCCTCTCTCTTCCACTCTCTCTAAAAATCAATGGAAAAATATCCTCGGGTGAGGATTAAAAAAAAAAAAAAAAAAGTATGGACTCTTACCTGGCTGGTGCGGCTCAGTGGTTGAACCACGATGAACAAGGAGGTCACAGTTTGATTCCCAGTCAGAGCGCATGCCCAGACTGTGGGCTTGATCCCCAGTAGGGCGTGTGAAGGAGGCAGCCAATCAGTGATTCTCATTATTGATGTTTCAATCTCTCTTTCCCTCTCCCTTCCTCTCTGAAATCAATACAAACATAGATTTTTTTTTAAAAAAGAGTGTGGACTCTTGGAACTATAGTTGATTACATTGTATTATATAATCAAAATTTACTAAGACAATAGAATTAAATGTTCTCACACAAAAAAATAAATAAGTTTGAGAGGTGATGGATGTGCTATCTAACTCGATGGGGGAAAGCTTTTGTAATGTATGCATATATCACATTGTATACTTTAAATAACATAATTTTATTTGTCAATTACATCTCAATAAAATTGGGAAGAAAGAGAGTGTGGATTCTCAAGTCATACTGTTTTAGTTCAAATTTCAGTTCTGCTATTGTTGGGGTTTGTTCTAGTTTAATATATCTTAATAGCAAACTTACAGAAACAGCCCAGAAAACACACAACATTAAAAACATGTACTGCCTGACTGGTGTGGTTGAGCATTGACCTATGAACCAGGAGGTCATGGTTCGATTCCCGGTCAGGTCACATGCATGGGTTTCAGGGCTCAATCCCAGTGGGGGGGCTGTGCAGGAGGCAGCCAATCAATGATTCTCTCTCATCATTCATGTTTCTATCTCTCTCTCCCATTCCTTTCCTCTTTGAAATCAATAAAATATATTTTTTAAAAAATATCTACTTACACGTAGGACAACTCAGAAAGTATAGTGGATGGATGGAGTCCACTGTATGATTAAAATGCTAAAACACCATTTAGCTGCCATCAATAAGAAATTTACCTGTTTTTTAAAAATCCAGTAAGTGTGACTTGACCTGTGTGGCTCAGTTGGTTGAGCGTCATCCATGCACCAAAAGGTCGCCAATTCAATTCCCGGTCAGGGCACATGCCCACGGTGCAGGTTGGGTCCCCGTCGGGGTGCAATTGTTACCGTTTGGCATGGATAGCACACAGGTTGGTGTCTTCACAAAGGCCACCCAGACAGGCCTCACGTGACCCTGCAAAGCACCAATCGCTGCGCTCTGGAAGCGCAGATCTGTTTTAAGTCCTGAGCAACGTCTCACACCAGACGCTGGAAGGGAAGTTTTCAAATCAGAAGCTCAGCGGACTTCTGATAATGTCTAATTTCACGAAATGCCATGGTACCAGGCCTGTAATGGTGAGGTTCCTTCACCCCTCCAGGAGAGGGCGCGCTCTATCGAGCGGCTTTGGTAGCCATTTGCTTCCTTGGTGTTTTACTGCCCGTGGATTTGCGGGCAGTCTGCTTTGTAGGAGCCATGGGATAGAGACCTCTTTACTTACCCCCCTTCTCCTGCGGCTGGAGCTCAGAGAGCTGGAGGCGGCGCTGCTCAGTTTCCTCACCTGTAACATGGATTGTTTTAAGGATTACGTGAGTTTATGCGTGTAAAGCTGTTAGGACAGCGACTGGCATGCAGAGAAGGCTCAGCAAATGCTAACTGCTGTCCTAGGCAGTACAGTATAGTGGTTAAGAACACCAGATATCCTGGGTTCAAATCCCAGAGCTGCCACTTACTAACTTAACATTGAGCACAAAGCCTAACCTCTTTGGGCCTCAGGGTCCTCTTTTGTATAAAATGAACACGAGCAATAATATCCACAACATAGGGTTAAATGCCCGTTCTTGAAAAGTGCCTGGGACATATAAGCATTTGGGTAAATTTTTTAGTTATAATTTTAATTTTATTCCATCCAGTATAAGCTCCACGAAGGCAGAAGTTTCTATTGGCTTCATTCACTGCTGTAGCTCTGGTGCCTAGAACAGTGCCTGGGACATTGTTGTTAGTATCCCATTGTTGACCGCCTTGGTGCTCAGTAAATATGGACCGAGCGTCCACTGTTTACACACTGTTCCTTCTCCATGGAATGTGCTTGTCACTGGCTGCTTTCTACTAAATGATACCATCGGAGTTTATCATGATTTTTAAAATCTAGCCTGAGATTTTTTTATGTTGGAAATCAATTGTGAAGGCAGATCAAAGCAGGGGAGGGGCATCTGCTACCAGTGCCAGAAACACAATGCAAAGTGCCTTAAGCAGGAAAGAAGATTGGCTTGTGAAACTGAATGTTTCAGAATAAATTGCCACCAGAAAAGCTGGATCCAGGAGCTTAAAATAAATAATCACCAAGGTTCTCGTCTCCCTCAGTCGCTCTCAGCCCTGCTTTCCCTGCACTGGCTCCCGTCTGAGGCAGGCTCAGGCTCACATTCTACCGGCCTAGCAATCCCTGCAGAGAGAAAGCCCTTCCTGCCAGCAGGCCCAGGACTGACTCTCTGTGTGTCACGTCTCGGTCCTTGAACTGCTCACTGCAGCAAGGGGCTGGCCGGGCCTGGGTCCCGTGCCCACATGGGGGTGTCAGCCTCTGGAGAGGAGATGGATAATTCCCCAAAGGAAAATCCAGGTGCTTTTGAAAATATATGTAAAGCCCTAGCTGGTTTGGCTCAGTAGATAGAGCGTTAGTCTGCGGACTGAAGGGTCCTGGGTTCAATTCCAGTCAAGGGCACATGCCTGGGTTTCAGGCTTGATCCCCTGTAGGGGGCGTGCAGGAGGCAGCCAATCAATGATTCTCATCATTGATGTTTCTCTCTCTCTCTCCCTCTCCCTTCCTCTCTGAAATCAATTGTGTGTGTGTGTGTGTGTGTGTGTGTGTGTGTGTGTGTGTGTGTGTGTGTGTGTGTAAAAAGAATGGTGGACAGGTGGAATGCTCTTCTCTCGTCATCCTCTCACCCTCTGACCAGTTGACCATCTTTGCTCCACCAGCTCTCAATAGTATTAGCACTTCCCGTTTCCAGGTCACCAGAGCACACGTTCAAGTGCTCTCTCTTTCCCTGAGAGGAAGGTACTGCCATACCCATTCTCCAGGTGAAGAAATGAAGGCCAAAAGGAGGCTCGCCAGGTGTCCCAGTGATTTACAAACTGCCTGCTTTGTCTTACACTCTGGTTTCACATATTCAACCAGTCTTTGCAGAGAGATGACTGCCCTGCAGGCCAAGACCATAGCGCCCTAATTCTGCCTTCCCCTCCGACCCAGGTGGGCACTTCCTGCAGAAGCATGGGAGGAGTGAACGTGTCCATTCCACTTGCCTGAGGCCTGGAGCAGAACCTATGGGTTTGGGAAGGGTACAGAAGGCGTAGAAAAGTTGAAAGGCTAAGAGACTAACATCTAGATCTTAGGGCTGCACACAGGGTCTTAATGTAGGTGGGAATGGTTCGGACAGTCCTCAGAGCCACAGAGGGCAGAAGGCATTTATGAGAGAATGACAATTGAAGGAGGGACAAAGCCAGGTATTTAAAGAGCCCAGGGAAGAGTGCTCTAGGCTAGTGGTCGCCAAACTTTCGGACCTCACAGACCACCAGTGATCCACGCGACCGCTGCTAGGCAGAGGAAGCAGCAGGTGCAAAGAAAGGCCCTCGCCGGGTAGGAGTGAGCCTGCAGTGTTTGTAGGGCTAGGAGGCCAGGGAGAGGACAAGAGGGGTCGATGGGAAGGGTCATGAGGACCTTGTAAACCACTGAAAGGGTTTCGCTTTTACTCGGGGTGGAATGAGGAGCCGTGGGAATCAGGGACTCGGTCATGCAGATAGCCTGTTGGGACCCAGGACCACAGCTGAGACAGGAGGAAGAAAAGTAGGTCGGCAGAAACATATATGTGGTGCACTGGTTAATAATGGAGGATGTTGTAATCAAAGAAAACATGATCATTTCAAGAGAAACATCGAAAGTGCTTTATTCAAAGTAATGTCCATCGCTAGCTACACATTTCCCCATCTTTCAGGTGATCTGTGGATACCGTCCCAATAGAACTTTTCTTGTTTTGAGGCAAACCATTCCGAGACCCAATTTTCCACTTCTTCGTCTGTTTTGAAGTGCTGCTCAGAAAGTGCGTGTGCCATCGATCAGAACAAGTGGTAATCTGAAGGAGCAAGGTCTGGTGAATACGGCGGGTGGGTTAATACTGTCCAGGCAAGACCTTTTAAAGTGTCTTTAACTGATTTTGAAGTGTGTGATGGTGAGTCATCATGAAGCAAAATTACTTTGCCGTGTCTTCTGGCACATTCTGGGCGTTTCATGATCAAAGCGTGGTTCAAATAGATTAGCTGTTGTCGGTAGCGATCAGTATTAATGGTTTCACCTGGTTTTAGAAGCTCATAATACACCACACCTTCCTGATCCCACCAAACGCAGAGCATTGTCTTCTTTCCGAAGCGATTTGGCCTTGCAGTCGATGTTGATGGTTGACCTGGATCAATCCATGACTTTATGCATTTGGGATTCTCAAAATAAATCCACTTTTCACCGCCAGTCACAATTCGATGCAAAAAATACTTTCTTTCATGCCATTGAAGCAACATTTTACTGATGACTTTTCGGTTTTCCATTTGTCTTTCGTTCAGTTGATGTGGCACCCATTTTCCTTCCTTTAAAATCTTTCCCTCCGTAACCGGTTTGGCTCAGTGGATAGAGCGTTGGCCTGCGGACTGAAGGGTCCCAGGTTCGATTCCGGTCAAGGGCATGTACCTTGGTTGTGGGCACATCCCCAGCAGGGAGTGTGCAGGAGGCAGCTGATCGATGTATCTCTCTCATCGATGTTTCTAACTCTCTATCTCTCTCCCTTCCTCTCTGTAAAAAATCAATAAAATATATTTTTTTAAAAAATCCTTCCCACTGCTTGTAAATGATCGGAAATTGTTTGCTGAGCAACCTTTAATCTTTCTGCAAGCTGTTTTTGAGTTTGACACACATCTTCATCCAATAATGCTTGTAATTGTTGGTCTTCAAACTTTTTCGGTTGACATGGACGTTCTTTGTCTTTCACATCGAAATCATCACTTTTAAAGTGTTTAAACCAGCATTCACCAGTATCTTGAGATGGAGCATGTTCACCATAAGCTTCCCAAAGTATACGATAACTTTTTCTTCAAAATAATGAATTAAAACTTCTTTCAAATGCCCTCTTTTTGGCATGAAATTCGACATTTTTAAGCATAAAAATATCTATGATGTTAACACCTTCAGCAAATTTGACATATGAAGTTTCAAAGCTTGCTGTCAATACAACAAAATAGCATACATATCAAATCACATATATATCAACATATGTGTAACTCCACCTATTGAAAAAAATCCGCATTATTAACTGGTATACTTCTTTTGTATGAATAAGATAGCACATAAAAATATCAGCAGGGGGTGTGCTCCGTTCCTGGGGTTCCACATGCAGTGGGCAGGACAAGCAAGGGATCTGGCGGCCAGGGGGGCTGACACTCCACAGAGGCTGCCAGGTGAGGGCCCCAGTTTGGGAGTGGGGCCCAGTGTCCACCTTGGAGGTGAGGGCTGCTGAAGGACCTGGCGTCTGTCTGCCCAGGGCGTGTCTGCCCCTCTCAGACACCTGGCATGGCCTGCCCTGAGGCTCAGCCCAGGGTCTGTCTCTATTCCAAGTCCTCTCATAGGGAGGCCTGGTAGAGCATCACCTGGCCTGGAAGTGTGTGTTCCCAGAGGTCCTCAGAGCAGTGGCTGGCTCCCTGAGATTTCTGCTGCAGGTCCCTTCTGCCTGTGGCCCCCGTGTATTTATTTTTGAGAGCTTCCTTGAAGGTCAGACCTTGTGTTACTAATAATAGCTAAAACCTACAGTCTCGTCACATGGCCGGCCCTGTTCTAAGCACTTTACAAACAATAGCTCATTGAGGCTTCCAAACCAGCGGTTCTCAACCTGTGGGTCGCGACCCCTTTGGCGGCCAAACGACCCTTTCACAGGGGTCGCCTAAGACCATCCTGCATATCAGATATTTACATTACGATTCATAACAGTAGTAGCATGACAGTTATGAAGTAGCAACGAAAATAATTTTATGGTTGGGTCACAACATGAGGAGCTGTATTTAAAGGGCCAGAAGGTTGAGAACCACTGCTCTAAACAGTTTTATATTATGTTCCTCATGCTAGAGATGATGAACCTGAGGCACAGAGAGGTTAAATAACTTGCCTACGATCACACAGCTACTGAGTGGCAGTGCCAATTGTCTATGTGCATCATTGTCACAGCAGTCCTGTCCGCTGGTAGGAGCGTACCCACCTGGTAGATGAGCCAAGCACAGGGGGGTTTGTGCCTAGTCGCACTGGGAAGTGTTGGAGCTGTGAAAGGAGAGGGGGGCTGTCTGATCCATGGCACCCTGCAGCCTCCCAAGTTTGCCTTCGCTCATGGGCTGAGTGGTGGGCCCCATTCTGCAGATGGGGAAACCGAGGCATCGCGTGTTTGGAGCATCTTGCTCAAGAGGGTGTACATGGGAAAGGGCAGAGCAGAGCTGGGACTCAACCCGGGACTTTTCTTCCCCGGGCTGGTGCTTTTCCTCTGGTGCTCTTCCCTCCTGCTGGGCTTTCGGCTCTTCCTTCCTGGTGCTCAACAAACCTGGCTCCCACCTTCTCCTTGCAGCCTGCGCAGCTCAGCCTTCCCGCCTTGTGTTCCTGTGGCGTTTACAGAGAACACCCAGGGATGACCATCCTGTCCGCAGGAAGTCCTCCCACCCCCTTTCTCTCAGCCCTCCCACGTGCCTGCCATGGCCTCATGGGGAAAAGAGAAGTGGGACCCTTTCCCCTCGCCAGGCTCCCTCTCCCAGGGTCAAAGGTGGGTGGGAAGGGTACAAATAAATCCTGCTAGGCCCTGGGTGTGGCGTGGGGTGGGTGCATGTGAACGATGGGAGAGAGATCCAGTGATCATGGGACTGCAGGCCTCATCCACCTCCACCACCACCACCACCTACCGCCGTCCCCCACCACCCCACCCCACCCCCGCTCTCCTGGGAGGGGGTGGGCAGTGCAGTGCCTAGCCTCAGGGTCTCATATCCTATGTGCGGGAGACTCAGAGGCGTGGCCCCAGCTCCAACCTCGCCTCCCCCCAGCCTTCCCGCCTGCACTAAAGCCCATCTTGGTTTCACTTAGGGATTTGTTCCAAGCCTCAAAGATGATGACATCACAGGGCCCAGGGATTCCCCCTTGAGTTCCAGTCTTCCTTCTGTCACTGATCCACTGGGTGGCCTTGAATAAGACATTTCCCTTCCTGATTCCATCCTGACGTCACATCTGAAGCTTCTGGTTCCTGAGCTCAGGATTCCCAGGCAACCCCGTGGAGTGCTCCACAGGTCAGAGCTGGGTCAGGGCTTGGAAAACAATCAGGAAATAGGTGTATGGTTCTTTCTCTTTTTAAAAATCCTCTAGGTTTTCATTCTCTCCATAATAATGGTGGCATCATTTGAAAATTGCTATTACTTTTCCATGAGGAAACTGAGGCCCACAGGGTGAGCTGCACACTGCGGTCCACATGGGACTCTTGGCTTCCTTTCCCGCAGCTCTCCCCCCTCACCGCATCCCTTCCGTTTCCCACTGGCCCCAGCCCACGTCTCAGCCCACCAACCAAGATCTTATTGTGGAAACTGAGGCCCAGGTAGGCAGAGATGGGCCCAGGCCCATCCTCCAAGGATGTGGACAGAGGCTGGCGGGGCCCTCACTAGCCCTCTGGCTTCTTGTCAAGGTTCTGCTAAGATCATCAGCCAGGGCCATGTCCAGGTGCCCCAAGCCTTGGCCAGAGTGGGAGGAGGCTGGCAGTGAGACCTCAGGGCTCAGGCTGGCCCCAGACCTGCTGCTCCCCCGGCGGCTTACAGATCACCAGCCTGAGCAGAACTTCGATGAGGCCCTCGGGGCGGAAGACAGATTTGTTGGGTGAGTAAACATGAACCTACTATTGTCAGCTACTGGGGACACATCAGGGCACAAAACAGGCAAAAATCCCCACCTTTCTGGAACCCACATCTGCATGTACATGAAGACAAACGAAAAATGATTGAGAAAATGTTAAATATCTAAAAATATTATATATCTAAAATGCTGCCGAAACCGGTTTGGCTCAGTGGATAGAGCGTCGGCCTGCGGACTGAAGGGTCCCAGGTTCGATTCTGGTCAAGGGCATGTGCCTTGGTTGCGGGCACATCACTAATAGGAGATGTGCAGGAGGCAGCTGATCGATGTTTCTCTCTCATCGATGTTTCTAACTATCTCTCTCCCTTCCTCTCTGTAAAAAATCAATAAAATATATTTTTTAAAAAATAAAAATGCTATGCAGGGGGAAAATGCAGGAGAGGAGTAGAGGGGGCTGGCAGCAGGGTTGCAGTTTTTAGTAGGGTGGTCCCTAAAGACGCTATTTGAGAACTTGACATTTGAGCAGAGATTGTAAGGCGAGGGTACGCTTTGCAGATATCTGGAAGAAGGGTGTTCAGGCAGAAGGAACAGCAGTGCAAAGGCCCTGAGGCAGGAGCATGCCTGGCATGTTCTAGGAGCAACGAGGAGGCCGGGATGGCTGGAGTGGTGTGAGTGAGGAGAGAGTGCGCGAGATAAGCAAATGTTCAATGCCCATTGCAGGCAAGCTTTATGGCAGGAAAGAATAAGCCATTCAGGGGGAAGCCTGTGACAAGACCTATAAGGCAGGGAGGGCATTCTAGGCAGAGACCAGCTTGTGCAAAGGCCAAGAAGTATGAGGTGGCTCATCGTGTTCAAGCATGAAGCTCCAGGGGCTGGAGCAGGAGTAGAGTGGGAGTGAGAGGTGAGGCTGGAGGAGCCAGCTGCAGCCTGACTGAGGAGGGCAGAGAAGCAGCAAGGGGCAGAGGTCTCGGGGAACCCTAAGAGAAGGTTGGGAGGGCCAGAGAGCAAGAGATGGGGTTCAGGATTTGAGAGGTCAGGCATGGCTATGGTCAGGGAGTGAGTGTGTGGGCATGTCTCTAGGATGATGGCAAGACATGGGGATGTGAGGAAAGCCAGCCAGAGCCTCTGTCGGCCCTCACCGTGAGCCTAAGGATGTGTAGGACTCCCCCCCTCCAGCAGGGAGCACCAGGTGCATGGCATGGGGGGGAGGGGAGGGGGGAATTAGCTGCCACCACTGGGGGCACAGCAAGGGAAACCAGTCTGGGCTAGGCAAGTGCCAATCGCTCTTCCTTCTCCTTCTCCTCCACAGTCCTCAGGGATTGAGCTGGCTGGTGCTGGTACTTCCCTGGCAGTTGGTCCCAGGCTACCCTGGTGGGCAGTGCCAAGGCAGGGCTGAGGAGACAGGGCATAGGAAGGGGAAGCCCCCTTGGTTTCTGTCTCACAGCAGGGACCCAATAGGGAAACCCCGCAGGTCCCAAAAGGAAAGTGGCAGCAGTGGGCCTTGGGGAAGACCAAGAAACCCCCATTTTCTCCCTGAAGATGGGAAATCCAGGGTGGGGCTTAGGGCGGGGCTGTGCTGGAAGGAAGATCTGTGGTTGATGCAACCCAGCCTTGACAGCTGTCTATAGAGCAGAAACTATTCTGGAATCTGGCTGAGGCCTGGTCCTGACCTCACACAACCCAACCTGGCCACAGGCTGGGCCCTAACCTGCTCATCAACTGAGCTCTTATCCCAGCCCTGACCTGAGTCACAAGCTGTCAGAACCTTGACCACAGACCGAGCTCTGTACCCTCTCTGGACTGAGCCCAACCCTAGTTCATCCCACATAGAGCCCCCAGGCCATTAATAGCTCTGACCCCAAACACAGAGCCAGGATGCTAGCCCCAGACAAAGCTCTGAGTCCAACCCTAGACCATGTTCTGATCCCAATTCTAGAGTGAGTTCTAATTCAAGGTCTGACTCTGGCGAAAGGCTGAGTACTTGGCCCTGAATTAAACTTCTCATCCAGCCCTGACCTAGGCTGTAGACTGAGCCCTGACTCTGCCCAGACTGAGACCCCTCTGCCCCACACAAGGCCCCATCCCAGCCACCCAATGAGCCCCAACTTCCCTTGTATTCCCTTCCTCAGCCATCTGGTAAACCAGAAGAGAGTAAGACCCTAAGTCCCCTCTGATGGGCAGTCATCTTACCTGGCCATTCATCTTTTGAAGGACAGTAGGCTGGTGATGGCACTAGAACGATGACGACAGAGCAGAGAAACAGGAGGGGATTCAAGTCTCTGGGACCTACCAGCAAATAGAGCAGGTGGCTCACCTGAGAGTGGGGAAGTGAGGGGAAGACTGGACCTGGAGCTCAGCAGGGTCAGCAGCTTGGATCGACAGAACCCCAGCTTCCCACCATCCCCCACCACACCCCCTCTGGGAAGGGAAATTACATTTCCCCATTTAGCAAGGGGTGGTGAGGAGGGAAGACTGAGTTAAAGCAAAGCTGAAAGTACAAGCAGCACGGAAAGTGAAACTGGGCACAGCCCCCAGTATAAGACTCCCCCGGCCCGGGAGATGGCTGGCCAAAGAGGCTGGGCCCTGCCATGGGCCAGAAGGCAGGCGACCTTGGCTGGCGTGAGTTTGAGGCCAGGGCTTGGGGCAGAGGGGTGGGAGGCTTGGCTGAGACTGGGCAGAGGACGGGAGAGCTTGGCTGGTGTGGGTGGGGGTGAAGGGCTGAGGGGCTACTCTTTGGCAGACTAAGGATACAGCTGGCGGAAGGATGGGAAGGAGGCCGGCATGGAGGGGGAAGGAGGGCTGGACAGTCAGGTGGTGGTTCAGCCACGACTGGAGAGAGGATGAGACGGTTTGGTTGGCATGGATGGAGAGAGTTGGACAGGCAGGTTGACCAGAACCCAGACCTGGCAGGTAAATGAGGAGTTGGGTCGGAGTGAATGAGCTTGGCTGAGCACTGGGGCTGGGTAGAGGAAGAACAGCAGGAATAGTTGGCTCATGTCAGGGGCTGTGGCCAAGGCGTCAGCAGCCTAACTACAGGGGTCTGTAGTTCGAAGCCTGGGGGGAGGTCCATTCTGCAGTTGGAGACTGAGGGACTCGGAGGCTGGGACCCGAGCAGATAGCAGGGTCAGAGTAGGGACCAAGGACTAAAGGATGGGACAGAACCTTCAATGGCCAGGACCCAGGACCCAGGACTGTCTGCCAAGGGAAGGGTCTGGGGGCTCCAGAGCTCAGGCAGGAAGTGGAGGGTCAGTAGGAAATGACACAGCTCAATTCTGGGTGGGCCATATCCACCAGTCTGGGCACCCCTCTCCCTCAACACAGGCCTGGGAAGAACCCCATTCTGCCCAAAGTCTCCAGGAGCCCAGAGTGGCCCCCAAGCCAGGGAGCCTGGAAATTTGAGAGCCAGGCACTGGAAACCCTCTCTGGAAGTCCATGGGGGAGGGGGACCTACCCAGAAACTCCCCGTGGTCTTTACGGGGAGGACATTTTGAGGAGCAGAGCCGAGGGCGAGGGATCAAGAACAGACAGGGAAGAGGCAGGAAGAGGGGCGAGCAGGAACAGGCTTAGGGACCGTTTTGGTTTGGGTTTCGAGGAGAATTGTGTAACCCAGTGATTGCTAGGTTTCCTCTCCCTGAGGGAGAAACCGCTGAAAGCTGCTCTCTTCCCAGAGCTCCCGCCCCGTTGTGCCTCTTCCTTTTGCTCAGGAAACACAGGACAGGAAGCACTTTCAGAAATCAGCTAGTCCAGCTCCCCCATGTTACAGACGGGAGCCCGAGGCACAGAAATAAGAGGTGACTTGCTTGAGGGGAGAATCCAAATGAGAAACAGGTTCTACCTCCCGTTCCAGGCCTCCTCCCCCTCCCGGCACCCCTGTTCCTCCCTCACTGCAGAGCGACCCACTCGCCTTGGTAGCAGCTCGATCAGTCTGCCCTCTGACTCCCTGGGGTAGAGCCTCCAGCATTGCCAGCCACTCTGGGGCCCAGGCCAAGCCCGAGGAATCCTTGGCAGAACAGAGTGTGCCTGCTCCAGGGGAGGTGGTGCCTGCTCTCAGATCCCTGGGGGAAGCTCACAGGGCCTGCATCTGGACAGATCCGGAGTCCAGTTCTGATCTGCAAAATGGGAAGAATACTAGCGCCCAGGCTGCCACACAGAGTTGTGCAGTTAGTTCACTGGAAAGGACACTTAGCCAAGGGAGTTAGTGGGGGCTGTGCAAGGCTGTGTCTGCCTGGGGGAAAGGGCACTGCCTTTCAGTCACACAGATGTGCCATATGGTGTCTTCAGTAGCTTCCATCCGTTAGTGGTTTTTGAGGGGCCAGTGGGATGATACACAGGCCCATAGCACAGGCTCAGAAAAGGCACCTTCTCTTGAGTTCTCCCTTCTCGCAAGTTCTCCTCAAGCCCTCCCCTCATTTTGCCCACCCTCTCCTCATCTCTCCAGGGCTTGGCCTTTTGCTGCTCTCCTTGCTCCTGGCTCGAGCTGGTGTCTGGGGATTTCCAAGGCCCCCAGGGAGACTCCCCCTGAGCCTAGAGGAGGAGTTCAAGGTCAGCCTGCATCTTGCCAGGAAGCTACTGTCCGAGGTTCAGGCCCAGGCCCACCGCTTTGTGAGTTTCCCTAATGCAACTGGCTCTGGGGATGGACAGACCCTCACTCCCATCTGGCCCCCACTAACAGACCTTGCCCTACAGGCTGAAGCTCACCTGCCAGGAGTGAACCTGGACCTCCTGCCCCTGGGACAGCAGCTCCCCAATGTTTCCCTGACCTTCCAGGCCTGGTGCAGCCTCTCTGTGAGTGGGAGAGGTTGTGGGGGTTGGGGGGGTGGGGGAAGGCTGCAGGTGAGCTGGCAGTAAAGCTGGGCTGGGTGGATAGAGATGAAATCAGGGATTGAACTGAAGATAGATTTGGGGATAAATTGAAGGACAGAGTCTGGATGAGGTTAAGTATGTCATCGGATATAAAGATGAAGCTGAATAAAGAAATGGAGTTAAAAAGAAGGTAAAAGTGAAGCTGGGCATGGAAAGAGGTGGGGTGGGAATGGAATGGGATTAGGAATAGAAATCAGTATGGAGGAGGGATGAGAATGGGGAGAGGCTGGAAACAGGAAGAAGGTTGGGGATGAGAAGGGGTGTGGATTACTGGTGAGGATGGGAATGGAATGGGGTTGGGATGGAGTTGGAGATGGGATAGAGAGAATGAGTCTGGACATATGGTTAAGGAATCTAATTGGGAGTAGGAATGGGAGTAAGGGTAGGAAAGAGGTTGGAGACAGACTGAAACAGGTGAGGAGATGGAGATAGGATGGGATGGTGAAGACAGGAATAAAACGGGTTTGTGGGTAGAGAGTGATAAGACAGTGGAGATGGGGCTGGTGTTAGATATGAGGTCGTACATGCAACTGAAAGTGAGGCTGAGAAAGGAGATAGGCTAGAGGTCAGACAGCGGAGACTAGACTGGTGATGAGTGAAGGGAAGAACTGGAGGAGATGACGTTGAGGATCAGAACAGGTACTCGGGTGGAGTTTGGGGTGGGAATGGGCCCAGAGAGACATGAGGTTGGGTTTGAAGTGGGTCATCCTTGCCCTGTGGACCTTTTCCGACCCCTTCCCTCTGCGTCCACAGGGATCAGAGCGACTGTTCTTCCTCTCCATGACACTGCACCCCTTTCAAGCCCTGTTGGGAGGGCTGGGGACCCAGGGAAGCTGGACCAGCTCAGAGAAGATCAAGCTGTGGGCCATGAGGCTGGATCTCCGAGATTTGCAGCGGCATCTTCGCTTCCAGGTAGAGTACCCACCCCCCTCCTTGACCCCCAGAGACCAAAACTGGGAGTCATTGGCTCCCTTTTAAAAATACCCCTATGCCCACAGGTGGGGTAAGTCTGAAGGGAGATCCTCCAGATCCTCCCAGTGTGTACGTGTGAAGGATGTGTGTGTGTGTGTGTGTGTGTGTGTGTGTGTGTGTGTGTGTGTGGCTGAAGCAGGTCCTGGCTCTACCTGAATCTCTTGGGGTCTTGGTCTTAAATGAGAGAACAGCTCTGAAGCACCCAGCACAGCATCCAGCACAGCAGGACCAATAATAAAGTCGGTTCCCTTTTCCCTGTCATCCTCTGACATCATCAGGTCCTGCTGAACATGTCACAGGGAAATAAGAATGTTACCTTTATTAAAAGGAGAATCGAAAATGCAAGCAGCAGAAAGACAAGCTGTATCACCTTTCTGCCCATTTCTGATCCTAAGATGACCCTTAAGAGAGGAATTTCCAGAACCCCAGTGCCTAGAGCAGTGATGGCGAACCTTTTGAGCTCGGCGTGTCAGCATTTTGAAAAACCCTAACTTAACTCTGGTGCCATGTCACATATAGAAATTTTTTGATATTTGCAACCATAGTAAAACAAAGACTTATGTTTTTGATATTTATTTTATATATTTAAATGCCATTTAACAAAGAAAAATCAACCAAAAAATGAGTTCACGTGTCACCTCTGACACGCGTGTCATAGGTTCGCCATCACTGGCCTAGAGCAATCCTGGATGAGTGAGCCAGCTCCCTCTGTGAGCACCAGCTTGCTCTGTGACTTCCATTTTCTTGAAACAAAAAAAAAACCAGGCAGGGTACACGAGGTGATGACATAATGGAAGAGCTGAAGTAGGGAAATCACGGCTTTATGGTTTCTGACGTCATGTGGCACCACTAGGCACGTAAAGGAACAAGGATTCGCTCAGCACCTCAGTGGACCATTTTCTGACCGTGAGCCTCTCCTCACAGGTGCTGGCTGCAGGATTCAACCTCCCCGAGGAGGAGAACGAGGAGGGGAAGGGGCTGCCCCCAGGGGCCCTGGACGGCCCCTCACAGACGTCAGCCCGGATGTCCTGGCCCCAGCTCCTCTATGCCTACCAGTTGCTGCACTCCTTGGAGCTGGTCTTGTCGCGGGCCGTGCGGGACTTGCTGCTGCTCTCCCAAGCTAAGAACCCAGGCCAGGCCTTGGGGTGCCCAACGCTGGCCGGCTCCCAGCCCTGACGGAGTGGTTTCTCAGCCCCTTCCCTCGCCGGTTAGGATTTCACAAGGAGTCTGGGCCAACAGGACAGCCACCAGCTCCCTGCCTTAGACAAGGCAGGACTCCACTGCCCTCCCTCCCCAATAACTTAAGGCCCCTCCAGTCCTGGCTGGATATTTATTTCATGGATATTTATTTATTGTTCAGGGAAATGACGGGATATTTATTGTTTCGGGACCTGCTGGCTGTCCTCGGCGAGGCCGCCATTCTGGGTGCATAATAAAGCACTCTCACCCTCTCTCTGCCTCGGCTTCTTTTCAGAGAAGGGGTGTCTGATACCCAAAGGGGGCGCAGAATGGACTCTGCAGCCTCTGGCCACCCTGGATCCCTCTCTGCTCCTACACGTTGGGGTTCCTGGCCCACCTTTCTCCACTCTGGCTTGCTCAGTTGGTGGTTGCCACAGTAACTAGCAGAGTTCTGAGGCTGAGCTCCCATTTTGGAGCCTGAAGGTGGCTGGTCCACTTACAGCAAACCTTTGATTGTAAATGCAGCTCCATAGGCCCTCCTCACCCCTTTCCTCCGGCTGCCTTCACCCCAGAGGTTCGCCTTCCTCCCACAGCTCTCCGCGGCTTGGGGAGGGGCTTGGGAAGTGGGGGCAAGCGGAGAGGGGAGGCTGTGGGAGACTGTCCCTGTCCCCTCTCAGGCCTCCAGACAGCTGCCCAGACCGGTTGGGGAGGGAGTCAGGGCAGGCTGTGAGCAGTGGTCCCCATGGGGCAGGCGGTCCACCAGCTGCATTGGAGAGTCAGATTCCTTAAGTCCATGATTCTCAGAGATGGCTGGTTCTGTCTACTTCGTGGATGAAACAGCAAGAAACTGAGGCCCAGTGGGTGGATAGGGTGCATCCAAGTGGCCGAAGGAGGCAGGCTGAGCAGGATTCAGCCGAGCCCTCCGCCTCTCACTCAGGGCCTGGCTCCTGGGTCTCGGTGCCATCACTGGGGCTTTGGCCGGCCCAGCCTGGCCTGCAGTTCCTGCATCATGCCGGGGTGTGCAAAGCCAAACCTGGAAATGGAAGACAGGCTGGGAGCTGGTCTCCAGTGTCCAGAGCCTCCTGCCCAGCCCAGCCCAGCCCAGCCCAGCCCAGCCCAGCCCAGTCACTTCCCCCAGCGCTTACCCGTGTCCCAGGGGCTTTCTCCTAGCTGGCACTGGGGTCCCTTCAGACCTAGGGAGGCTTGGCTCTGGGGGTTCCTCTGGGTGGAGAAGTCTCTGCTCAGGGGCTGCCAGCTCTTCCTCTGGCGGGGGGCTGGCAGGCTCCTGCTGCTGCTCAGGGGCGGGGACGCGCCGGAAGGAGGGCCTGGAGCGACGCTGTGAGGAGCTGCGGGAGAGGAGCACGCGGCTCCGCGGGACAGAGACGTCCAGGCGAGACACAGGGAGGAGGGCCTGCAGGGAGGGAGCACTGAGTGGTACGGGCTGGCTTCAGGATTTTGGTCTGTTTGGCCCTGGACCCTTCCCGGAGCCCTTACCTCACTCCAGCTGCCCTGAGCATCCCCACGGGCAGCCTCTTCACGTGGCCCAGGCTCCTGGGTTGCTGGCTGGTCCTCCCGGCCCTGGGCGTCCTCCAGGTCTTCTGCCTCCAGCTCCCTGGCCTCTGGCCTCAGGTGTCCACTCACCTCCATGTCCTCCATTTCACAGGGCATGTGTGCCCCTGCCTCAGGGCCGTGGTCCCCACGCTGCCCCTCGCTGCCTCGTCCCTGCTGCCTTGCCTCCTGTGCCCCAGCCTCTCTTTCTAACAGTATCTGCCCTTCTGGGAACCCCTCGGCCTCCACGACGACCATGGTCCCCTCTGCCCTCACCGCCTGGGAGCCCGAGGTAAAGCCACCCATCCCACAGCTTCCGTCTGCCACTGCCGATTCCCCAGCCTCCACCCACTCCCCTCTTGGCTCACCCTCCCCAGCCTCAAAAGCCTCCACTTGGCCACCTCTGCCAGGAACCTCCTCTTCTGCGGAGCCCTCCAGGCCAAATGCCTGCCCGCCTCTGCTCTCTCCCTCTGCAGCCTCCATCACCTCTGCACCTCTGCCAGCTTCCTCTCTCCCTTCTGAGTCCCAGCCTCTCCCAAATGCCCCATCCCACACTTCCCCCGTCTCTCTTTCAGGCCCTTCCCCAGTCCCGGCAGCCCTCTCATCTGAAGCTGCCTTACGCTCCACAATCCCCACAGCCGAGGAACTGGCCCGTGTGTCCTCACTGTCCTGGGAGCTCGGCGCTGCCTCCTCCAGCCTCCCGCCTCCCCTGGGTGTTCTCTCTGCCTCCCAGGACACTGCGGCCCCCACCTCCTCACCCTCGGTTTCTCTGGCATCTGACTCACCCAGGGACCAGCCTGTCCCTAACTCTGCCCCGTGCCTTCCACCCAGCTCCTGGCTCTCTGCTCCACGCCCTGCTTCCTTTGCTTCCTTCCACTCTCCGCCTGCCCCCAGGACCTGTGGCAGTGCAGGCTCTTGGCCTCCCGCGGCCTCCCCCTCCTCTTCCATACCTACTTTTTCCTCCTGGGTACTCCCTCTCTCCACATCCCTTTTCCCCCGGTTTTCCCAGACTTCGGCCTCAGGCCTCACATACCCCGTGTGCTGGGGACTGCCCTCCAGGCTCCTTTCTGTCTCTCCTTTGCTCTGGGCTGGAATGCTCCAGAGCTCTTCCTTCACCTGCTGCTCTTCCCCGGGGTGTTCCACGGGGGTCTGCAGGCCGCCTACCTGCTCAGCGTCCCACACTTCAGTGACCTTGTGCTCTGGGCCACCACCCTCGACCCCAAATTCCTCTCGACCCCTCTGAGCTCCCTCCTCACTCCTCTTCTCCCCGAACTCCTTTTCCGGTGTGGCCTTTGGGGTTGCCGCAAAGTCAGCACCACCTTCAGCCTTGTTTGCCACTTGGTCCTGGGAGAGCTCAGCCTCTCCGGCCCAGCCACTCTCTTTCTCCTCCTTGGCCCCCTGTGCCTGCACCACTTCCTCCGGACTGGCTTGAGCGGCCCTGATCTCTGTGTCTTGCCTTGCCTTGGCCTCTTTCCCCTCCTGATCTGCCTGACCCTCAAAGCCCTCCCCTGCCTCCCACTCTGACCCCTGGCCTTCTGCGGCCTCCTTCCCTGCTGTCTGGACCTCAGCCGCTTCTCCCATTCCTTCAGTTCCCAGGGCCGCAGTCTGTTTCAGGCACAGGCTCACCTCAGCCTCTCTATGTCCACCCACCTCCTCCTCCTGGGCTCCCCTGGAGGCCTCTCCTAGGGCCCAGGCTCTCCCAGTACCCTCGAGGCTCCTATCACCTGGGACTGCCCCATTTTCAGTCTCCCTGACTCCTGGGAAGTCAGCCGCCTCTGTGCCTGAGGTTGTCCCAGCCTCCTCCCCACCTGACACTGTCCCGGCCTCCTCCCCACCTGACACTGCCCCGGCCTCCTCCCCACCTGACACTGTCCCGGCCTCCTCCCCACCTGACACTGCCCCGGCCTCCTCCCCACCTGACACTGTCCCGGCCTCCTCCCCACCTGACACTGCCCAGGCCTCCTCCCCACCTGACACTGTCCCGGCCTCCTCCCCACCTGACACTGCCCCGGCCTCCTCCCCACCTGACACTGTCCCGGCCTCCTCCCCACCTGACACTGCCCCGGCCTCCTCCCCACCTGACACTGTCCCGGCCTCCTCCCCACCTGACACTGCCCAGGCCTCCTCCCCACCTGACACTGTCCCGGCCTCCTCCCCACCTGACACTGTCCCGGCCTCCTCCCCACCTGACACTGCCCCGGCCTCCTCCCCACCTGACACTGCCCCAGCCTCCTCCCCACCTGACACTGTCCCGGCCTCCTCCCCACCTGACACTGCCCAGGCCTCCTCCCCACCTGACACTGTCCTGGCCTCCTCCCCACCTGACATTTTCCAGGCCTCCTCCCCACCTGACACTGCCCAGGCCTCCTCCCCACCTGAGGTTGTCCTGACCTCCTCTCTGCCCAAGGTTGCCCCATCCTCAGATGCTGCCCCTGGGTCCTGAGTCCCCGGTGCCTCTGTGCTTTGGCCATCCCTCTCCACGGCCACCACCTCTCCTTCCCTCCAGGCCTCTGTGGCCCCAGCTCCCTGGGTCTCCTCTGCACCTGCCTCCTTGACTGCCTGTTCTGACTCGCTGCCATCCCCTGCCGCCCTCTGGCCATGGGCACCAGCCTTTCCCTCAGGCTCCCTACGCCAGGTCCACTCTGACTCCACCCCTCTGGCCCCCCCTGGCTCTCTTGCCCTGACCTCTTCCTCCTCCTCCTCCTCCTCCTCCTCCTCCTCCTCCTGTTCCCAGGTTCTCGGTGTCTCTTCTCTGTTCACTTCCTGCTCATTGCACTCCTGACTCTCCTGGGCTGGGCTGCTCTCGTCTCGGCCAGCGTCAGACCCTGCGTCAGACTTCTTTCTGGCTTCCAAGGGGGCGCTTGGCTCCTGGCACCTGGAGGCCTTGACTGCCTCCCGCGCCCCAGTGTCCTGCCTATCTCCTTGAGATCCATGGGAGCTGCCTTCTCCCCAACTCCAGGTCTGTTCTGTAGCTGAGCTTCCCTCCTGGTGTCTTCTAGCCTCTCCAGGCCCTCTCAGTCCTCCGTCCCCCTTGCTTTGGCTGCCTCCCACAGCCTCCAGGGCCTCCTGGGCCTCCTCCTCTACACTTCTTCCTGGCCTTCCTGTAGCCACCTCCCCCAGTTCCTGAGCTGCACATGCCTCTCCCCTCTCTACAGTGGGGACCTCATCTCCCAAAAGGTAGGAGACAAAGGTACTTAAGGAATCCTAGAAGAATGGGGAGAGGGGAAGACAAAGGCATTAAGGGAAGGCCCAGCTCTCTCCTGCGGGCCCTGGGACAGAGGAACTCAGAATAGGAGGAGGGGTTCTGGGTTCTGGGAGGAGGACAACAGGATCTGCAGAAGGAATAGGAAAGGACCTAGATTGGGGTATGTGGATAGGTTTGTGGAGGGGGGAGGATTGAAATCCAGAAAAGATTGCTTTAGAGGCTGCCTTATCCTAGGGAAGGAATCTCAAGTCTGAGAGACTCAAAGGGAGGAGGGAAGATGAGGTCCCAGGGAGCAGGGTGAAAGTCCCTGGCATCTCTTTGCCCCTCTCACCAGTGTCCCCCTCAAGGCCTGGTGCAGCCCTGGGAGATGCAGCCGGAGGAAATCCATCCTGTCTGTGTCTGTGTGTCCAGAAAGCTGACAATGACCGTCCCCACCCACCAAGACAAGCCAGTCTTACCCAGGACCCAAGCACTTCCTCTTCCCCTGTTTCCCCCTGACGTATCCTTACCCCAGGCCCTACCCACCTTCCGCAATGCCCACGGCAGCTTCCAGCCCAGGCTGGGAAATGGGTGTGCACCCCACAAGGAACTCAGGTGCATATTTTGAGCTAAAGGGCAAAGGCAGAAGCCAGAAAAGGAAAAAATGGGAGCAGGAGACCTCAGAATTGGGGATGGGGGAGGGTGCATGTGGCAACTGCAGCTCAAGTGACTCAGGTCTTGTATTCACACCTCAGCCATTTCCGCCTCCCCACAAGCCACAGCCACTTTGAGAGGAAGCTGGGGTTTGTGGTTCCTGTTTCGCTTGGGGACGAGGCGTGGGAGTAGGTAGGGGGCTGGTAAGAGCTATGGCTTCTCATTTCAGGGTCATTAATGCTTCCCCAAGGGGAAGAAGGGGCTGGATTGGCGGCTTCAATGCTGTTCCTAATCTGCCGAGTCATTCTTGTGAAACAAAACTTAGCTAGGTTTTGAATTGTGGTTATTTGTGTCTGCCTCCCACCCTCCTGTGAGTTCCTTGAGGGCAGAGGCCATGTATGACACACTGATGAGTTTCTAGAGCCCTGCATGGGTGTAGAACCCCACTTTTCATTGGTTGAGTGACCTGGGAAGACCAAAGGGAAAGGAGCACATTTCTAACAGCAGCCTGGCGGCCTGCTTTTGAGAAAGAGCGGACACAGGAGGGCACAGGGATTGGAAGCCCGTAGGAGATATCAGCGGGGGAAGGAGGTAATGGAGAAATCACAGAATGCTGCTTTACCACCTAGAGCAGTGGTTCTCAACCTTCCCAATGCCGCGACCCTTTAATACAGTTCCTCATGTTGTGGTGACAATTTCATTGTTACAAATTGAACATAATTAAGGCATAGTGCTTAATCACAAAAACAATATGTAATTATATATGTGTTGTCCGATGGTCTTAGGCGACCCCTATGAAAGGGTCGTTTGACCCCCAAGGGGGTCGCGACCCACAGGTTGAGAACCGCTGATCTAGAGGAAGGTGAGACAATCCCTCCTTATTTGGGACTATATGAAGTGGCATTGATCTCCACCTCTTCCTCTAATCCGCTTCTGGAGCCCCACTTCCTAAATTCCTACTTAGATAAAGGGGATGAGATCACTCCTGTGATATTCTTTGGTTCTAGAATGATTTGGTAAAGGGACCTCTTAACGCCTTGGATACTGCCCATAAATACTTCATGACGTTCTCTTAGGCGGCTGTTACCATTACATTCCGTTTCTAAAGCAATGTCAGGACAACAGAAAGGAATAAGAACGGCCTGCAGCTGTCCGTCTTTGTTCCCGGCCAGAAACGGTCGTGGCTGAAACGAGTCGCCGGCGGCCATATTTGTTTCTGGCAGGTGAGGGCCGCGGGCGCTGAAGCCGCGCGCAGCCATGATGAGTGTTGGCACAAGACCCGCCGCGGCCGCGGGCGCCGTTCATCTAACGTCAGGGCTCTTCGTGCTGATCCCGCCCACTGCAGTTTTAAACCAGCGGTTCCAGGGTTCTCCTGGCCTCTCTCGGCCCCACACCCCGGAGCTGGCGAGGCCTGCAGCGAAGATAGAGAGGAAACCCGGAAGTGGTGAGGACGTCCGAGCACGTGATGGGGGAACCCGCCGGCGCCGTCACGTGACTCGCCGACCTGCTGCTCCGCGGTGCGGAATGTTCAGCTGCTCTTAAAGGTACAGGCTGCAGGGACCCCCTGCTTTAGAGGGGCGGGGGCGGAGTCGGGCGGGTGGGGCGTGGTGGGGCGTGGGTGAGCCGGAGATGGATCCCCGGCTTTGCGTAGTGGATTTCGGGGGGCGCAGCAGAGAAGCGCAGCGGGGACCAGCAGTGGGACGTTGACCCTTCTCACAGGGCACAGACCCTCCCGGTCCCTGTCCCATCGGAGCCGACTCCGAACGTGCGCTGACTTTGGACCCCTGGGGACCCTGAACTTGATGCCATGGGAGGCAGCGCGGGCTCGCAGCGACGCCTTTCAGACTCCGAGGGTGAGTACTGCGGCCCCCGCGCTGGAGCGACTGCCTCTGGCCGGGACCCCCCTGACAGCTCCGGAGCGGAGCAGGCGCCACCCGGAGGACGCCGTGGGGTCACCCTACCCCTGAGAGGGTGGGGGGTCATGCCTTCTCTCGCCCTCGCAGGAGAGGTGACGGCCCAGGAACCTCGGGAACCTCGGCCCCCGCCGCCGGACCGGCAGGGCGCCCATTGGAAGAACGCGATGGGCTTCTGGTGAGTGGCCCAAGAGCTCAACAGAGTGAAAAGGGGCTGGAAGAGGGAGGCCACCGGAGGAAAGAGGGGAGTAGAGAGTTGGAAAGGGAGCTGAATCCACAGATATTTACTGAACCACTTGGTTTGCCTGAGGCAATGTGTAAATTTCCCAAATTTAACTCATTTACTTACCACCTTAACGTTTTGGCCAGATCCTCATACCACCTGTGGGATTACTTACTTGTTTCTATTCCAATCAATTAAGCCTTTACATTCATAAATATACGTTTTGGGGTTTTTCTTTTCATCCTTATCTGGGGATATTTTTCCCATTGATTCCTAGAGTGGAAGGGAGGGAGAAAGGAGAGAGAGAAAAGCATCGGGGTGAGAGAGACACAGGGATTGGTTGCCTCCCGCACTCACCCACCCTTCCCTCTGCTGGCTGACATCTAACCACTGAGCAACCCGGCCAGGGCAATATATGTATTTTTTTATATATATATTTTTTTTAATTGATTTTTTACAGAGAGGAAAGGAGAGAGATAGTCAGAAACATCGATGAGAGAGAAACATCGATCAGCTGCCTCCTGCACATCTCCTACTGGGGATGTGCCCGCAACCTAGGTACATGCCCTTGACCGGAATCGAACCCGGGACCTTTCAGTCGGCAGGCCGACTCTCTATTCACTGAGCCAAACCGGTTTCGGCTTAAAGAAAACTTTAAATCACTACTCTATGGAAAGCCAACATTTTCCTAATGCACACTTAAATAAGTGCATTGCTACTTTTTAAATATATTTTTTATTGATTTTTTGAGAGAAAGGAAGGGAGAGGGGGAGAGAGAGAGAGAGAAACATCATTGATCGCCTGCCTCCTACATGCCCCCTACTGGGGATTGAGCCCTGACCAGGAATCAAACCTGTGACCTCTTGTTTCATGGGTCAGCGCTTAACCACTAAGCCACAAGGGCTGGGCACTTTTTATAAGAGCATCCATCTGCCTCCTAAAATTACTTTAAGTGCTGAAAAATCCTCCTGGCACCACCTAAACATCGAGGACTTGGGTGGCAGATTGGGTTGGAAGTGACTTCCCATGTAACTCTGGTCGCATAGCCTCTCTGAGTCTCAGTATCTCAGCAGTGAAATGGGAAGAGCAATAGTCCCCCTTCATGGGCTTGTGAAAAGGACGCATGAAACCTCTGGCGCTGGGCCCAGTTCCATTCCCATCACTGAGTGCTGCTCTGGGGGATGAACGTGAGCAAACAAGATCCTCCATGGATCATAACGGACTTCGGTATTATCTTGTTTTGACCTTTCCGGAACTGCTCCAGGTGGAAGAGAAATTTGTATCGCCGCTTGACTCATGAGTAGACCGAGGCCACACAAGTAGGAAGCAGCAGACTTGGGGCCTGAACATAGCCCTTGGTTTCAAGCCCCAGGAGCTTCCTACTGACCCACAGCGCATCCGAGACAGAGGCTCAGTGGATGAGAAATGCCCCAGGAACTGGGGGGAGCTCAGAGGAACCGTCATCAAGGATGACTCTCTCCTCTTCCTGGGAGAAGTCTGGGAGATTAGATGTGAACCCAACTCTGTGATCCCAAAGCCCGTATTTCCAACCCTAACACTGAATGGAGATGAGGTCTGGTGATAGAGAAAAAAGTGGGAGCTTGATTGAAGGAAAGGGGAGGATTGGAGCTAGGATTGCGGTTAGATTGTAGGCCTGAAAGGAGGTTAAGATCTGTTCTAATATGTCCATTATATCTCAGTAAATGCGGGGGAAATCTGTCCTCACTCCAGGCTCTTGGGCCTTTGCAACAACTTCTCTTACGTGGTGATGCTCAGTGCTGCTCATGACATCCTCAGCCACAAGAGGGCATCTGGAAACCAAAGCCATGTAAGTGACCCTCTCCACCTTCACCTCTGTGGGAAGAGACGAGGGACTCACCTGGGGCAGAAGCGCCCTTGAAACACTCATAGAAGGGTAGCCAAGGGGTGGGGCAAGGGGCTCAAGCTCCCAGTCTCCCCGATCTCAGAGCAGGAAGGGTCTTTAAGAGTCAGTTGGTGCCAGGTGTACACACTCAGGTGTTGGCGGGGTAGGACCAGGGTCTCTGGCAGATTCTTAACCCTCACACTGTTAACATTTGGGCTGGATAATTCTTTGTTGTGGGCCTGGCCTGTGCATTGTTGGGTCTTTAGCAGCATCCCTGGCCTCTTTGCCAGATGCCAATAGCACCCTCTGCCCTCCAGCTGTGACAATCAGGAATGTCTCCAGACATTGCCAGATGTTCCTGTGGGAGCTAATCACCTCTGGTTAAGAACCTCTTGTCTGTGAGGATCTCGAGGGCACATGCCCAAGGGGAGCAGCTGCCACCTTGCAGGTCCAACAAGGAATTTGGTTCAAGATCAGATTTTCTGGAAACCCACATTTTTTAAAAAATATATTTTATTGATTTTTTACAGAGAGGAAGGGAGAGAGAGTTAGAAACATTGATGAGAGAGAAACATCGATCAGCTGCCTCCTGCACACCTCCTACTGGGGATGTGCCCGCAACCAAGATACATGCCCTTGACTGGAATCGAACCTGGGACCCTTCAGTCCGCAGGCCGATGCTCTAGCCACTTAGCCAAACCAGTTAGGGCGAAACCCACATTTTTTAATAAAAGTTCCTGAATGTGTTCCCCAATTAAGTCTATTTACAGGGCCATCTTTGGCCAGGGGGCCATTCTATGGAAACCTCCTCCTTCCCATTGTGCACACAGAGAAACTGAGGTCCAGGAGGTCAGTGCTGACGCAAGACCATCTTTCAAGTCAGAGCAGAGCTGAGACTAGAGCCAGGCCCTGTTTGTCTACCCCAGTGGTCAGCAAACCGCGGCTCGTGAGCCACATGCGGCTCTTTGGCCCCTTGAGTGTGGCTCTTCCACAAAATACCATGTGCAGGCGCACACGTACAGTGCGATTGAAACTTTGTGGCCCGTGCGCAGAAGTCGGTTTTCGGAAAGGAGATAGATGGAACAAGTATACAGGACGAGTGTGGATGGGAGAGTTGAAAGGGGTCGACCTCAGCGAACGTACCTCAATCAGATTGAGGACGTTTTTAGCCAAGGCCAGCTTAGGAGTACCCTCATTAAGTTAATAACAATGTACCTACCTATATAGTTTAAGTTTAAAAAATTTGGCTCTCAAAAGAAATGTCAATCGTTGTCCTGTTGATATTTGGCTCCGCTGACGAATGAGTTTGCCGACCACTGGGCTACCCTCTTGCCTCCCTGGGTGAAACACTTCCTTCTTTCCCATCAGGTAGACCCAGGCCCAGCCCCCACCCCCCACAATAACTCATCTCGCTTTGACTGCAACTCTGTCTCCACAGCTGTGAGTACCCATCGGGTCCTCCCCTGACCCCCGGCCCCACCCCCTCGGCATCCAGCTGGGACTGTCCTAGTTATAATCATTAAGACTGCCATTCCCTGAGCCCTTCCTGTGTGTAGCTAATATTGGCTCATTTCATCCACATAGCAGTACTGTGCGCTAGGCACTGTAACCATCCCCATTTTCCAGATGAGGAAACTGGAGTCAGAGAATGTGAATACCTGACACACAGCTAAGGAGCAGCAGAGCTGGGACTTGAACCCAGATCTGAATTCAGAGCCTGTCGCAGGTCCCCTTGGCCAGTTGGTTCAGAGGTTTGTCCCGGGGAAGGTCTGGGGCCTCACTCTGTCCTCCTGTCCCAGGCGGTGCTCCTGGCAGACATCCTCCCCACGCTCGTCATCAAATTGCTGGCTCCCCTTGGCCTTCATCTGCTGCCCTACAGGTGGGGGGCAGGGGCAGGAGGAGGGGGGCTGGGGTCTGGGAGGAGGCTGGGAGGGCAAAGGAGGTGAGGGCGAAGCTGACCTTGCCCTTCCCTCCCCTCCCCCTCAGCCCCCGGGTTCTCTTCAGTGGGGTTTGTGCAGCTGGAAGCTTCATCCTGGTTGCATTTTCCCACTCGGTGGTGACCAGCCTGTGTGGTGAGCATGAGATTTTGTGTCAGGTGGGGGGCCCAGAGGAAAGGCAACAGAGCATTTGTGGGAGTAGTCACCCCAACTCTGCAAAGGGAAGAGATTATTTTTGTAACCCTCAGAAGCTGCTAGGACTGCTCAAGAAGAAGATGAGAGATGAGGTCAATTTGGAGGGGTAGGTGGGGTGGGACATGAGAGGAAATGGATGGATTAGGTCAGTGGTTCTCCACCTTCTGGCCCTTTAAATACAGTTCCTCATGTTGTGACCCAGCCATAAGATTATTTTCGTTGCTACTTCATAACTGTAATGTTGCTACTGTTAGGAATCGTCATGTAAATATCTGATATGCAGGATGGTCTTAGGCGACCCCTGTGAAAGGGTCGTTTGACCGCCAAAGGGGTCGCGACCCACAGGTTGAGAACCGCTGGATTAGATGGCGATGGAGATGGAGCTGGGCAGAGGAACCAAGACTCCATCGCGGGTGGAGGAGGCGTCCAGGATGAGTTTTTGCTCCTGGTTTGATGACAGTGGGTGTTAGTGCCATTCATTCCCTGTGAGAGGGCATTCAGAGGAGGGTTTGGTTCTACTTCAGATCCGGAGCCCCGCCCATCCAGGGATCTGTTTTTAGCCCCTCTGAGCTGATGCAGAGGAGGCCATAGCCAGACACCGCCAGGGATTGGGGTATGGGGAAAGGCTAAGTATGGCCACTGTCGTGCTTGTCCTCCCCCCAGGTGTGGTCTTGGCTAGCATCTCATCAGGCCTGGGGGAGGTCACCTTCCTCTCACTCACCGCCTTCTACCCCAGGTAAGCAGGCGGGGAGCGGGGAGTGGGGAGAGGAGTTCCCACCGCTGGCGTTGGTCCCTCTTAGTGCCCCAGTGTCCTCCTCCTCAGGGCTGTGATCTCCTGGTGGTCCTCAGGTACTGGAGGAGCAGGGCTGCTGGGGGCATTGTCCTACCTGGGCCTCACCCAGGTGGGCCTCTCCCCCCAGCACACCCTGCTGTCCATGCTGGGCATCCCCGCCTTGCTGCTGGCCAGGTAAGCTGTGCGGGGCTGGGAGGAAGAGGGGTTTGAGGAGACAAAACTAGATCAGGATCCGAATCCTCAGATCCCTTCAGCCTTGTTATGAGGGATGTAGGTTCTAGACCAGGGGTGGGCAAACTTTTTGACTCGAGGGCCACAATGGGTTCTTAAACTTGACCGGAGGGCCGGAACAAAAGCATGGATGGAGTGTTTGTGTGAACTAATATAAATTCAAAGTAAACATCATTACATAAAAGGGTACGGTCTTTTTTTGTTTGTTTGTTTTATTCATCTCAAACGGGCCGGATCCGGCCCGCGGGCCGTAGTTTGCCCACGGCTGGCCTAGACTCTGACAGGCCTGGATTTGAGCCTGGAGCCGCCACATGTTAGCCGTGTGGGATGGGACAAGCTGCTTTATCTCTCTGACCCTCCGTGTTCCCATGTCTCAAACGGTGGCCATTCTCCTTGCTTCCCTGCAAGGCGATGTGTGTGAAGCATCCAGTACAGTGTGGTTCCCAAGGTGACTTGAGGGTGGACTTGATTAATTTGATGTGTATTTGGAAAAAAAATTTAACCAGTCAATCAAAGGTGTGATTTCACAGATTATTGCTTAGGACAAGGCCATGTAGATAGAAAAAGGGAATCAACTGAAGGAACGCATTAAGTAAAACGTATTATACACAGGAGGAACGTGGATGTGGCAAACAGCATGAAGACAAAACATAAGTGAAGTTTGGGAGGTTCTGGCCTAGCACAGAATGAACACACAATAAGCGGTAGCTAGAGCAGCCATTAGAGGAGTATGTTAAGCAAACAGCTGGCTGGCGTAGTGTGGGCCAGGAGTCAGGCGAAGGCCCCGGTCGAAGCAACAAGGAGACAAGTTCCAGCTCCAGGGAAGAAAGCATGTTTCTACAGTTGGGGCTCTGGCACAGGATGGGAGTGGGGTGCCTCTCCCCGCTGACAGAGGCTCTTGGTCCTTCTCTCCTTCCACCTACTCCTAGCTATTTCTTTTTGCTCACATCGCCCGGGCCCCAGGACCCTGGAGGGGAAGAAGAGGCAGAGAGGGCAGCTCGGCAGCCCCTGATGAGCAGCGAGGCGCCCGAGGCCCCCGAGTGGAAGCCAGGTCAGAGACACAGGAGGTCCTCATTTAGGCTTCCTCCCCACAGTGCACCGTGGGAAGGGGAAGGGGATGCGTGAGAGCCGACCGCAGTCAGCTAGTCAGGAAATACTCATTGGGGACTTACTGTGTGCCAGACCCTCCCGTCACGGGGGTGCGTGGTGAGTAAGATGAGGAAATGAGGCCGACTCGTAAACAACGGAATCAGAAACATATTGGTAAGTGCTGGAAGGCAGTGATGTGCTAGAAAATGACGACTGGGGGAAGTGGAGAGTTCTGCTTAGAGAAGGTGGTCAGTGAAGGACTCTTTGAGGAGGTGTCATTGGGCTGAAATTTGATAGACAAGGCCTCAGCCCCGTGGACATCCGCGAGAGCAGGTTCCAGGCAGGGGGAGCAGTAAGTGCTGTGGGAATAAGCCGGGATGTTCAAGAAACAGAAAGAAGGGCCAGTGTGGCTGGGGTGGAGGCAGACAGCCATCAAACTGTACAAGAGCCAGGAAGAGGCCTTGTCTTTTTTTTAACCATGGTGAAATGCACATAACATGAAGTTGACCAGTTTGACCATTTTAAGTGTACAAGTCCACGTTGGCGGGTTGATTCTTTCCCAGCAGCACCCCTTGGCGGAGCCCGTATGCCAACCTCACCTGCCCTTCTCTCCCTGCTCCTCTGCAGACTCCAGCCCAGGCCTCTCCCTTCAGGAGAAGTGGACTGTGTTCAAGGTATGGACGGTGGCTGGGGCCCGTCCCCGCCCGTGGCCAGTGCCCGTCTCCCAGCCAACCACGTACGTTATGTCTTCTGGCTCTTCCAGGGCCTGCAGTGTTACATCCTCCCGTTGGTCCTGGTCTACTTTGCTGAGTACTTCATCAATCAGGGGCTTGTGAGTGAGGGCACCGGGAGGGGTGTGGGAATAGAGATCGAGGTGGGGGCCCACGTGTCCCCATTCATCTCCCTGTCTGGTCTTTGCTGCAGTTTGAGCTCCTCTTCTTCCGGAACACGTCCCTGAGTCACGCTCAGCAGTACCGCTGGTGAGAGCAGTGAGGAGGGTGGCAGGACGGGCAGTCTGCCGCGTGGGCCTGGGGTAGGAGGGGCTGCCATGTGAGTGGGCACCAGAGGGCTTCCTCCTCCTCCCTGCCCCATCTCAGGTACCAGATGCTGTACCAGGCCGGCGTCTTTGCCTCCCGCTCCTCTCTTCGCTGCTTTCGCATCCAGTTCACATGGGCCCTGGCCCTGCTGCAGGTACGAGGCCCCTGGCCTCCACTCCATTCCCACCTTCACTCCCAGCTTCTCCAAGCACAGGAACAGAAGGCCATCAGAGCTGCGTGTCCAGTGTGTCCTCGGAGCCAGGCAAAGCTGATGTAAATCCCAGCTCCTGTACTCAGTAGCTGTGTGACATAGGGCAGGTCTCCAAACCAATTTCTGTTTTCCTGATCTAGAAATCAGGCATGGCCACCATCTACTTCTCAGGGTAGTTGTAAGAAATAGAGATGAGAAGAGGAATGAAAGAACAGGACTTTATACTGTGTCTCAATCAGTTAGAATCACTTACATCATGATTATTTGCACAAGCCTCATGCAGAGACACAGGCCTTCAAATAGCATTTCTAACAATAAGAAAATGCACAGTTCTTTTACTCTGCATGGTTAATTATAATAGAACTAGAGGCCTGGTGCACAAAATTCATGCACTCAGGGGGTCCCTCAGCCCAGCCTGCGCCCTCTCGCAGTCCAGGAGCCCTTGGGGGATGTCCACTGATGGCTTAGGCAGGGAGCAGGCCTAAGCCGGCAGTTAGACATCCTTAGAGCTTCCATGGAGGCAGGAGAGGCTCCTGCCACCACCTCTGCGCTCGCCAGCATGAACCTGGCTTCGGGCTAAGCAGTGCTCCCCCTGTGGGAGCGCACTGACCACCAGGGGCAGCTCCTGCATTGAGCGCCTGCCCCCTCGTGGTCAGTGCGCATCATAGCGCCCGGTCATTCTGCCATTCGGTCAATTTGCATATTAGCTTTTTATTATATAGGATCAGTGACATTGTACTCAACAGATTGTATGTCTCAAGGCTGGTGAGCAAATTCAACTACCCATGACAAAAGTAATCTACAGCTTTAAGAAAACAAACACCTTTCCCTACAACAGTCTAACAAAAGCACTTTTTTAAAAATCCTCACCCAATGACATGCTTAGAGAGAGGAAGGGAGAGAGAAACAAACATCAGTGTGAGAGAGAAACACTGATTGGCTGTTTTCTGTATGTGCTCTGACTGGGGTCGAACCTGCCCCTGAAACCTTTTGGTGTACAGAACATCACTCCAACCAACTGAGCCGCTCCAGCTGGGCTAAGAAAAGTGCTTTTACATAATCAGCATGTATTGTTTCTATAGGCCCGTAGGTAACTATTAAAATAAACTTTCAATTACTATAGGAATGTCCTTTGCCCTTTTTAATGTACTTAAATCCATAACAAGATCTAGAATAAGTATAGATTACACTTTAACCTTATGGCAACAGCATGCCAATATCCTCTAACTTTCTTCTTCATTTATTGAAGCAGTACCGCCAGCCCAGGGCTCTGTAGAACCAAAGGCCCAAATTGTTGTGTTAATACATCTTAACTCAGGGTTCTTCATTAGATGCTGCTGATGTGTAGTTTATGACTTTAGTTATAATTTCAACCAAGGCTGCTTTGTAGAAATAGGGGCATATAATCATTTACTTCCATTACAGAAAGCGTATAGCCTAACGCCGCAGATGAAAGTGTTTGCAGTGTTTCACAGGTCACGTTAGTATTACCAGAGTGTTTTTTTAAATGCAGATTCCTGAGCCTTGCTCAGACGGAATGAATTAGGACCTCTAAGGGTGAGGCCTGTGGGTGACCCTCATGTGCATCAAGCCGTGAACCACCCTGGTGACAACCCTGCACTCCGGAGGGGACACTGGGATCCCCTGAGGGGCCGGGGCACTGAGGAGGGACCTACACCCTCGGGCGGGGTCAGAGAAGCTTCCTAAATGAGGTGGGAACGGCTAAGCTGGTGTGTGTCCACCTCAGCGCTGGGCCACATCATTCTTTGTGGTGGGCTGTCCGGCCCCTCTGGCCTCCACCCGTTAGATGCCAATAGCAGCCTCCATTCCCAGTTGTGACAACCAAGATCTCCAGACATTGCCAAACGTCCTGTGGGCAGCAAATCAAGCCCCATTGAGAACCACTGGCCTAACCGTAGCCTCAATGGGGGAAACTATTCAGGGAGCCCTTGGGAGGAGGAATGAGGTCACAGGAGTAAATGACCCTGGTCCACGCTGAGCTCTGGACAGTGGCAAAGGGATCCCACGTGAGGGGAGGTGGAATGGCATTCCAGGGAGTAGGAGTGACGTGAGCAAAGGGGCCAGAGAGGGGACCCATGGGGTCTGGGATGTGGGATAGGGTAGAGAGAAGGCGTGACCCAGATCCCAGGGTCTGGTAGGCCGGCTGGATGTTGGGATTCAATCCCAGCCTGCCAGCCCTCTCCCTCATCAGTGTCTCCAAGAACTGGGGCCACGGGAGGGATGGCAGCCTCCCTTCCTCCTGCCTCGAGTCCAGGCTCAGCCCTGCCCTCCACCTGCACCCACAGTGCTTCAACCTGGTCTTCCTGCTGGCGGACGTACTGCTGAGCTTCCTTCCGAGCATCTACATCGTCTTCCTGGTCGTTCTGTATGAGGGGCTCCTGGGGGGTGCTGCCTACGTGAACACCTTCCACAACATCGCCCTGGAGGTCAGCACCCGTCCGGCGAGGGCTGTGGGTGGCCTTTCTGGGGAAAGCCAGGGCAGGGGTGTGGAGAACGGAAGCCTCACCCCTGCTCCCTGCCCCCTCCCCCCCGTCCCCCAGACCAGTGACGAGCACCGGGAATTTGCCATGGCAACCGCCTGTGTGTCCGACACCTTGGGGATCTCCCTGTCAGGGCTCCTGGCCCTGCCCCTGCACGACTTCCTCTGCCATCTCTCCTGACGCTGGGCTTGGGACACAGGACGCGCTGGCAGATGGGCAGGCCAGACCCCGGGCCCACAGCCCAGGGCCCGGCCATGAGCTCTGCCCCTGGACTTCCCGGCACAGCTGGGCTGTAGAGAAGCACCGGGTTCCGTCCGCCCTTGGTCAGGGGGCAGCAGCTTTCTCCCACTCCACACTGATCTCGGGGACTTTCTTCTGGGCGTTATGCCCTTGGAATAAATGCCTATATTTATCGATTGATTCTGGTGCCATTTTCCTTCTTGAAAAAAAGTTTATTATAAAAGGAATGCCAGCCCACTTTGGAGTATATACAGGAGAGTGTAAAGACAACATTTCAGCAGATTTCTGCCTAGTCTTTCAGGCTTATTAATTCGCTCACTCACTATGAGGCAGTCTATACACATTTTTCTCCAGCATGTAAGTTTCAAACACGCAGGGAAGCTGAAAGAATTTGTGCAGTGAGCACTCACATAGGTACTGCCTGGCTTCTTTTTTTTTTTTTTTAATTAAATCTTTATTGTTCAGATTATTACATTTGTTCCTTTTTTTTCCCCCCCATAACTCCCCTCCTCCCAGTTCCCGCCCCACCCTCCGCCCTCACTCCCCACCCACTGTCCTCATCCATAGGTGCACGATTTTTGTCCAGTCTCTTCCCGAATCTCCCACACCCCTTTCCCCCCCAAGAATAGTCAGTCCATTCCCTTTCTATGTCCCTGATTCTATTATAATCACCAGTTCATTCTGTTCATCAGATTATTTATTCACTTGATTCTTAGATTCACTTGTTGATAGATGCATATTTGTTGTCCATAATTTGTATCTTTACCTTTTTCTTCCTCTTCCTCTTCTTAAAGGATACCTTTCAGCATTTCATATAATCCTGGTTTGGTGGTGATGAACTCCTTTAGCTTTTCCTTATCTGTGAAGCTCTTTATCTGACCTTCAATTCTGAATGATAGTTTTGCTGGATAAAGTAATCTTGGTTGTAGGTTCTTGGTATTCATCACTTTGAATATTTCTTGCCACTCCCTTCTGGCCTGCAAAGTTTCTGTTGAGAAATCAGCTGACAGTCGTATGGGTATTCCCTTGTAGGTAACTCGGTTTCTTTCTCTTGCTGCTTTTAAGATTCTCTCTTTGTCTTTTGCTCTTGGCATTTTAATGATGATGTGTCTTGGTGTGGTCCTCTTTGGATTACTTTTGTTTGGGGTTCTCCGCGCTTCTTGGACCTGTAAGTCCATTTCTTTCACCAGGTGGGGGAAGTTTTCTGTCATTATTTCTTCAAATAGATTTTCAATATCTTGTTCTCTCTCATCTTCTGGCACCCCTATAATTCTGATGTTGTTACGCTTGAAGCTGTCCCAGAGGCTCCTTACACTATCCTCGCATTTTTGGATTCTTTTTTCATTTTGCTTTCCCCGTTGGGTGTTTTTTGCTTCCTCGCATTTCAAATCATTGACTTGATTCTTGCGCTCCTCTGGTCTGCTGTCGGGAGTCTGTATAATATTCGTTATTTCAGTCCGTGTATGCTTAATTTCTAGTTGGTTCCCCAATATAACATCGAGGGTCTCATTAGTTTTCTTGTAGATCTCATTAAGTTTATCGGCAGCTTCTAAACAGTTCTTGAGAGACCTTAAAAGTGTGGTTCTGAACTCTATATCTTCCTTTGACAATTTTGTCCTGTTTCTTTGTCTCCGCATTTTGTTATGCTTCCTTGGTGCACCCCCTAGTGGTCTTTGTTCGCAGTCTTATAGTTAAACCTTGATTGTTGTAGCTAATCCCAGGGAGGGTTTGACCTCCAGGCCAAGTGGCTATGAGAAGCAGCTGTGTCAGCAGTGAGAGAACTGTCCTCTAGGGAGGTGCTAATTTAGCCTTTGCCTGAGGCTATCCGGCAAATGCCTCCGTGCAGGGCTTGGGTAGGGCGGGTCGCACAGGATCAACAGGGTGGGCCGGAGAGAGCAGTTATGGCGGCTCTCAGTCCTGTCCCCAGGGGCTCTGCCTCTCTGAGTCCCAGCACCCGCTGCAAAGCTCGGAGGGAAAGCTGCACTCGCTCTGACCGAAGCCAGACAGTCCTGCTTCTCCTGTTTGAGTCTGGGTCCCTAAAGACTCGCCTGTATCTGGAGCTCAGAGTCTGCGACTCCCTCCCGATTGAAAACAACAACCGCGCCCTCCGCTGCCAGCCCGCTCCGCGCACTCCGCACCTCAGAATTTGACTTCAGCACTGCACCTCCTCTGAATGTCCGTATGCGTTTCTCTTTCCTCCTAGTTGTAGGACTTCCACTCAGCCAGCATTCCTGTGGTTCTGGGTGAGGTCCCTTCCGTCTTTTAGTTTTACTTTTGAAGTAGTTGTTCAAAGCAGCAAACTCCGGCGTTAGCCTATGCCGCCATCTTGGTTCTCTCCTTCCCTCCTTTTCCCTGGCTTCTACTATGACCACTTTGCTGTAGCTGCATCAGCTCTCCATCAGTCCGTCTTATTCTTGTAATGCACTTCAAAGTAGGAGGCTGGGAGCTGGCTTTGGGCATTCTTCACGCCGGGTCTCTTACTCTTCTGCTTGGTCAGCTGTGAAGACCTTACACCCCAAGACTGAGGTGGCCCAAGCCCAGATAGTGTTGGCGGTTGACATCAACACAGCCTGGGGGTTGTAGAACATTCTGAGGACCAAGTTGGGGCCTAAAGGCACCATGAAGATGCTTGTTTCTGGTGCTGGGGACATCAAACTTATTAAAGATGGCAAGTGCTGCTTCCTGAAATGCAAATTCAGTACCCAACAGCCTCCTTGGTAGCCAAAGAGGAGAGAGCCCAGATGATGGTACCACTTCCAGGGTCCTAATCGCTGGAGAACTGCTAACACAGATGGGTCTCTACGTGTCTGAAGGTCTCAACCCAGAATCATAACAAGGATTTGAAGCTGCAAAGGAAGAGGTACTTCCGTTTTTAGAACAAGTCAAAGTAAGCAAAGAGATTCTCGTTCTCTTTCTCATTCTCTCTCTCTCTCTCTCTCTCACACACACACACACACACACACACACACACACACACACCCCTTTCCTTCCCCCTTCCTTCCCTCAAGGCGCGGACCTTTGCTTTCTCCTAAGCTCCAAGGGCCCTTTTGCCTCTGTAACTTGATTCCTGCAACCACGCAGCTGGCTCACTTCTTTCACAGCTCGTTTTGTCTACCTCTGTGACCAAAAAAAAAGTAAGTAAGCAAAGAGATGGACAGAGAAACACTCATGATGTGGCCAGGCATCTCTATGTACTAAAGGTCATGCTGAACGTGCTGATGTCTTAGCAGGGGCTGTAGTTGACTCCATTTTGACCATTAAAAAACAAGAGGAACCTATTGACCTCTTAATGATTGAGATCATGGAGCAGAAACATAAATTTGAAACTGATACAAGCTTCATAACAGGTCTTGTTTTGGATAGTGGGGCATGACATCCTGACATGAAAAATCGAGTGGAAGATGCATACATCTTCAAATGCAATGTGTCATTAGAATATGGGGTGGGGGAGGGGGGGTGGGAGTGAAATCTGGCTTTTTTTTTTTTTTACAAGAATGCAGAAGAGAGAAACGGTAAAAACTGAAGGAAGCTCTTCCCGGTTTCCCAGTCAGCCTGCGGTCGGGTTTGGTGGCTGCTTCCGGTGGGACCGCGGTGCAGGGCGAGTCCGTCTCAGCTCCTCATCATGTCCTACGGTCCCTTAGACATGTACCGGAACCCGGGGCCCTCGGGGCCCCCGCCTCGGGACTTCAGCAGCATCATCCAGACGTGCAGCGGCAATATTCAGCGGATCAGCCAAGCCACTGTTCAGCTAAAGAATTTGATGAGCCAACTAGAAACTAAGCAGGACTCCGCCAAGCTACAGGAAAATCTGCAGCAGTTGCAACACTCGACAAATCAGCTTGCCAAGGAAACAAATGAATAACTGAAGGAACTAGGGTCCTTGCCCCTCCCCTTATCGACCTCAGAACAGCGCCAGCAGAGACTTCAGAAGGAACGCCTCATGAATGACTTCTCTGCAGCCTTGAACAATTTCCAGGCTGTGCAGAGAAAGGTGTCTGAGAAGGAAAAGGAGAGTATTGCCAGAGCAAGAGCTGGATCTCGACTTTCGGCGGAAGAGAGGCAAAGAGAGGAGCAGCTCGTCTCATTTGACAGCCATGAGGAGTGGAACCAGATGCAAAGCCAGGAGGATGAGGTGGCCATCACCGAGCAGGATCTGGAACTTATTAAGGAGAGGGAAACGGCGATTCGGCAGCTGGAGGCTGACATTTTGGATGTCAATCAGATATTTAAAGATTTGGCTATGATGATCCATGACCAGGGTGATCTGATTGATAGCATAGAAGCCAATGTGGAAAGCTCAGAGGTGCACGTGGAAAGAGCCACTGATCAGTTACAGCGAGCTGCTTACTATCAGAGAAAATCTCGCAAGAAGATCTGTATCCTGGTGCTTGTCCTGACGGTGATTGCTGCTATCTTCGGACTTATTATGTGGTTAGTTTATGGAAAGTGATTGCCTCAGAGCTTTCTCCCACGGAACTGTTTTCAAGGGCAAATGCTTGCTGGAGTCTACCAGAACAAACTGATCACAGAAGAGAGCATACATCAGAACGTCCTGGAATAACTTAGTTAGAAACTAACTACTAACCAGTCTTTGGAATCAGTGACCTATGGAGACAGTATTTATCAATTTATGTATACATTTTATTGATTTCTCAAATTAGGAATTAATTTATGTAGATTTTGCTTTCTCTTCTATTCTGATTTACCCTTCATCCCAAGTATTTACTGAAAATTCCATTCTAGATATTCTTGTTTTAACAGGGACACTACAGTTTGTAAATTTCTTTTTATGTGTATACAAGATTTACCTTTTTACTAGCAACTGACATAGAATTACTTTTTAGCACCCAGCATATTGGAGTCTGTCAGAAACTGTATAATAAGCTCGCGATTTTTATTATTTAACATTTTAACTTGAATTTGTAAGAAGCCTATTCTCTGTCTGCTTTGAAAGATTTTGGCAATGTATTTAACTAGAAGGTAAGAATTGCACATGTGATCCAGATTAAATGAGAAGTATCGATTTGAGCTGGCCAGTTGTGGGTTTAACGTTTACTTTGTTATCTGCTAATGTCATCCACAGTAGTTCATCCATATACACACTATCCCATCATGTTCACTTTTTGAAGAGATTAATTTAATTGACATTACTATACTCCAAGGAGTTCCTTTCCCACCTGCTTATTTAGAAAGGGATAATTAGACAAAGCATGCATTTGGAAAGCAAGTAGGAATTGTTTGGAATGATTTGATCATTTTGTTCTTGTTCAGTTGTGATTCTGCATTCCTGGTGAATGATGATGTTACTGTCAAAACACTGTCCTCCCTTATAAGGGTCACTGGGCATTTGATGGCAGAAAGATTTGAAAGGCTAGACTGTAGTTGGTTTAAAATTTAGTCCTGTGAACCTGGCGATAGAGCAAAGAAAAGGTTCATTTTTGTAAATAATACTGGTTTGGAATAGTGATATTAGACTTATCTTAATTTATGAACTTTATGAACAAGAAATTAATCTCTCTATGCATAGTTTTAGACAAAAAATGTTTCAATAAAAGATTGTTGTCTTGTAATATAAATATTGTTCACTTCCCTTTTTAACAGGTTTAGAACAGTGAAAGGGAATGTAATTTCTTTTTTTTTTTTTTTTTTTTTTTTGGGAATGTAATTTCTTCAGGCTCTCACATGATTTATGTGAATTGGACCAACAATTTCAGTTCATCTTTTAGTGAATTAGAGGATTTGACCACGCTGGATATATTTATATTAATTTCTTCCAATCCCTTTAATGTTACTTAATCTTTGTTTACCAAGCTAATGTGAATGGTAGGGAAACAAGAGCCCAGATGCATTCTTGCACCATTCTACCCACTTAATACAAATAAACATTTAAAAAAAAAAAACTGAAGGAAAATTCATTGAAGATAGAGTTAAAAAATAGTAGAACTGAGCTGAAACCGGTTTGGCTCAGTGGATAGAGCGTCGGCCTGTGGACTGAAGGGTCCCATGTTCGATTCCGGTCAAGGGCATGTACCTGGGTTGCGGGCACATCCCCAGTGGGAGATGTGCAGGAGGCAGCTGATCGATGTTTCTCTCTCATCGATGTTTCTAACTCTCTATCTCTCTCCCTTTCTCTCTGTAAAAACTCAATAAAATATATATATATAAAAAATAGTAGAACTGAAAAGGAAACCCTGTGGTAACTCAGATAAAGGATTTGTTGTTATGAATCAAATGGGAATTGACCTATTTTCTTTAGATGCTCTTGTAAAAGAGGGCTTAGCGGCTGCACAGAGCTAAGAGGAGAAATATGGAAAGGCTGATTCTTGCTTGTGGTGGGGCAGCTCTAAATTCTTTTGGTGGCCTAACTCGATGGGGACATGCAGGACCTGTCTATGAGTATCCCTTGGGAGAAGAGAAGTTCACCTTTACTGAGAAATGTGACCAAGTAAGCACAGTCACTCAAATCAAAGACGCAATAAGAGATGTCTTGAGGGCCGTTGAAATGCTATTGATGGCTGTGTCGCTCCAGGCGCTGATGCAGTGGAAGTGGCAGTGGCAGAAGCCCTGATCAAACATGAGCCCGGGGTAAAGGGCAGGGCCCAGCTTGGAGTTCAAGCATTTGCTGCTGCTCATGTGCTCATTGTTCCCAAGGTTCTTGCTCAGAATTCTGGTTTTGATCTTCAGGAAACACTCAGAACGTCCAGAATCAGGTCCACTTGTGGGTGTGGGCTTGAACACAGGTGAACCAGTGGTAGCAGCAGAGTAGGCACTGGGATAACGACTGTGTAAAGGACACAGCTTCGTCACGCCTGCCCTGTGATTGCCACCACCATTCTCCACGTCGATGAGGTCGTGCGAGCCAGGGCATCTTCTCTAAAAGGTTGAACTGAAGCTTTCCTTGCATCGTCTGAATCGTGAAGGCGACAGAGTGAGCCTAAAATAGAGCTGTGGAGTTTTTGCCCACGCTTCAAATGATTTTCAAAGCAATTTCCTTTTCCCATATGAAGAAAGAGAGGACACTGGCATCTATTCAAATTCCAAAGTCTGAAATTATAATTACAGTACATTTTAAATTGCTTTCAGTGTATACACATAAAGCAGACCATTTTCACCCAAAACAGGATGTTTTGCTTTCTATCAGCTTCTGTGATATAAAAATACATGTTAGAGAAGCATGTTGTCTGCCTTATTAAATATTCCCTGAAAAAAAAGTTTAATGGTTTAATGTCTTCTAAAGATGTATTTTAATTTATCCAATAGTTCCCAATTAAGCATTTAAGTTTATTTATGCTAATATAAATAACACTTACGCAATTTAGGTTTTGAAAGCATCTCTGTTTCCTTAGTATGAATTGCTGTGTGTGAAACTATTGGATCTTTCCATTGGACTTTTCATGCTTTTGAAGTAGCTTTGCTAAAGTGCTCCCCGCAAGAGTTAAGTGGTAGTGAGTAGAAAGATGGATGAACTAGAGGCAAGGGAGTTGAAAGAGCTGCAAGTATAAAATGGCAAAAATAAATATAGAGAAGGCAGAGGTAGAAAATGGCTGAAGGCATGGAAACTAAGGGACAGATGAGAAGAAATCTTTAGGTAGACCACATTTTCACACCTCTGAACCCTGTTTATACTGAAAGATCCATTCCCAAACCTCCAGTGTCATCTTTTTCTCGCTCAAATTATCCTCTCCTACCTGTTTCCACCAAGTTGTTTTTATACAGTTGGTAGATCTCTGCAGTCCTCAAAGGGTACATTACCTCAAAGGTAATCCTCAAAGGTAACATAAGCTCTGTATTTTGAGGACTTGGCAGTTGCCTACAGTGAATGTGCAATAAACGTGTTCAACTTGAAAAAAAGTAGGAGGCCGACTTGAATACACTTCCCTCTGCATGCTTCGGTGTGCAGATTATTAACTAGAATCCAATGTTTTTGTACAGTCCTTTCTTAAAAATATGTTTTTATTTATTTCAGAGATGAAAGGAGAGGGAGAGAGAAACATCAATGATGAGAGAAAATAATTGATCGGCTGCCTCCTGCACACTCCCCACCGGGGATCAAGCCTGCAGCCCAAGCATGTGCCCTGACCAGGAATTGAACCATAACCTCCTGGTTCATAGGTCGATGCTCAACTACTGAGGCTCACTGGTCAGGTTGTACAGTCCTTTTTAGGTACAATTTATATACAGTAAAATGCACAGATTGTTATATTTTAAGTAACTGATGTGGGCTTAGCAATGTTTCCCATATTTCACTGTTACTATCTCTACCATATTTGCTATATCTATGTATACGAGTACTTATACTTAATATTTTTTATGAAGTGACTAACTTTTTAAATATATATTTTTTTATTAATTTGAGAGACAGAGACAAAAGTGAGAGAGAGAGAGAGAGAGAGAGAGAGAGAGATCAATCGGCTGCCTCCTGCACACCCCCTGCAGGGGATTGAGCCTTAAACCCAAACATGTGCCCTGACCAGGAATCCAACTAGTGACCTCTTGGTGCACAGGACGATGCTCAACCAACTGAGCCACACCAGCCAGGCTAGGTCTCCTTTATTTTCTTTCAATAATGCTTTGTAGTTTTCAGAGTATACATTTTACCCTTATTTGCTAAATTTTTAAAAATATATGTTTTTATTGATTTTTTTTAAATTATTGATTTTTAGAGAGAGGAAGGGAAAGGGAGAGAGAGATAGAAACATCAATGATGAGCCTAGCCAATGTGGCTCAGTGGTTGAGTGTCAACCTATGAACCAGGAGGTCACAGTTGGATTCCCAGTCAGGGCACATGCCCAGTGTGAGGTGTGCAGGAGGCAGCCAATCAATGATTCTCTCTTATCATTGATGTGTCTATCTCTCTCTCCCTCTCCCTTTCTCTCTGAAATCAATAAAAATATTTTTTAAAAAATAAATAAATAAACCTTTGTCACAGATAATAGTATGGTGAAGGCCTGGGGATGGGGCGGGAGCAAGGTGGAGAGGGTCAATGGGGGGGGGGGGGGAAGGGGCATCTGTAATACTTTCAACAATAAAGATAAATTTTAAAAAATAATAAAAAATAAACCTTTGTGCATTATGCTTTTTCTACATATGAGTGTTTAGGATAGATTCTCAAAACTGAAATTTGTAGGGATGAGCATTTTTTTTAGGTTGTTGTTGTTGTTTTAGGTTTTCTACAATGTTTTTGAAAGGTTTTTTGTTTGCTATACCAGTTTATATGCACCAGTTGCTTGTCACACACCCTCTTTGCACTTGGGAACAATCATTTTGAAATCTTTGCTAAGTGAGTAAAAACATACTTAATCTTGATTATTTTAAAAATTAACTTTAACAGCATTATTGAGATACTAGAGGCCCAATGCACGAAATTCATGCAAGGGGCTCGGCCCTCGCAGCCCCAGCTTCATTCAGAAGATCGTCCAGCAGGTCTATTGGCTGTCTGGTCTAATTAGCATACTATGCTTTTATTATTATAGATACTTCACCTACAATACAATTGGTTTTCAGTATAATTCAAGATATGTATGACCATCACCAGTCAAAATTAGAACACCTTTATCACCTAAAAAAAATCCTATAACCTTTACCTACCACCCTTTCCTTACCGTCCCCCCAAAGCCCTAAGAAACCACCAGTCTACTTTCTGTCTATAGATTTTCCTATTCTGGGCATTTCCTATAAATGGAATCATAACGTGTGGTCTTTTGTGACTGGCATCTTTCACTTAGCATAATATTTTCAAGATTCATCCATGTTGGAAATCACCTTACTCATTCTTATGGTTGAGTTTTATTGCGCTGAGTGGTTGTACAACATTTTGTTTATCCATTCAGCAGTTGTCAGGCACTTGGGTTGTTTCCATTTATGGGCTGTAATGAACAAGCTGCTATAAACATTTGTCCAGTTTTTGTGTGGACATACGTTTTCATTTCTCTTGGGTAATCCCTAGGAGTAGATTTGCTGGCACTTGGTAATTCTGTTTGATACTTTGAGGAAACTCCAGACTGTTTTCCAACGTGGCTATGCCATTCTGCATTCCACCAGCACGTATGAGGGCTCTAATACGCCACGTCCTCAGCAGTACTTGCTATTTCCCTTTTTGTTTTAATTATTATTATAGCCCTCTACTGGGTATGCAGTAGTGTCTCGTTGTGGTTTTGATTCGCAGTTCCCTGAGGACTAATGACTTTGAACATCTTTTCATGTGCTTGCTGGCCATTCCTACATCTTCTTTGGAGAAAACATGTCTATTCAAATCCTTTGCCCCTGTTTAAGTTGGATTCTTTGCCTTTTTATTTTCTTTTTAAAAATATTTTATTTTAGAGAGGGAGGAAAGGAGAGGGATAGAGAGATAGAAACATCGGATTGTCTGCCTCCTGCACGCCCCCACTAGGGATCAGGCCCGAAACCTGGGCATGTGCCTGACCAGGAATTGAACTGGTGACCTCTTGGCTCATGGGTTGACGCTCAACTACTGAGCCACACCAGCCAGGCTACCTTTTTATTTTCAAGTTGTAAGAGTTTCTTATATCTTTAGATAAAGTTTCTTATCAGATGTGTGATTTTCAAATATTTTCTCCTACTTTACTTTCTTGATGATGTCATTTGATGCACAAGTATTTTTAGTTTTGATGAAGTCCAATTTATGTATTTTTTTCTTTGGTTGTTTGCGCTTTTGAAGTCCTCTAAGAAACAGTTGCCAAGTCCAAGGTCATGAAGAATTACCTCTATGTTTTCTTCCAAGAGTTGCATAGTGTTAGCTCCTACAGTTAGGCCTTTGGTCCATTTTGAGTTTTGTTTTTTTGTTTGGTTTTTATGTGGTGTGAGGTAGGGGTCTGTACAGAAAGAGTTAACATAACAGGTTCAAACAGCTAACCTTGTAAAAGCCTGCTTACCAAAAATGGCCTTTGGCTGGAGTTTGGAAACAGATTTCAGGCTGTTTCCCACCCTTAACTGATAAGAGGGGCTTGCTGTGCCTACATTGTTTGTACGAACAACGTGGTTTATGCTGGACACCTGCTTTCCTTCTGAAGGTCTGGAATTTTGGTACTTGCTAGGCAGGCTCATGGGACCAGCCCCAATAAGAATCCTGACACTGAGTCTCTAATGAGCTTCCCTACTTGGCAACATTTCACACACGTTGTTCCAACTCCTTGCCGGGGGGATTAAGCATATACTATGTGACCTCAATGGGAGAGGACCCCGGAAGCTCACATTTGGTTTCCCATGGACTTCATTCACACCATGAGCCTTCTTTTGCCCTTTGCTTATTTTGCTTTGCTTTCTTTCACTCGGGTAAATCATAGCCACAAGTATGACTACGCTGAATTATGTGAGTCTTCCTGCAAATCGTTGAAATTGGGTGTGGTCTTGGGGCCCCCCCCTCACAGGGTCCAACTTCATTCTTTTCCACGTGCATATCGAGTTGTCCCAGCACCATTTATTGAAAAGATTTCCCCTACTACTTTGTTTTGGTACCTTGTTGAAAAAATCAATTGACGGTAAACGGAGGGGCTCATTTCTAGACTCTCAGTTTGACTCTATGCCAGTAAAACACTGTCTTGATTACTGTAGTTTTGTAGTGAGTTCTTGAAATTGGGAAGTGAATCCTTTGTTCTCCTTTTTCAATATTGTTTTATGAATTTTAAGATGAGCTTGTCAATTGCTGTAAAGAAGCCAGCTGTGATTTTGATAGGGATTGCACTGAATCTGTAGGTCAGTTTACAGAGTATTGCCATCTTAACAATATTAACTCCTCTGATCCATGAATATGGAATGTCTTTCCACTTATTTAGGTCTTTGCTGTGTGTGTGTTTTTAATGGTAGCCACTAGACACATGTGGCTATTAAACACATGAAATGTGGCTACTCTGAATTAAGGTGTACTTTTTCAAATGTTTTAATTGATTTTTAGAGAGAGGGGGAGGGAGAGAGAGATAGAAACATTGATGCTGAAACCGGTTTGGCTCAGTGGATAGAGCGTCGGCCTGCGGACTGAAGGGTCCCGGGTTTGATTCCGGTCAAGGGCATGTACCTGGGTTACAGGCACATCCCCAGTAGGAGATGTGCAGGAAGTAGCTGATCGATGTTTCTCTCTCATCGATGTTTCTAACTCTCTATCTCTCTCCCTTCCTCTCTGTAAAAAATCAATAAAATATATTTTTTTTAAAAAAAAGAAAGAAACATTGATGATGAGCTGACTGGTTTCTCAGTCGGTAGAGCATCAGCCTATGGGCCGAAGGGGCTTGGGTTCGAATCACCATCAAGAGCACATACCTCAGTTGCAGGTTCAATCCCCGGCTTCAGTCTGGCATGTGCGGGAGGCAACTAATCAATGTGTCTGTCACATCAATGTTTCTCTCTCTCTCTCTCTCTCTCTCTCTCTCTCTCTCTCTCTCTCTCTCTCTTTCTCTCTCTTTCTCCCCCACTTCTCCCTTCCATTCTGCCTGATAATCAATGGGAAAACATATTCTCAGGTGAGGATTAAAAAAAGAAAAGAAAAACCAATGATGATGAGAGAAACATCAATCAGCGGCTTCCTGCACGTCCCCTTCTGAGAGATTGAGCCCCAAACCCAGGCATGTGCCCTGACCGCAAATCAAACCAGTGATCTCTTGGTGCATGGGTGGACTCTCAACCACTGAGCCACGCTGGCTGGGCTAGGTCTCCTTTATTTTCTTTCAACAATGCTTTGTAGTTTTCAGAATATACATTTTACCCTTATTTGTTAAATTTATTTCTAAGTATTTTATTCTTTTTTGGTGCTTTTATAAATGGAATTGTTTTTTTTATTTTTTTTATTTTTCAGTTACAGTTGACATACAATATTATATTAGTTTCAGGTGTACAACATAGTGATTAGACATTTATAAAACTTATACAGTGATCACCTGATAAATCTAGTACCCATCTGACACCATATAGTTATTACAATATTATTGAACTATGCTATACCTTACATCCCCATGACTATTTTGTAACTACCAATTTGTACTTCTTAATCCATTCCCCCATTTCACCTAGCCCCCCAAGCCTCCTCCCATCTGGCAACCATCAAAATGCTCTCTGCAGCCCTAGCCATTTTGGCTCAGTGGATAGAGCCTCAGCCTGTGGACTGAAGGGTCCCAGGTTTGATTCCGGTCAAGGGTACATGCTCGAGTTATGGGCTCAATCCCCAGGAGGGGGCATGCAGGAGGCAGCCAATCAATGATCCTCTCTTATCATTGATGTTTCAATCTCTCTCTCCCTCTCCCTTCCTCTCTGAAATCAATATATATATACTTTTTTTTAAATTTTCTCTGGCCAAGATTACGCTATCCAGCAAAGCTATCATTTAGAATCAGAGGACAGACAAAGAGCTTCCCAGACAAGCAAAAGCTAAAGAAGTTCATCACCACCAAACCAGTATTACAAAAAATGTTAAAGAGTCTATGAGTTATTAATCAATATCTATGAGTTTGTTTATTTTTTTTGTTCAGTTATTTTGTTTTAGATTCCACATAAAAGTGAAATCATATGGTATTTGTTTTTCTCTGACTTATTTTACTCATGTTGTTGCAGTTCCCTTTTATGGCTGAGTAATATTCCATTGTATATATGTACCACTTCTTTATCCCTTCACGTATTGATGGACACTTAATTTGCTTCCATATATTAGCTATCTATATATATAAAAGCCTATGATTTCACACTGACCAGCAAGGGGCAGATGCTCAACGCAGGAGCTGCCCTCTGGTGGTCAGTGCACTCCCACAGGGGGAGCCAGACACCAGGCTCACGTCTGGCAAGCCTACCGAGCAGCAGTGGCTGCAGGCAGGCACAGTGGGGCCAGGATGAGTGGGAGCAGTGTGGCACCAGGCCCGGGTTCGGGCTCCTCCTCAGCTGCCTGCCACAGCCTGATCCCCGCAGGCCATGCCGAGGGACCCCACCAATGCACGAATTCATGCACCGGGCCTCTAGTTGTAAATAATGTTGCAATGAACATAAGGATGCATATGTCTTTTCAAATTAGTGTTTTGGGTTTCTTCAGATAAATATCCAGAAGTGGAGTTGCTGGGTCCTTCTTGGTTTCTACAAAGTCTATTTTGTCTGGTATAAGTATAGCTACCCCAGCTTTTTTGTTTGTTTGTTTCCATTTTCATGAAATATCTTTTTCCATCCCTTTTCTTTCCGTTTGTGTGTCTTTCTTTTTTTTAATATCTTTTTATTGATTTCAGAGAGGAAGAAAAAGGGAGAGAGAGATAGAAACATCAATGATGAGAGAGAATCATTGATCGGCTGCCTCCTGCACACCCCACACTGGGGACTGAGCCCGCAACCCAGGCATGTGCCCTGACCAGGAATCAAACCCTGACCTCCTGGTTCATAGATCGATGCTCAACCACTAAACCACACTGGCCAGGCAGTTTGTGTGTCTTTCCATCGGAAGTGAGTATCTTGTAGGCAGCATATGTAAGGATCTTGTTTTCTTATCCATTCAGCCAACCTATGTCTTTTAATAGGAATATTTAGTGTATTCAGTGTCATTGTTGATAGATGTGTAGTTATTGACATTTTCATATTTGTAGTTTTTTTTTCTTCTTCTTAAAGAAGACTCTTTAACATTTTTTGTAATACTGGTTTGGTGGTGATGAACTTCTTTAGCTTTTGCTTGTCTGGGAAGCTCTTTATCTGTCCTCCGATTCTAAATGATAGCTTTGCTGGCTAGAGTAATCTTGGTTATAGATCCTTGCTTTTCATCACTTTGAATATTTCATGCCAATCCCTTCTGGCCTGGCAATTGTTTTTTAAATTTCATTTTTGGATTGTTCATTACAAGTGTATAAAAATACAGTTGAGCCCTAACCAGTTTGACTCAGTGGATAGAGCGTCGGCCTGCGGACTGAAAGGTCCCAGGTTCGATTCCAGTCAAGGGCACGTACCTTGGTTGCGGGCACATCCCCAGTGGGGGGTGTGCAGGAGGCAGCTGATAGATGTTTCTCTCTCATTGATGTTTCTGACTCTCTATCCCTTTCCCTTCCTCTCTGTAAAAAATCAATAAAATATATTTTCTAAAAATACAGTTGATTTTTATCTGCTGATATTTTACCCTCCGATTTTGCTGAACTTGTTATTAATTCAAATAGGTTTTTATAGAATCCTTAGGATTTTCTATATACAAGATTATGTCTTCTGAAAACCTCTCTAATCTGGATGCCTTTTATTTCTCTTTATTGCCTAATTGCCCTGGCTAGAACTTCCAACACAACATTGAATAGAAGTGGCAAGAGTGGACATTCTTGTCTTGTTACTCATCTTAGGGGGAAAGCTTTCAGTCTTTCATCATTAAGTATGATGTTAGCTGTGGGGTTTTTGTAGATGCCCTTTATCCTATTGAGGAAGTTCCCTTTGAATCCAAGTTTGTTACATGTTTTTATCATGAAGGGGTTTTGGATGCTGTCCGTTTTGTTGGGGATTTTTGTTTGTTTTTGTTTTGGTTTGTGTTTTGTTTTGTTTTTTGCGGTTATTCAGATGATCATGTGGTTTTTGTTCTTTATTCTATTGAAATGATGTATTACATTAATTCATTTTCATATTTAAACCTGCTTTGCATTCCTAATAAACCCCACTCGGTCATAGTCTATGTATTAGATTTTCTAGTGTCTTGTTGAGGAGATTTTTGTGTCTATATTCATAAGAGATGTTGGTCTGTAGTTTCCTTGTGTCGTTTTTGTCTGGTTTTGGAATCAGGGTAATATGGGGCTTTATACAACATGTTGGGAAATATGCCCTTCCCTATTTTTTGGAACAGTTGGTGAAAAACTGGTGTAAATTCTTCTATAACTGGTTGTAGAATTAACCAGTAAAACCATCTGGATCAGGCCTTTTCTCTGTGGGAAGTTTTGCTACATGTGGTTTTTAAGCACTTGAAATAACTGAGAAATTGAACTTTTAATTGTATTTAATATTAATTAGTTAAGTTAAATATAATAAGCCACAGGTGGCTACTATTTACTGTCCTGAACAGAGGGGTCTAAAGAGTGGTTCTCTGTGGGGTGGCATTGCCCCACTGTGATCATTTTGGAAGTCCGCGGGTGGTTTGAATCTCACTGTGAATGGAGGGTAAGGGCCAAGCCATCCTGCCAAGTGCATTATCCTATATAGAGAACAATCTTCCCACTCCTGAGTGGCTTTTCGGTACTCTCCCCCGCCTCAGACATCTAACAATTCGGGCCAAGAATCTAACTTCATTTTAGGCATGAGCCCAAAGTATATCTTGCTTGGTTTTAATATACACTGAATTTTCCAGGAATTCAACTATGATGTACACTGAAGGACAACTGTGTTTGATTTGTTGGGATCTTTACCAAGAGCTGTTCACTCTCCATGGAAAACCCCCTCACTGAAGGCAACACCCGGAAAACCTCATTGTTTTCTAGCTGCACTGTAGCTATCTGTTCGTTGTGACTCTGAGTAATCAGTTGTCCCCTTATCCAAAGGGGATTCTTCCAAGGCCCCCCGCTGGATGCCTGAAACTGTGTGTAGTACTGAACCCTACATATCCAATGTTTTTTCCTATACATACATACCTATGATATGTTTAATTTATAAATTCTACCCAGTTGGGGGAAGAGATTAATAATGAAATAAGCCCTAGGCAGTTTGGCTCAGTGGATAGAGCATCGGCCTGTGGACTGAAGGGTCCCGGATTCGATTCTGGTCAAGGGCACATGCCTGGGTTGCGGGCTCGATCCCCAGTGGGGGACTTGCAGGAGGCAGCCAATCAATGATTCTCTCTCTCATTGATGTTTTTATCTCTCGCTCTCCCTTACTCTCTGAAATCAATAAAGACCACCAACTCACACCATACACAAAAATAAACTCAAAATGGATAAAAGACTTAAACGTAAGACGGGAAACCATAAAAATACTAGAGGAATCCACAGGCAGCAAAATTGCAAACATATGCCAAAGGAATTTCTCCTCTGATAATGCTCCTAGGGCAATGGAAACTAAAGAGAAAATAAACAAATGGGACTACATCAAAATAAAAAGCTTTTGCACAGCAAAGGAAACCATCAACAAAACAACAAGAAGACCCACTACATGGAAGAACATATTTGCCAATGATACCACCGATAAGGGTTTAATTTCCAACATTTACAGGGATCTCATGAAACTTAACAAAAGGAAGATAAACAATCCAATAAAAAAAATGGGCAGCGGACCTAGATAGACACTTTACGAAAGAGGACATACAGAAGGCCGAAAGGCATATGAAAACATGCTCAAAGTCACTAATTATATGAGAGATGCAAATCAAAACGACAATGCGTTATCATCTCACACCTGTTAGAATGGCTATCATCAACAAATCAACAAACAGCAAGTGTTGGAGAGGATGTGGAGAAAAAGGAACCCTTCTGCACTGCTGGTGGGAATGCAGGCTGGTGCAGCCACTGTAGAGAACAGTATGGAGCTACCTCAAAAAACTAAAAATGGAACTCCCATTTGACCCAGTGATCCCACTACTAGGAATATATCCCAAGAAACCAGAAACGCCAATCAGAAAGGATATATGCACCCCTATGTTCATAGCAGCACAATTTACCATAGCTAAGATTTGGAAACAGCCTAAGTGCCCATCAGCAGATGAGTGGATTAGAAAACTGTGGTACATATACACAATGGAATACTATGCTGCTGTAAAAAAGAAGGAACTCTTGCCTTTTGCAACAGCATGGATGGAACTGGAGAGCATTGTGCTAAGTGAAATAAACCAGTCAGAGAAAGATAAATACCACATGATCTCACTCATTTGTGGATTATAGAGAACAACATAGACTGATGAAAAGGGACAGATCCAAAGACTGAGAAACAGCGATCAGGCTATCAATCCCCAGAACGAAAGTAGGAGAGGGCGGGGGTAAGGGGAAGAGATCAACTGAAGGATTTGTATACATGTATATAAGCCAAACCAATGGACATGGACAACAGGGGAATGGGAGCATGAGTGTGCGGGGCAGGGGGGGAGGTTGGGGGTTAATGGGGGGGGGGGGATGAGGACACATTTGTAATACCTTAACTAATAAAAATAATAATAATAATGAAATAAAACATTATAACAATATCCTGTATGATAAAAGGCTAATATGCAAATAGACCGAACAGCATAACGACTGGTTGCTATGTTGCGCACTAACCACCAGGGGGCAGACACTCAACACAGGAGCTGCTCCCAGCCCGCAGGCCCCAGGCCAGCCAAGGTGGGTGCCAGCAGGGGCCCCCCAATCGCCCCGCCAGTTGCCCCACAGATTAGCCCTTATTGCTGGCCAGGCCTAGGGACCCTACCTGTGCACAAATTTTGTGCACCAGGCCTCTAGTATTGTAATAAAAGTTATGTGGATGTGGTCTCTCTCAAAATATCTTATTATACTATACTTAGCTTTTCACTCAAAGGAAGCATTTTATGGCTTCCCTGTGGCATATCTGAGTTGCCAGCATCACTACTCTTGCACCTTGGGGCCATGATTAATTAAAATAAAGATCGTGAGCACAAACACTGCGACACTGTGACAGTCAATCTGATAACCATGCTACCCAGAAATGATGTGCAATTTAAAACTTATGAATGTTTTATTTCTAGAATCTTCTATTTTAACATTTTTGGAGCAGGTTTGACCATGGGTAACTAAAATTACAGAAAGTGAAACCATGGATAAGAGGACACAACTGTATATAAAACTGCTAAGTATATATACAGCATGAGACAAAAGTAGGTTTACAGTTGTGAGTACATGAATCAGTTTAGTCTTGTATTATTATTGAATTATTTTCCATTTGAACAACTGTAAACCTACTTTTGCCTCACCCTATTTATACATACCTATTTCAACATGTCAAATATAAAGAAAAAAGCCTAACATTTTTTCATATTATAATTATTTTGTCATAAATCTAAACTATGTCATTTCAAGTAGATGCAAATCTCTAACTTCTCTGTATCTTCTAGGGAAATCATGTCTCAAACATTTACATAGTTAAATACATGTTTTTATTTTTAAAATTCCTTTTTCTCCTTTATAAATATACTTAAGAGTATGACAGGATTAACTGAAGCTGAATATATACTTACCCTATGGCCCACCTATCCCACCCAAGAGTGTAAGTATTCATGTCCACACAAAAAAACATAAAAAATGTTGATAGAAACTTTATTCAGAATAGGCCCAGACCAAAAGCAAGCCAAATCAAAAGAAGAATTAATACATTGCGGCATAGTCACACAATTGAAGACTATTCAGCAACCAAAAAAGAAGCAACCACAAGTATATGTAACAACATATATGAATCTCATAGGCTTCTGAAACAAGCTAGTCACACAAAAAATAGACATGCCTTATAATTCGGTTTATATGAAGCTCAAGAACAGGCAAAACAGCCCTGACCAGTGTGGCTCAGTTGATTGGGAGTTGTCCCATACACCAAAAAGGTCACTGGTTCCATTCCCTGTCAGAGCACATGCCCAGGTTGCGGGCTCAGTCCCTGATAGGGGGCGTGCAGGAGGCAGCTGATTGATATTTCTTTCCCTCTCTTTAAAAAAAAAAATCAATAAAAATATAATTTTTAAAACAACAGTTGGTATGCTTAGCTGTATGTATGTTGTCTTTCAATACTAATAAGAACACATTATTGAAAACAAACTATGTGAAATGCATTGAGTGGGATACTAAGATATATAAGAAGATATTATCCCTGTCTCGAGCTTGGGGCAATTTGGGAAAATAAAACACACACAAAATAAAATAGTGTGAGTCAGAAGTTAAATTATCTATGACTTTCATAAAGTGTTTCAAGATATTTGTAGTTTTTTTTTTTTAAGAGATATTTGTTTTTAAAATGAGGCATTGGGTCTTCCAATGCTGAGACCTCAGTAGCTAGAGACAAGTGAATACTTAGGACTTAAGTCCCAGAGAGGAATCCTAATTCTACCCCCTTCCCCCCTGCCCCTATGCTCCATTCTCTGCCTCTTCTCAATCCACTACTTTTCCACTATTATGATGTATCCTGCTATGGTCAACATTAGAAAATAAAGCAATACCTCCAGAAAAATCTTCTGTGGCCGCTAAATTAGAGGACCTACTTTCAGGGCCTCACTCTGACACTAGTGTGGCCATCACCTGCCCTTTCACAGTCTTGGTTTTCTCATCTGTAAAATGAGGTTAGTAATATCTGCTCCTCCCGCCCACCTGAAGTCTGCCATGAGTTTCAAATGCCTTTATGCTTTTGGAATTGCTACTTAAACGCCATAATGACCATCACTGTGCTGCTCGTTGCTTGCATGATTACAGGCACTTGCAGAGAAGCAACCTGTAAGGGAAATGGGACGCCCACATGAACTGGCCACACCAGACTGATCAAAGCTCCTCCAGGGTGTATTTCCTGCTCTGGACCGTTAAGGACCCATTAAAACCCAGGCCTTAACTAAACTCACCCATTTAACACACGCATGCTCTGCCCTTCCGGCGTGGCTCCACAGCTGAGCGTGGACCCGTGGACTAGGAGGTCACGGTTCCCGGTCAGGGCACATGTCCGGGTTGCAGGCTCAATCCTGAGTAGGAGGCGGGCAGGAGGCAGCCGACATCAATGACTCTCTCTCATCATTGATGTTCCTATCTCTCTCTCTTGCCCTTTTCCTCTCTCTGAAATCAATAAAAAACATATTTAATAAATCAGTGAAAACACCCATGAGCTGTTTTTCACAGCCGGCGCCAAGCCATGGGCATCTCTCAGAGCAAGAGAAAGACCCACCACAGAAGCGAAAACATGAGCTGGGGTGCCCTGCGGCCAGCACTGGGGTTGCCCCGAGGCGCGCACACAGTCCGCGTGCAGGGGGCAACAAGAAGTACCCAGCCTTGAGGCTGGACGCGGACAACTTCTTCCGGGGCTCCGAGTGTTGTACGGGCAACACAGGGATCATGGATGTTGTCGACCATGCACCCAGCCGCCAACTGGTGCGCACCTAGACCCTAGAAAAGAGCCGCCTCGTGCTCACTGACAGCACACCCAGCCGCAGCCGCAGTCCCACTGGGACAGTGACGGCGAACCTTTTGAACTCGGGGGGTCAGCATTTTGAAAAACCCTAACTTAACTCTGGTGCCGTGTCACATATAGAGATTTTTTGATATTTGCAACCATAGTAAAACAAAGACATATTTTTGATATTTATTTTATATATTTAAATGCCATTTAACAAAGAAAAATCAACCAAAAAAATGAGTTTGCGTGTCACCCCTGACACGCGTGTCATAGGTTCGCCATCACTGCACTAGGCACTGACCCTGGGCCAAGCCAACCCCTGAGGAGGAAGAGACTTTAAACAAAAAATGTTCAAAGGAAATTCAGAAAAAGTAGGATGAAAGCAGAAAGAATGCCAAAATCAGCAGTCTTCTCGAGGAGCAGGTCCAGCAGGGCAAGCGTCCTACGTGCTTCTCTCGAGAACAGGCCAGTGTGGCCCAGTAGCTAACTCTCTGCTGGAGGGCAAGGAACTGGAGCTCTAGTTGAGGGAAACCAGGCCCTGAAAGGCAAATACACGCCCTCCCTCCTATCTTAGCCCATGTCATAAAGGTGCTTATTGTCCTAAAAAACACACAAGAAAGCCCTCGCTGGTTTGGCTCAGTGGATAGAGCATCGGCCTGCGGACTGAAGGGTCCCCAGTTAGATTCTAGTCAAGGGCACGTGCCTGGGTTGCCGGCTCGATCCCCAGTAGGGGCATGCAGGAGGCAACCAATCAATAATTCTCTCTCATCGTTGATGGTTCTGTCTCTTTCCTCCTCCCCCTCCCTCTCTGAAATCAATAAAAAATATATATATTTTTAGCCGAAACCGGTTTGGCTCAGTGGATGGAGCGTCGGCCTGCGGACTGAGGGGTCCCGGGTTCGGTCCCGGGTTCGGTTCCAGTCAGGGGCATGTGCCTGGGTTGCGGGCGCTTCCCCGGTGGGGGATGTGCGGGAGGCGGCTGATCGATGTTTCTCTCTCATCGATGTTTCTGGCTCTCTGTCTCTCTCCCTTCCTCTCTGTAAAGAATCAATAAAATATATTTTTAAACACACACACACAAAAGAAAAACACCCATGTTCTGCTTGGCTCCAGTTATGCAGCCTAGTTATGCTTGGAAAGGAAGACATTCTCAGGTTCTCTTTACTCTGCTGCCCTCATTCGATCCATCCTACTCACAAGACCAAGTTGTGGCAACTCAAAAATCGTTAGGGTAGAGCTCTAAAAGAGCAAAGCTCTCCATGGTTTACTTGGCTGGAAGACCATGTCCGGGTTGGAAAACAGGCTAGCAGTGTAAACTTGAGCAAGTCATTTGACCTCTTAGGATGTCAACATTCTTTTCTCTAAAGTTGGGACAATAGTACCTGCCTCACAGGATTGTTGTAAAGATTTTTTTTTATTGATTGATTTTAGAGAGAGAAAAGAAGAGGGAGAGAAGGAGAGAGAGAGAGAGAGAGAGAGAGAGAGAGAGAGAGAGAGAGAGAGAGAAAGAGAGAAATATATCAATTTTGTTGTTCCACTTATTAATGCATTCATTGGTTGATTCCTGTATGTGCCCTGACCGGCACTGGTTACACAGGTGTACTAGCTTTGTTACTACTCATCAAGCTGTGTACTTATGATCTGTCACTTACCTATGTTACATTTTTCATAAAAGGTTTACTAAAAAAGCCTCCTTTCTGTTAAATTTAAATTTTTCATAATGACTTAGTAAAGGATTGGTAAAAAACAGAGAGTTTGATATGATTTTTCCTTTGCAAGTGATCAGGGTCTTGAGAGTAACGGGAAATCACTGTAAAATCAGTAGCTTAGCTTTAGTATGAATTTGCATTTCTTCGTGTTTAGTGATGGTGATCTTTGTCTCACTCATCCTGCCTTAGCCTTTACTTCTGGCTCCCTTGGCAATATCAGTGTATTTCATTTCTGTTTTAGGAGGTGAGGAGGTTGATTTCAGAATCAAGTGGATCTTTAGGGAGAGAGGGAGGGAGGAAAGGAGAGGAAGAAAGCGGGGGAGGAGAAAGAGGGAGGGAGGAATGAGAACAGGGTTTACAGGCCAGGATGTATACAAAGGCCCTGCCATATTCTAGCCCCAGTATACCAGCCATTGACTATGCCCCGAGTTTTCCTGTCCCCAGGATTTTGTTCATACTGTTTTCTCAACCTCAAGTTGCCCCCATCTTTCCCCTCAACGTGCTAATCCCCACTTTTCCTTCAGCGGGGCATTGTGCCTCCAATGCTGAACACAGGCCCAGACAGCAGCAAGTGCTGAATGAATGAAACCACCTTTAAAAAATGTAAAACAGTCTCTGCGCTGCTAAAACCCCTGCTGGTGGTTTCTCCAACCCACCTGGATTTTAAATCCATAGGCCTACCAGGACCTGTATGATCTAGAATTGTCTACTTCCGTACTATTAATGTCTTGCTCACTTTGCTGATAGCACACAGGCCGCCTCTTTTATTTCTCGGACCTGGCCCAGCTCCTTCCTGCTTGAGGGCCTCCGCACTTGCGGCTCCCCTTGGCTGGGAGCTGAGAACGTTCTTTCCCTAGATACCTTCTGTATGGCTCCCTCCTTCCTATCATGTGTATCGCAGCTGAACCGTCACCTTTTCAGAGGTCCTGACCTTCCTAATCAAAAGAATCTTCCTAACCAATCACTCTCACCAGTCACTTTAATCTCTTTATGGTGCTATCACAATCTAAAATTATCTGTTCACTTGTTAATTGACCAGTCCACTATAATATAAATTCCTTGTGAAATTAGGGTCCCTTTCTATTTTGTTCACTGCTGCACCCAGTGCCTAGGACACTGCTGGTTCATAACAAATGCTCAGTAAACAAGTATTTGTGGAATGACTTACTACATGTTTATTTTGTACAAGACACTGTCCTAAATGCTTCATATATACTAAGGCATTTAATTCTCATAACACCCTATGAAGTCAGTGTCATTATTGTCATTTTACAGCTTGGGTAGACTGAAGCACAGAGAGGTTGGGAAATTTGCCTAACTTCAAACATTAACAAGTGACCAAGCTGGTATTTGAATTCAAAGTCTGACCGACGAAGTTTGCTCTAGTTCCAAAACACAGCAGCTCATCAGCATCACGTGCACTTTTTTAAAAAATATTTTTTATTGATTTCAGAGAGAGGGAGAGGGAGAAACCTCAATGATGAAAGAGAACCATTGATCCGATGCCTCCTGCACGCCCCCTACTGTGCCCAGACCAGAACCGAACCGCGATCTCCGGGTTCATCATAGGCTGACGCTCAACCACTGAGCCACGCCGGCCGGGTACGTGCACGTTTTTAAAAAGTAAACTCTTGGCCCTGAGACCCTGATTCCACAGGTGAGGCGTGAGGCTCGAAATCTGTGACTGATAAAGGATAACAACGCGCCGCCCGATCAGGGCATGTAGAGGTGCCGTACTTCCTTCCCAGGGCGCATCGGGCCTGTCCCCGCCCCCTGTGCGGCGCGAAGGCCGTTGGGAGTTGTAGTTGCCGGGTATCGTTTGCCGGCGCCCCGGAAGTGACGTCAGTGCCGCCTTCTTTCCTCTCCGCGTTTCCGCTGTTTCGCGGTGTGACTCGCAGGCCCAGCCGGTAGGTATTTCTTGGTCCGCGTGTTTCAAGAAGGAGGGCCCGGGTCGGGGTACGCGCAGGGGCGGTGCTGGGTGGCGGCCGGGAGGCGGCGGCTCGGGCCCCTGCTCGCGGCGCGTCACTCCGGCTCTCCCGCAGGTCCGGCCGCGCCCGCCGCAACCCTCAGCGCCGTCGCCATGTCGCGGTTTTTTACCACCGGTTCGGACAGCGAGTCCGAGTCGTCCCTGTCCGGGGAGGAGCTCGTCACCAAACCTGTCGGGGGCAACTACGGCAAACAGTGAGTGGCAGGGCTTGCGTCGTGTGCCCACTCGGGAAGCGCGGGTTCGCGGGAGTGGGGAGGCCGTGCGTGCGGGATGGGGGAGAAAGGAGGTGGGAGCGGGAGGTTCCCTGGGAGGCGGCGAAAGCGGGTTCTGAGGATGCTGAGAGTTTAAGGCGCCGGAACGGCATTGGAGGGACAGCCTTCACGTTTAGGGCGCCGTGAGCTGGGAACCCACCGGAGACCAGGGATGTCCGAGAGGTTTCCCGCCGGCCGGGCCTGTTGCATCCGCTTCCTCACTGGCCTCCTTGTCCACAGCCTTGGTGCCCCCCCAGCCTCCCCTCCTCTGTTCGGCATCGGACCCCAAAAGGCACCTTGCTGTGGCTCTGAAGCCCAGCCACCTGGCGCTGCGGGCGGGGACTTAAAACACCTGTTGTATTCCTGGTGTTTACCTCCGCTTAAACGTCCTTCCCCGCCCTGCAGATTAAAAACTCTTTTCACCCCTTGAAACAGTGGCGTGGTGTTTCTCAGCTTGCTGTCACACACCACGGCACCATCATCATTTTGCCACATGACTGTCTACTGTTTAAAAATACATGTTGGAAGGCTCTGGTGGGAGCGCTCAGTTGGTTAGAGCCTCCTCCTGATTCACCAAGGTTGCGGATTTGATCGCAGGTCAAGTGAACCAATGAATGCATGAATAGGGGGAGCAACAAATCGATGTTTCTCTCAAGTCAATAAGAAAGAGAGAGAGAGAGAGAGAGAGAGAGAGAGAGTGAGTAGCATGGCGTCTGGCGCAAGGATGATGTGGGGGGAGGGGGTTTGGGGGAAATTAGTAAGATAGAAGAGAGAGATTGATAGCTGAATGCTGTCTGTGGTCTGTTTTCTCATTACTAAAGAGAAATATGGCCCTGACCGGTTTGGCTCAGTGGATGGAGCGTCAGCCTGCGGACTCAAGGGTCCCAGATTCGATTCCGGTCAAGGGCATGTACCTTGGTTGCGGGCACATCCCCAGTGGCGAGTGTGCAGGAGGCAGCTGATCGATGTTTCTCTCTCATCGATGTTTCTAACTCTCTATCCCTCTCCTTTCCTCTCTGTAAAAAAAAAAAATTATATATATATATATGTATATATATATATAAAGAAGAGAAATATGGGTTGCCCGGCCCATGTGGTCTGGTGGTTGAGCGTCAACCTATGAACCACGAGATCACAATTCGATTCCGGCCAAGGGCACATGCCTGGGTTGGGGCTCGATCCCCAGTGGGGGCTGTGCAGGAGGCAGCCGATCAATGAGTCTCTCTCATTGATGTTTCCACCTCTCTCTCCCTCTCCCTTCCTCTCTGAAATCAATTTAAAAATTTAAGAAAAGAAAAATACTGGCAGTGGAAGTGTTAAAGCCACTGAGACTTTCTTTGTCCTTGGCCTCTCACACTCTGGGACACATTGTTTTCTAGGACCTAGTTCAGGTACCACTTTCCTGAACACTTGCCCATTCATTCTAGCTACAGTGCCCCTTTCTCAGCTTCTTTCAGTACTTCTTAGTGCCTGTCTTCACATAGTGAGTTTTGTGGCATCGTACACAAGCATCGTTGTTTACTTTTGAGAGGATGGAGATCTGTGTGTGCTCCATAACATTTGGCAAAAGGCCTTACTTGAAGTAAGCTTAAAAGATTGAGTTGTATATGAGGAGGCTATGAAGAGGCAGGATCAAGTAGGGTGAGTGTGGTACCAATGGCCTAAGCTACTCAGTTCTATCTTCCCCATCTGAGAAGTAGGGATCACTTGGAAAGACCGGAAATAGAAAGGGAGATTAACGTTCTCTGTTCCTTCAGGCCCTTGTTGCTGAGTGAAGATGAAGAAGACACCAAGAGAGTGGTTCGAAGTGCCAAGGACAAGAGGTGAGGCCATGGGGAGCCTCTGGAGCAGCGGCTCATTGGACGGTGGGTGATGGTGAGTGTGTCCAATATGCCGTTGGTCCCCCAACCCAGGTTTGAGGAGTTGACCAACCTTATCCGCACCATCCGTAATGCCATGAAAATTCGGGATGTCACCAAGTGCCTGGAAGAATTTGAGCTCCTGGGAAAGGCCTATGGGAAGGCTAAAAGCATTGTGGACAAGGAAGGTGTCCCCCGGTTCTACATCCGCATCCTGGCTGACCTGGAGGACTATCTTAATGAGGTGTGACTCCTGTGGGGAAGGGGACCCAAAGGGGTGTGAACCTGGGGCCTGCTTCTAACCCACTTCAGGGATCATATCCCCTCTTGGTGGTTTGCCCTATATACAGTGTTTCCCAGAACACAGGGAATAAGGGGATAGAGTGAAGAGAAGGACCTTTTTTATTTTTTAGCCAAGAATTTTAATTGTACTTATTTTTACATTATCTCTTATTTGTGGTTTTGTACTTTTAGTGGTGATATGTAAAAGGTCTTTTAAAAATAACAGGTGTAATAAGTAGTACGGATGGTGTGCAGATATATTAAAAAATGGTGGTAAAGCCTGAAATTTAGGAAATACTATTTAGTCTCAGATTCCTTTCTTCTCTCTTTGTTCCTTTAGCTATGGGAAGATAAGGAAGGAAAGAAGAAGATGAACAAGAACAACGCCAAGGCCTTGAGCACTCTGCGCCAGAAGATCCGAAAATATAACCGAGATTTTGAGTCCCATATTACAAATTATAAGCAGGTGGGGGTGCTAGGCGCAGACTCTTTGAACTGTGGGGACAGTGACCTCATGACAGACAAAACATTTGCAAATGGGAGATGTGACAGAAGGAGTCATGACAAAACTCTAGGGTGGAGGGGTAGTATGGTGTGGTGGTTGGTAGGCATCCTTAATTATGGTCTCATTTATTTCCCTCTTTAAAGAACCCTGAGCAGTCTGCAGATGAAGATGCTGAGAAGAATGAGGAGGATTCAGAAGGTGAGAGAGAATACCCTTATTGCAAATGGTTAGGAAGTCTAAAATTAGTGGGTCCCTTGGCCTGGTTTCTTGGTTGTCCTTCAGCCTTGCTCTTCCCACCAGGCTCTTCAGATGGGGATGAGGACGGAGTCAGTGCTGCGGCTTTCTTGAAGAAGAAATCAGAAGCTCCTTCTGGGGAGAGTCGCAAGTTCCTCAAAAAGATGGAGGTCAGAGCCAGGGTTATAATGAGGGGTGATTTGCTTCCCATGGGCCATTCTTGGGAGAAGAAAAGTCTCATAGAACCCTAGGGTTAGGAGGGGTTGGTTTAGTGGAGTGTGGTTTGAGAACAGACTTCCTCTTGGATCAGAGCACTGAGTGCACTGGAATATGGAAAACTGGATTCTGGGGCAAGTCACTACTCTCTGGCCCTGGTGGTCTATTCTAGGTCTTAATATCCTGATTCCATGAAGAACCACTCTTGTTCCCATCTGTAAGCCTCTGAAACGTGTGTTATGGGAGCAGAGAGAGTCGTCAGTCTCCCCATCTTGTCTCTACTGATCCTTTTTTCCCCTCCAAGGATGAAGATGAGGACTCAGAAGATTCAGAAGAGGATGAAGAGTGGGACACAGGTTCAACATCTTCTGACTCAGACTCAGAGGAGGAGGAAGGGAAACAGACCGTGCTGGCCTCAAGATTCCTTAAAAAGTAAGAGAAGTGGTACCTCGCTACAGTGGGAAGAGTAGGACACCGTTAATCGTCTTGAAGGTGGTTGCTTCTTCCATGGAGTCCTTTCAGGTTGTAGATGCCAACTGCTCCCTTTTCACAAAGGGATCTCAGAGTCTAGTACACTGGTTGGCCAAGCTCACAAAGCTAATGTGTCCTGAGGATTGGGTTTGAAAGCTCCAGAGTCCAAATATTTAACGATGACATTATTCACTACACGTGGACTGAGTGTAAATCTCAGTTTGGCACTGATTCATTGTGCAGTGCTGGACAAGTTATAGAGCATTTTCCGTCTCTGGTTTCCTCATCTGTAAAATGGGATGGTACTTAACCCTGTCTCAAGGATAGCTGCAAGAATAGGGAGGTGATATAGAGAAATGGCTTAGCCCAGTATTGAAATGGGAGCTCTTAGTGATGGTAGCTATTATTATCTTTATTTCAGAGATCTTCTTAGTGTATACCGTAGTACTTCTTAGTATATAGCAAGCCTTCCCGAATAATCCTGGGACCGTCATAGAATGGGAAAACTTAGTCTTTTATTTAGTAGCTGTACAACTTTGGGTAAGTTACTTAACACTCATCGATCAGCTGCTTCCTGCACTTCCCCTATTGGAGATGGAGCCCACAACCCTGGCATGTGCCCTGACTGGAGTCGAGCCATGACCTCAGGGTTCATTGGTCAACACTCAACCACTGAGCAACACTGACTGGGCAACACTGCTCTTTTAGTTGGCAGAACTATTGCTGCTTTTTGTGTTGGCTTTTCTGCTTTTAAAAGTTGGCATTGCCCTAACCGGTTTGGCTCAGTGGATAGAGCATCGGCCTGCGGTCTTAAGGGTCCCAGGTTCAATTCCAGTCAAGGGCATGTACCTTGGTTGCGGGCACATACCCAATAGGGAGTGTGCCGGAGGCAGGTGATCGATGTTTCTCTCTTAACGATGTTTCTAACTCTCTATCCCTCTCCCTTCATCTCTGTAGAAAATCAATAAAATATATATTTTTTTAAAAAAGAAACTTAGGAAAGTCTTTTTACTAGCCACCAACTAATCAACTTAAAATTTGTTCCCAGGTCAGTGTGGACAGAGCAGTTAGTATCAGAGAACAACTATATTTCTTAGGGATTCTCTGGGAAACCTTAGAGATTAGCAGTGGAGCAACATGACAGGCTATTTCTGTGTCTGCAGCGGCCTGGTTACCTCTGCCTTATTAGAACAGGCTATATTGTTCCCTTCATAAGAGTCTCAGTGCGTGTAAAATGGTGACATACCTTGGAAAGTCATCCAGCAAATTCAATGCTTAGTGGTCCTTGTTGTGGTTAATGGTTAACTTTAGGTCATTCTTGTAGAGTGTAGCTTGGATGCAGGACTCTACAGAGGAAAGAAACTTCGTGGTAGGAAGAAGCTGTAGGGAGAAGGGGACTGGTCTCTCATTTCCTGTGTCTCCCGGCAGAGCCCCGGCCACAGAGGAGGACAAGAAGGCTGCTGAGAAGAAACGGGAGGACAAAGCCAAGAAGAAGCACGATAGGAAATCTAAGCGCTTGGATGAGGAGGAGGAGGACAATGAAGGCGGGGAGTGGGAAAGGGTCCGAGGTGGAGTGCCCCTCGTTAAGGTGAGAATTTTAGAATTAAAATGAGTTGGGAAACAGTTTGGAAGAGCATACAGGCCCAGTCTGATTGGGTTGGGAGAAAAGTTAAGGCAGGAACGAATTCCTGTTGGCTTGCACATGACAGGATCTGTGTTGCCTAGGAGAAACCAAAAATGTTTGCCAAGGGCACTGAGATCACCCATGCTGTTGTCATCAAGAAACTGAATGAAATTCTGCAGGCACGAGGCAAGAAAGGAACTGATCGGTGAGATTCGTGGATCCGGGTTGTGGGACTACAGGGTGGAGGTTGAGGCTGTTTTGGAAGATGTGTGTGTGTGGCTCCATAGAAGGAATGGTCTTCATAAACCATCCCAGTCCATTTTCTGCTGTTTACTCTCCCTTTGACCTTAAGTCAATCACTTGTCCTCTTAGGACTGTTCCCATCTATAAAATGGGAATAATGCTCACCTTCTTTAGTCACTCAGTGACTAAAGAGGATGATAGCTTGTTAGCATCAGTGCTGTTTCTGTTTGAAATTTATAAAGGAGAAGCAAGTATATAGGAGTGAGGATGGGGGTATTGGGAATGAGGCTGCCTTACTTGTGCAAAGGAAGCATGCTGTATGACAGGATGAGATTTTTGACTTGTCTTTGATGCCTCACCCTGTTCTGGACCCTCTAGTGCATCCCAGATTGAGCTGCTACAGCTGCTGGTTCAGATCGCTTCTGAAAACAATCTTGGGGAGGGTGTCGCCATTAAGATCAAGTTCAATATCATCGCCTCTCTCTATGACTACAACCCCAACCTGGCTACGTACATGAAGGTGAGGGCAATAAAGAGGAGCATTCCAAGGCTGAGCTGGTGGGTTGGGGGAAGGTGCCTAGTGTCTTAAAACTCAAGGGCTGTGGCCCTAGCTCCTTTGGCTTAGTGGATAGAAGCGTCAGCCTGTGGACTAAAGGGTCCTGGGTTCAATTCCAGGTAAGGGCACATGCCTGGGTTGCAGGCTCGATCCCCGGTGGGGGGCATGCAGGAGGCAGCCGATCAATGATTCTCATCTTTGATGTTTATCTCTCTCTCCCTCTCACTTCCTCTCTGAAATCAATAAAAATATATTTTAAAACCTCAAGGGCTGTGGAAACAGTCTTAGTAGTTGAAGGCTCTGTGTGTTCTGGTGAAGGGGCTTTTGGGAGGCTCCTCCACATTCCCCCTGCACACCTCTGACTGCCATCTGATCTCTTGGCAGCCTGAGATGTGGCAGAAGTGCCTGGATTGCATCAATGAGCTGATGGACATCCTGTTTGCAAACCCTAACATCTTTGTTGGAGAGAACATTCTGGAAGAGAGTGAGAACCTGCATAATGTTGACCAGGTAAAGAGAGGAATTGGCAGGCTAATTGGAGATGTGTATGTTGTCTGCTTTGAGAAAGTTTGATGGAAATAACGATCAAGTTTGGACTGAGGTATGGGCTGGTTGGTTTACTACTCCTTTATCTTTACAGCCACTGCGTGTCCGTGGCTGTATCCTAACTCTGGTGGAACGGATGGATGAAGAATTTACCAAAATAATGCAAAATACTGACCCTCACTCCCAAGGTGAGCCTGAGCAAGCATGGACATCACTGAGAGGAAATGTGCAAGGACTAAAACTAAGGATTATACTAAACGAGCATTTGGAAAGCCAGTTTTTTCCCCAGAGCATTCACTCTGGAGGGCCTGAGATACTGGGTCACTCTCCCTTAAATCCTGATTCAGTGGGTCTGAGTGGGGCCTCAAATTTGCATTTCTAACATGTTTCCAGGTGGTGCAGTTGGTCTGGGAACCACACTTCGGGAATCATTGGGGTACGGCCTCTGCCCATTTGGCTTGTTTAGCTTGGATCAGGGACATTGGGGTGGGGAAAATACAGGACATTTCCAGAGTAAAATGTGAATGCCCACATGTACCCACTGAGTCAAGGATGTCGCAGTGAACAAGGCAGCAAGACGCCTTCATGCTCATTGAGTTCACATTCAGTGCTGGGGGACGGCAGTAAACCTTTGTTTTTTCCCAGATAAACAAATGAGGTAATTTTAGATGATATCAACTCTGAATTCGAAATTCAAATTGGGACCTGTGCTAGAGCCTCGAAGAGTAGCAGCTTTAGATAATGGTTGAACAGAGCATCCTTAGGTAGAGGCTATTTGAGGTGAGATCAGAATGAGGAGGAGGGGGAGTTAATCGGAAGGAATTAGCAGAAGAGAACACCTAACAGGAGGAACAGAAAGTGAGCGTGGTGTATACCAGGACAGGATCTGATGGGTGCAGAAAACATACATAGGCAACTGGATTGGTCAGGGACGGGTGACTGAGAAAGCCTGGGTGCCTGGCTGAGCTGAGGATGGTGCTCTCCCTGCCAGAGTATGTGGAGCACCTGAAGGATGAGGCGCAGGTGTGTGCCATCATTGAGCGTGTGCAACACTACCTGGAAGAGAAGGGGACCACTGAGGAGATCTGTCGTGTCTACTTGAGGCGCATTCTCCACACCTACTACAAGTTTGATTACAAGGCCCATCAACGGCAGCTTACCCTCCCTGAGGGCTCCTCAAAGGTGAGTGCTTGGCCAAGTGTCGGGGGGGAGAGAGAGATGTCAGTCTGTCCTACATATCTGTCAGGAGTTGGTGGCAAACTTCCTTCCCTGGGAGCTTCCTGAAGTGGAACTTCCTGGGGTGAGGCTGGGTGGAGTCTCCTATTTGGTTGCTAATGCCTAAGCCATTTAGAGCCACTGTCTTTGTTGGTACCTTCTCTTCCCCTCACCAAACAATAACATCACCCCCGCTCCCCTGCCCCCCAGTCTGACCAAGATCAGGCAGAAAATGAGGGTGAGGACTCAGCTCTGCTGATGGAGAGACTTTGCAAGTACATCTATGCCAAAGACCGCACAGACCGAATTCGCACATGCGCCATCCTCTGCCATATCTACCATCATGCCCTGCACTCCCGCTGGTACCAGGCCCGTGACCTCATGCTTATGAGCCACCTACAAGACAACATTCAGCACGCGGATCCTCCAGTACAGGTAGGATGAGGAGACGCTCTGGTTTTAGTGGCAAAGGGAAGACCAGGCCAGGTCCCTATTGGAGCACAGTGGCTCAATCAAATTAGTCACTTTGGCTGATTCAGATGTAAGTAAACCTTTGGTCTTTCCCAATTGCCAGCATTCTTTGATCCCGTGCGTATTAACATTTTATTGTACTGGTCCAACAGCATTAGAGTCCTGTGGGATAGAGATTTGGGTTCAACTAACATTTATTATTCCTCTAATGTGTCTACTTCGGCACATTAGGTGATCATCTTGTTTAAAAAGGTGAAAAGAACTCTTTAAGAAGTTGTCAAACCAATTGGAAGACAGGGATCCAAATGTAATGTGACGTGTTGGGACACAACAGTGGAGCAACTAATTTTGTGTGTGCTTCATTGTGAGGATATTTGAAGCTGTGTCTTTAAATGTGTGTTTAATATAATTAATACTCACGTGGTGAATATTTGGTGAACCTTCCTGATGGTGGTTTTTAAATAGCACTTTCATTTGTTCTTTTTTACTTCATTGTATGACTCTTTTTCTTTTCAATTACAGTTTACTTTTACATTAGTTTCAGGTGTACAAAGTGTTTCCCCTGACAATTCTGGTGCCACCTGGCACCATACATAGTTGTTAAAATATTGATTATATGTCCTCTGCTGTACTTAGATCTTATGACTATTTTGTAACTACAAATCTGTATTTATCAATCCCTTCACCTTTTCACCCAGTTCCCCAATCCCTCTCCCCTCTGGCGATCATTGGTCTTCTCTGCATTTATGTACCTGTTTCTGGTTGGTTGGTTGGTTGGTTGGTTGGTTGGTTGGTTGGTTGGTTTATATTGTTCTTTAGATTCCACTTATAAGTGAAATCACATGGTATTTGTCTTTCTCTGACTGATTTTACTTCACTTAATACTTTCTAGGCCCATCCATACTATCACAAATAAGAAATTTTCTTTTTTGTGTCAGAGTAATATTTCATTGTATAAATGTACCACAGCTTTTTTATCTGCTTGTCTATTGATGGACACTTGGACTGCTTTCATAGCTTGGCTTTTGTAAATAAGGCTGCAGTGAACATAGGGGTGCATATATTCTCTTGAAGTAGTGTTTTGGGTTTCTTTGGATATATTCTCAGAAGTGGAGTCATTGGATCATAAGGAAGTTCCATTTTAAATTTTTTGAGGAACTCCATACTGTTTTCCATAGTGGCTGCGCCAATCTGCATTCTCACCACAGTGCACTGGGTTTCCCTTTTTCCAGATCCTCTCCCACACTTGTTGATTTACTGATGGTAGCCATTCTGACAGTTAGGAGGTGATATCTCATTGTGGTTTTAATTTGCATTTCTCTGATGATTAGGAATGCTGAGCATCTTTTCATGTCTATTGGCCATCTGGTTGTCCTGTTTGGAGAAGTGTCTATTCAGGTCCTTTGCCCACTTTTAAATTGGATTGTTTGGTTTTTTGATGTTGACTTGTATGAGTTCTTTTAAATTTTGGATATTAATCCCTTATTAGATGTATCACTGGTGAATATGCTCTCACATTCATTGACTTTTCATTTAGTTGATGGTTTTCTTTGCTGTGCAAAAACTTTTTAATTTGATGTAGTCCCATTTGTTTATTTAGTCTTTTGTTTCCCTTGCCCAAGAAGATATATCAGAAAAAATATTACTAAGAGAAATGTCCAAGATTTTATTGCCTACATTTTCTTATAGGATTTTTATAGTTTCAGGTCTTACATGTAAGTCTTTAATCCATTTTTAGTTTATTCTTGTGTATGGTGTAAGAAGGTGGTGCAGTTTCATTTTTTTGCACGTATCTGTACAACAACATTTATTGAATAGACTCTTTAGCCCCATTGTATATTCTTGCCTCTTTTGTTGAATATCAATTGGCTACAAAGGTGTGGGTTTATTTCTGGACTCTCTATTCCATTGATCCATGTCTGTTTTTATGCCAGAACCATACTGTTTTGATTACAAGTTCTTTTTTTTTTTTTTTAAATTAAATCTTTATTGTTGAGATTATTACATTTGTTCCTTCCCCCCCCCCCATAACTCCCCTCCTCCCAGTTCCTGCCCCACCCTCCGCCCTCACTCCCCACCCACTGTCCTCATCCATAGGTGCACGATTTTTGTCCAGTCTCTTCCCACATCTCCCACACCCCTTCCCCCCCCCCAAGAATAGTCAGTCCATTCCCTTTCTATGTCCCTGATTCTATTATAATCAACAGTTCATTCTGTTCATCAGATTATTTATTCACTTGATTCTTAGGTTCACTTGTTGATAGATGCATATTTGTTGTTCATAATTTGTATCTTTACCTTTTTCTTCCTCTTCCTCTTCTTAAAGGATACCTTTCAGCATTTCATATAATCCTGGTTTGGTGGTGATGAACTCCTTTAGCTTTTCCTTATCTGTGAAGCTCTTTATCTGACCTTCAATTCTGAATGATAGCTTTGCTGGATAAAGTAATCTTGGTTGTAGGTTCTTGGTATTCATCACTTTGAATATTTCTTGCCACTCCCTTCTGGCCTGCAAAGTTTCTGTTGAGAAATCAGCTGACAGTCGTATGGGTATTCCCTTGTAGGTAACTGAGTTTCTTTCTCTTGCTGTTTTTAAGATTCTCTCTTTATCTTTTGCTCTTGGCATTTTAATTATGATATGTCTTGGTGTGGTCCTCTTTGGATTCCTTTTGTTTGGGGTTCTCCGCGCTTCTTGGACCTGTAAGTCCATTTCTTTCACCAGGTGGGGGAAGTTTTCTGTCATTATTTCTTCAAATAGGTTTTCAATATCTTGCTCTCTCTCATCTTCTGGCACCCCTATAATTCTGATGTTGGTACGCTTGAAGCTGTCCCAGAGGCTCCTTACACTATCCTCGCATTTTTGGATTCTTTTTTCATTTTGCTTTTCCGGTTGGATGTTTTTTGCTTCCTCGCATTTCAAATCATTGACTTGATTCTTGTGCTCCTCTGGTCTGCTGTCGGGCGTCTGTATAATATTCGTTATTTCAGTCCATGTGTGCTTAATTTCTAGTTGGTTCCCCAATATAAGATCGAGGGTCCTATTAGTTTTCGTGTAGATCTCATTAAGTTTATCGGCAGCTTCTAAACAGTTCTTGAGAGACCTTAAAAGTGTGGTTCTGAACTCTGTTTCTTCCATTGACAATTTTGTCCTGTTTCTTTGTCTCCGCATTTTGTTATGCTTCCTTGGTGCACCCCCTAGTGGTCTTTGTTCGCAGTCTTATAGATAAATCTTGATTGTTGTAGCTAATTCCAGGGAGGGTTTGACCTCCAGGCCAAGTGGCTATGAGAATCAGCTGTGTCAGCAGTGAGAGAACTTCTGTCCTCTAGGGAGGTGCTAATCTAGCCTTTGCCTGAGGCTATCCGGCAAATGCCTCTGTGCAGGGCTTGGGCGGGGTGGGTCGCACAGGATCAACAGGGTGGGCCGGAGAGAGCAGTTATGGCGGCTCTCAGTCCTGTCCCCAGGGGCTCTGCCTCTCTGAGTCCCAGCACCCGCTGCAAAGCTCGGAGAGAAAGCTGCCCTCGCTCTGACCGAAGCCAGACAGTCCCGCTTCTCCCGTTTGAGTCTGGGTCCCTAAAGACTCGCCCGGATCTGGTGCTCAGAGTCTGCGACTCCCTCCCGATTGAAAACACCAACCGCGCCCTCCGCCGCCAGCCCGCTCCGCGCACTCCGCACCTCAGAATTTGACTTCAGCACTGCGCCTCCTCTGAGTGTCCGTATGCGTTTCTCTTTCCTCCTAGTTGTAGGACTTCCACTCAGCCAGTGTTCCTGTGGTTCTGGGTGATGTCCCTTCCGTTTTTTTGATTTCACTTTTGAAGTAGTTGTTCAAAGCAGCAAACGCTGGCGTTAACCTATGCCGCCATCTTGGTTCTCTGATTACAAGTTCTTGATCTATTTTTGTCTGGATAGATTGCTGGTGTATTTCCAGTTTGTGAATGAAGCTGTTGTGAACATTAATGTACAAATCTTTGTGTGGATATATGTTTTCTCTTTGGTAATACTTAAGAGTAAAATTGCTGCATCATAGTGTAGGTGTATGTTTAGTTTTATTAGAAACTGAGGTGGTTGGTTATGTCATTTCATATTCCTACCAGTAATGTGTGAGTGTTCCTTGTGAATGTTTTATATTGTAGGTCTTTTTTAATTTTAGCCATATTGGTGGTTGTGTAATGGAATCCCATGGTGTTCATTTGTATTTCCCCAAAAACTCTTGAAATGGATTATTTTTTTGTTGATTTGTCCTTTATCTGTCTTCTTTCATGAAATGTCTGGTCAACTTTTGCTTACTGTTTTTGTTTGTTTGTTAATCCTCACCCGAGGATATTGATTTTCAGAGAGAGTGGAAGGGAAGGGGAGAGAAACATTGATGCGAGACACATTGATGGGTTGCCCCCTCACATCCACATTCCCTGAGTATCCAGCCTGCAACAGAGGTATGTGCCCTTGACCGGAATTGAACACTCGACCCTTCAGTCCACAAGCTGACGCTGTGACCACTGACCCAAACCGGCTAGAGCAACTTTTGCCTATTGCTTTTAAAGATTGGATTGTTCGTCTTTTTATTATTGAGTTGTAGGAATTCTTTATATATCCTGGATGCCAGTTCTTTATCAGGTCAAAGTTTTCCAAATAATCTTCTTCCATTTTGTGCTTTGCCTATTCATTTTCTTAACCATTCCTTTTGGTGTAGGTTTTTTTTTATGGTTATTTTCTGGGTCCTAGTGACAGAAACCTTTGCCTACTTGTAATTCATGAAGATATTCTTCTCTGTATTTTTTTTTTTAAGTTCTTATGGTTTTAGCTTTCACATTTAAATCTGTGATTTTTGCGTATGGTGTGAAGTCAGGGTCAGAGAAGGTCTATCCCCATTGTATTGCTTTGGTGCCTTTGTGGAATACTACTGGACCCTTTAAGTGTGAGTGTATTTCTGGGCTCTCTGTTCTGGTCCATTCATTCATGTTTTTGTCTGTCTTTATGCCATTATAATACTGTCTTGATTGCTGTGCCTTTAGAGTAACTCTCAAAAGTCAGTGATAAGAGTCCGCCAACTTTTTTTTTTTTTTTTTTGCAATGATTTGGATATTTTGTGATCTTTGCATTTCCACATAAATTTTAGAGTCAGCTTGTCAGTTTCTACAAAAATATCTGCTGGGATTTTATCAAATCTATAAAATAATTTTAGGAAAATTCACATGTTAAGTAAATATTGAACCTTTCAGTCTTACATGTTATCTCTTCATTTATTTTCTTCAGTTTCTCTCTGCAATGTTGGAAGTATTAGACATCTTTTTAAAAAATTTTCCTGAATATCATGTGATATCTGACACTTTTGTAAATGTAATTTTTTTTAAAAAAGAAATCATTTTTCAATTGTTAACTTTCAGTGTATCCTACCATTTTGCTAAATTCACTTAGCTCTAGTACAGTCATGCGCTTCTTAATGAGGGGAATACGTTCTAGGAAATGCGTTGTTAGGTATAATGTTAGCTGCAGTATTTTGGTCAATATCCTTTCTCAGATTGATCCAAGTTCAATGAGAATTTTTGTCAAAACAGATATTGAATTTTGTCAAAAGCTTTTTCTGCATCTATTGAAATGATACACGGTTAATTTCTCCCTTGTTCTGTTCATTTGGTGAATAACCATGATTTTAGATTTTTATATAAGCCTTCATTCCTGAAATATATCCTACTTGGTCAAGATTTATTATCTCTTTTAAATGTTGCTAGATTCTGTTTACTAATAATTTTTAAGGTTCTTTGCATCTGTTTATGACTGATACTGACCTCTGTGTATTTGCTGTTATTAATACTTAGTCTTTCCCCCCTTAAAAAAGTCTGTGTTGCTTACAATCTTTTCGTCTTAATTAGTGGCAAGTCCATTTTTCAGTTGCCGAGGTCAGAAACTTTGGCATCATCCATGATTCTTGTTTTTCTCTCACGTACTACATCTGCTTCCCCAGCCATTTCTGTTCAAACTCCTTATCTAACCACTTATCACATTCAGTGCTACCCTCTGGTCTAAGCCACCATCATCTTGGTCTCTCTCTGCTTCTGACCTTCTTTAAAAAGAAGCAATCAAACAAAAAAAACTATTGAGTGGGTTTTTTTTACATATGTCCCCTTTTTCCCCCCATTGACCACTTCCAGTCCACCCCCAAAGGCTACTCTTAATACAGTAGCCATATTAAATTACGTCAGATTATATCACTTACTCGCTCAAAACCTTCCCATGGTTTTCCATCTTAAAATCCTTAACCTGGCTTACATGGCTGTGTGCTTGCTCATCCTCTGGTTTATGATCACATCTTTCTTATCAGCCGTGGCCATTTCACATTCCTGTTCCTCAAGTACACCTGGCACAACTCTTGCACATGGCCTTTGCCTTTGCTTTTTCTTTTTTCTACAATGCTTTTCTCCCAGTTACCTGCAGGACTTGCTCCCTCTTTTTCTATTAGGTATTTATTTAAACATTCCCATCAAGATGTGGCCTTCCCTAGTTATCCTGTATAAAATTGTGAGCTCCCACCACTACCACCACCACATAAACTCCCTTCATTTCCTCCTCTGCTTTATTTTCCTCCTTAGCACGAGTCCCACCTGTATATTGTGGTTCTTCTTCTTCCACACCCAATCCCTAAAATGGAAGCTCTGTGGTGGAGCAGGGACTTGTCTGTTTTGTTCTCAGTCCCATCCTATTGCCTGGTGCTCCCCACATCAGTGTATCATTTGTTGAGTATTTGTATATTTGTTGAATGAATGAACAACTTGGAATGACTTGCCCATCACTGTCACCTCTGAGTGCATCATCCTTTGCTCCCAGATCCTGTACAACCGCACCATGGTGCAGCTGGGCATCTGTGCCTTCCGCCAGGGCCTGACCAAGGATGCTCACAATGCCCTGCTGGACATCCAGTCAAGTGGCCGGGCCAAGGAGCTCCTGGGTCAGGGTCTGCTGCTGCGCAGCCTCCAGGAGCGCAACCAGGAGCAGGAAAAGGTGGAGCGGCGCCGGCAGGTGCCCTTCCACCTGCACATCAACCTGGAGCTGCTGGAGTGTGTGTATCTGGTGTCTGCCATGCTCCTGGAGATCCCCTACATGGCCGCCCATGAAAGTGATGCCCGCCGACGCATGATCAGCAAGCAGTTCCATCACCAGCTGCGGGTGGGCGAGCGACAGCCCCTGTTGGGTGAGTATGAGGCTCTGTAGTGGGACAAACTTCACTTCTTTGTTCCTTTATTACTTTTTAAGTGTTTTTATTTATTTCAGAGAGAGAAAGGGAGAGGGAGAGATGGAAACATCACTGATGAGAGAGAATTATTGGTCAGCTGCCTTCTGCATACTCCCTACTGGGGATCAAGCCCACAACCTGGGCATGTGCCCTGACTGGGTATTGTACCATGACCTGCAGACCAGCCAGGCTGTTCGTTGATTACTTTTAATAAAAGGATTGAGAGAAGCTAAAGGGAATAATTTGATTCTATTTGATTTAATGATATCTTCATAGAGAACCTTAAGGCATCCTTTTTACTTAATAGTTTCTCTAATCTCTCACCATAGGATACATTGTTCTGTCTTACAAATTAAGCTCCCCGCTTTCTGTTTTCTCTCATTTCAGTCTGCTTGTCAGCCTTACCTTTCTATAGAATTTATGCTGCTATACACCTCCACACCTTTAGAGGTTCTTCATTGCCTAGAGTAAAGCTCACTCTCCATAGTCACTAAGTCAAACTCATGACCTGTTTCCAGTGGTATTTCTTATTTAATATAAAGTTACATTTTATAGTACTTTTTTTCTGCCTGGCACTGTAAAAATAATTTATTCTTTATTACTAATAACTCTGTAATGTAGATACTATTATTACCCCCTTTTTCTTGATTCAGAAATTGAGGCATGGAAGTTAAGTGACTTGCCTAACTTTAACATAGCTGATGTGTGCCTCTCTAACCTTTATTCCTCTTTTTCCCCTTCATGTGCATTATTTTTTAGCCAACCAACTAGACCCTTGGCATTCCAGAATCTAACATTGGCCCCTCTGATCACTTCTGAAAGATCTGATCCATCAATCCAGCAGTTGAATGAGTTGATTTCACTGGGAAAGGAATTTGAATTGTGCCCTTCCAGTGGGGTTGAAGGACTTGGCAAGTGAGTCAGGCTTACTGTTCACGGCCGCATCCCTTTATAGATTTGTCCTCTGCTGGCTGTGTGTGTGGTCTGTTGAAGTGCAGGTGCCCCTTAGGCAGATTTTGTTTGGCTTTTGTGGTGATACTTTAATTGGAAATTTCCAGTGAAAGCCTGTGTTTCCAGCATCTCTTAGTGCTCTCTAGTTCACCGCAGTTACTACCATTCTGTGTCAGTGCCTGCAGTGGAGCCAAAAGCCAGTTTCTAGTTCAGCTCTACACTACTGCTTGGTTTGTAGAGAAATATCCTTTGAACCTCTAACCTTGCCTAATTTTCAGAAGTGATCAAATGGAAGCTAACACAAAAGGGTTGTGTCTTTCCTCATCCTTAGCCCTATTCACACATTTCTACTGGGCTTAAGCCGTGAACATGCTTAAGCTTGTTGTCCCCGTTTTGGGTTTGGCCCTGCTCATGGTTCCCTTCACCTGCCCTCCATTTCCAGTCTTGGAGCTCTTATACTTTATTGTCTACCCTGAATTCCAGCTCCTCTTTTTTTGCCATATCTATCTTCCTGGCTTGTTTCTCACAACTGTATTTTGGGGGCCAAAGTCCATCAGCATATCAAACCCATGACTTATCAGAATTTAAATTTAAAGTGAGGCTAAATTTTTTTATTATTATTATTGATTTTTTACAGAGAGGAAAGAAGAGGGATAGAGAGTTAGAAACATCGATGAGAAACATCGATCAGCTGCCTCCTGCACACCCCCTACTGGGGATGTGCCCGCAACCAAGGTACATGCCCTTGACCGGAATCTAACCTGGGACCCTTCAGTCCGCAGGCCGACGCTCTATCCACTGAGCCAAACCAGTTAGGGCGAGGCTAAATTTTTTTAAGAAAAGGAGTGAGCCACTTTAAAGAAAAATAAATTGATAACAGTGTGATATATAGTAGATATGGCAAAAATCATGAAGGTGGTATAAGAAGGAAGGAAGTTGGATAACTACCATTCCAGTTGAGATGTTAATTTTTTTTAGGTCAAGGATCCTTATAAGAATCTGATGGAAACTATGGACCCTTTTTCTAGAATAATATACATAAGGATACCCAAAGCAATTTGTCAACATTTTCAAGGAGGTCACTGGTTCCCTAAGCACATCATGGACTAATTTAGTCTAAATCTAAATCAACCTACTCTGATAGTAAAGGACTTGTACAATCACATGGCTGTTCAGTGGAGAGATGGGAAGGTCTCCAGGCTGGTTGTTGGCTCTCCCAGCCTGTGATCCTCCTTGAGCAGTGCTTGGGGCCAGAACCCTGGTGCCGGTTTTCCTAGTCCCTGCCTCATTCCCCACCTTTCAGGCCCCCCTGAATCAATGAGGGAACATGTGGTCGCTGCCTCCAAGGCTATGAAGATGGGCGACTGGAAGACCTGCCACAGCTTTATAATCAATGAGAAGATGAATGGCAAAGTGTGGGACCTTTTCCCCGAGGCTGACAAAGTCCGAACCATGCTGGTTAGGTGAGCCGAGGAGGGGAAATGTGAGTGGGGAAGAAAAGACTGGTTGGTCTCCTTCCCTGAAGATCTGTTCTTTATCCCATAGGAAGATCCAGGAAGAGTCACTACGGACCTACCTCTTCACCTACAGCAGCGTCTATGACTCCATCAGGTAGGATAAGCCCTGAGGAAGCAGAGCAGCCCCAGCTTTGTGGTCACAGGTCCTAGTTGCTCCCTGTCTTCTTTCTCCCCAGCATGGAGACACTGTCTGACATGTTTGAGCTGGACCTACCCACTGTACACTCCATCATTAGCAAGATGATCATTAATGAGGAGTTGATGGTAAGGGCCAGGGGTGGTAAATGGGCAGGTGAGTCATGGGGAGTTTGGAGTGGAGGGGACTGATCTGTGTCCTGTCCCTATCTCTGGCTCATTCCCGTCAGGCCTCCTTGGACCAGCCAACACAGACAGTGGTGATGCACCGCACGGAGCCTACTGCCCAACAGAACCTGGCTCTGCAGCTGGCGGAAAAGCTGGGCAGCCTGGTGGAAAATAATGAGCGGGTGTTTGACCACAAGCAGGGTACCTATGGTGGCTACTTCCGAGGTGAGTGGTTCCATCCCCTCTGCTCTCCCAGCGTCTTGACTCCCTGTCTCTCCGCTGGCATTCACTCCCTCCCCTTCCCGTCTCCCTCCTGCAGACCAGAAGGATGGCTACCGCAAAAACGAAGGCTACATGCGCCGGGGTGGCTACCGCCAGCAGCAGTCTCAGACAGCCTACTGATCACTTCTGCCCCCGTGGCTAGACCCTTCAACAACCTTTAAGTCCTAAACCACATCCCAGTCATTAAAGGTCTATTTAAACTTGTTATAGTTCCTGTTTGTCTGCATGTCGCCACAGAGGTGTTTAGGCAGTTCATTATGCTAGTTTTATTTCTTAGCTTCTACCCTATGACAGGCACAAGGCAGAAATATCTTGTACATATCTCTGACTTCAAAGAGCTTGCTGCTCTTTTGCATTTAACAAAAAATTGTAGCCACGTGGTAAGTTATAACAGGTGTGAAGGAAAGGTAGCGGCTATTTGAGCAGGATGTGACTGGGGCATAAATATCAGAAAACAAAATGGAGTAGGCAGTAGTGATGGCTCGTCCTTGCGGGTGGATGGGTGGTGGTGCACCATCAGGAAGAGGAGAGTGTGCCTAAACCTGTGTGAAGTGTGGTCCTTGGACCAGTGTGGGCCCGCAGTTAGTCTGTGACAAAACAGGCACCACAGTTAAGCATAGGCACTGAGAAACTTGGCCATTATCGTGACAGTGAAGCATGTGATTGTTTACCTCATTTGTGCACCGTTTTCAAAAGTATTGATGTAAACTGGGAGCTTTTTAAAAAAGAATACACCATATTTGAGAAGCATTGATGTAGGCAAAGGAATGAGAGCAAGTGCAAAGGATAGTGGTTTTTATTAAAGTGTATGTGTAGAGGACAAAGACTTGAAATGCTTTGGACTTTCGGAAACAAAATTCACAAATGGATTCAGTTTTAAGAATGGTTGTGGAGCAGCATTGTAAAGTATGAAGTTGGAGGCAGAGAGTCAATCAGAAAGTAAAAAGCATCTAAAGCAGCCGTGGGCAAACTATGGCCCGCGGGCCGTTTGAAATGAATAAAACTAAAAAAAAAAAAAAAAAGACCGTACCCTTTTATGTAATGATGTTTACTTTGAATTTATATTAGTTCACACAAACACTCCATCCATGCTTTTGTTCCGGCCCTCCGGTCCAGTTTAAGAACCCATTGTGGCCCTCGAGTCAAAAAGTTTGCCCACCCCTGATCTAAAGCCAGGATGGTTAGGATCAGAGGTGAGGGATTGAAGAGGCATATAGGTAACAAGCTGGACTTTCTGACCAGTTGAACCTGAGAGGAGTAGGAGTTTCCTGACTTAAGAATGACAGATTCTCTTGATGGGATATATAGGTGATAGAAAGAGCCCTTATCAAGAAGTAGTTGGGATATTCTTTGTGTTTAGGAACACAAGAACAGGATGCAGGGTGGGCTGATACGTTGAATTTAAGGTATTGGGGGCATAAGCAAGGCAGCTGGAAATGAGTTTGGTATGCATATTAATTAGGCTGTAAGCTGTGCTGCTATAACAAAGGGACTCCACAGTATTGATGCAAACAAAATAGAGTTGTCTCTTAAACAACATGGGTTTAAACTGGGCTGTCCACTTAAACACAGATACCAAGGGACAACTTAAGTTTTGGGGCAGGGCGTCAGAAGTTACACACAGATTTTCAACTGCATGAAACTTGGCGCCCCTAACTCCCATATTGTTCGAGGGTCACTGTCATTTACTTCTCATGTGACAGTCCAGGGATCAGGGAGTGGTCCAGGCTTAGGGTTAAGCAACTGTTAAACAAGATCATCTAAGGATTCAGGGTTCCACCGTCTTACTGCTCCAGCAACCCCTCCCCCTCCCCCGGGTGGTGGTTCTCATCTACATGGTTAAAGCTGGCTTACCAGCCCCACATCCTTGTTCAAGTCCATAGGAAAGGAAAGAGGAAGCAGAGGGCCTGGAAACCGCTCTTATAATTGGCTAGAACTTAGTCTCATATACTTGCTACCCTGTGGGGATCACTAAAATGCCTCTAGCTGAATAGTTGTGTATTCATTTAAACTTGGGGTGTATTCATTTAAACTTGGGGAGATTATAAATAAAAGAGAGTAGACACGGGGGACAATTAGTCTATCACAGAATGGAGAAAACAAAAGATTTTGAAGTGAGTGGTTTGTAAGTGGTTGTCAAAAGTATGGTAGTGGGTCCTGGCCAGTGTGGTTCAGTGGTTGAGTGTTGACCCATGAACCAGGAGGTCACAGTTCGACTCCTGGTCAGAGCACATGCCTGGGTTGTGGGCTTGATCCCCAGTAGAGGGCGTGCAGGAGGCAGCTGACCAATGATTCTCATCACTGATACTGTGCTTTCTTTCTCTATTCCTCTCCTTTCATCTCAAATAAATAAAAATGTTTAGAAATAAAAAAAGAAAAGTTAGTCTCTCTAGGCTATCTATCCATGTCTCTCTCACATCGAAGTTCCTCTTCTCTTCTCTGATGTGATGTGAGCCCCTGTCTCAGTTCTGATGCTCTGCTGGGCCCAGCATGAGGTTTAGCCACTACGGAAAACAATATGGCAGTTTTTCAAAAAGTTAAACTTCCCTTCCCCTCTAAAAATCAGTGGGAAAAATATCCTCAGGGGAGTATTCACATAACAAAATTTTAAGCAAGTTTAGATGAAAAAAAGATAGTGTTTTGAAAACAAAGTAATTTTCCAGCATGAGTTTGAGCATATCTAGATGAAACCCAGTAGTTGTGCAAATGAATGCAGATTTGAGCACACAAAATTAACTTCTCAAGATGAGTTAATTGTACAGATCCAGCTGAAAAAAATAGTCCTCTGTGAAAACGAGATCAGATTCAAGAGTTCTCAAAAGCAGCTTCCCAGCAAATCTAGAGGATAAAAACAATTTTTGTTAAAAGCAAATCTGGATAAACAAGAATGAAGCATTTGTTGTGAAAATTAAGCTCAGATTCATAAATTCTCAAAACTAACTTCCTGCCATGAAGTTGAGCAAATGTAGCTGACACAGCTGTTTTTGTGAAAGCAAGTTCAGATTCACAAATTCTTCTCAGATGTAACTTCCCAGCATCAATTTGAGCAAATTTAGATAGAAAACAACAGTATTGGCTCTGGTGAAAGTACAGATTTATGAGCTCTCACAAGTTGTTTTCCAACCTCTAGTGCTAGCCAAGACTTAGGCACACTAAAGCATCTCTCTCCCACTGATTACAACTAAAACTTAGGGAAAATAAAATTATTTGAGGACAGGAAAATAAAAGCAGTCAGATTAGGGAAAGGAGTCCAAACTTAATCCATACAGAAGTGTTTCCTGGTATTTTCTTTTTCATGGCTTTTACCTCTGAGGTCAGGTTGCAAAACCCTAAAAGAACCCATCTTAGCTCTAGCCAGATGTCCAGGGGAAGGGACCCTGTGAACTAGAGAGGATAGTATGAAATCTATTTTTTTCTCCGACCTTTGAAGGCAGGCGAAAGTTGCAAGACAAACAGTTTGGCCCTGACAGCTAAAACTGTTTTCCAGCATAGCAATCAGGAAAAGGGGACACTCAGAAGAAGGGTAATCACCATTTTGTTTTTCTCTTCCTGTTTCACCCAAGGGTGGCCCTGCCATAGAGCTATAACAGTAGTGGTGTTATGGGCAGCTAAAACTTCTAAAGAGCCCTGTCTTTCTGACCAGAAGTTAAATTGCCTGCTGAAACAGAAATATTCATGAGGGGATTTTAACAGAACCTTGAATCTCACAGCATAATAGTCAAAATGTCCAGGATACATTCCAGAATGACCATGTGACCACTTCTCAAGGGAAACATCCATTGACAGTTGCCAACCCATATCAAAACTATAGAGCAGCTATTATAATAACAGTACATGTGAAATAATATAAACATTTTAAATGCAAAGATTTCTTAGATCCTCAACAAAATACAAGCAAGCTAAATTCAACAGTGTATTAAAAGGATTATACACACTTCTGGTCATGGTGTCAGCATAGGTGAATGTGGCACTTGCATCCTCCCACAACCACATCAAAATTACAACTTAACTACAGAACAGTCATCATTCAGAGCCTCCTGAAATCTAGCTAAATGCAAGTTCTACAATTAGGAATTTAAAGAAACCACATTGAGATTGGTAGGGGTGGAGATGCGGAATGAGCTAGTCCCACGCCCACATGTGGCAGATAAAAATTAGGAGGGATATCTTGGCTGTGGGGGTACCCCCTGAGGAGCAAAGGCTCCCAGCCCCACACCAGGCCTCCCAGCCCAGGGTTTCAGTACCAGGAAAAAAAGTCCCCATAACTTCTGGCTGTGAAAACCAGTGGAGATTTTGGCTAAGAGGGCTGCTAGAGTCCCAGGCAGTTCCTCTTAAACACCCCAGAATAATTCAAAGACCTACATGTAAGGACTAAACCTGTAAAACTCTTAGAAGTAAACATAGGGGAAAATAGTTACAGTACTGGGTTTGGCAATCATTTTTTGGATATGACACCAAAAGCACAAGCAACAAAAGAAAAAGTAGACAGACTGGACTTCATCAAAATTAAAAATGTGCATCAATAGTCACTATCAAGAGAATGAAAAAGCAACCCACAGAATGGGAGAAATTTTTGCAAATATATCTGATAAACTCATATCCAGAATATATAGAGAACTCCTAAAACTGAACAACAAAAACAACCCAATTCAAAAATGGGCAAAGGACTTGATTAGACATTTCTCCAAAGAAAATACACAAATGGCCAATAAGCACATGAAAAGGTGCTCAACATCATTAATTATTAGAGAAATGCAAATCAAAACCACAATGAGATACCATTTCACACCCATTAGGATGGCTATTTAAAAACCAGCAACAAGGAGTGTTGTTGAGGATGTGGAGAAATTGAACACCCATGCATTGTTGGTGGAAATGTAAAATGGTGCAACCACTGTGGAAAACTGTATGGCAATTTTTCAAAAAGTTAAACAGAATCCTATATAATAAAGAGGGAGTATGCTAATTGACCCTCACACCGTCGCAAAGATGGCAGTGCCCACAGCCAGTAAGGGAATATGCTAACTGACTGCCACGCCCTCAAAGATGGCGGCGCTCAGCCCCACTGGGGCAGCAGGCGTGCGGCAAGGTCAGGCCCGCCTGTGGGCCTGGCCGCTCTGCACGCCTGCCTCCGAAGTCCCCCTAGCCGCCCAGGGCCGGCCGGAGGTGCAGGCAAGCCTCGGATGGCGGCTGCCCAGCCGCCCAGGGCCACCTGAGGCTCAGGTAACCAGGGCCGGCTGAGACTTGTGCTGCCGGCCATGGCAGCAGCCGAGGTGTGATGGGGCGTCACCTTCCCCTGATGGCCGGGTCGCCTCCCGACCCTGAGGGCTCCCGGACTGTGAGAGGGGGCAGGCCAGGCTGAGGGACAACCCCCTCCAGTGCATGAATTTTCATGCACTGGGCCTCTAGTTACCATATAATTTGGCAATTTCATTTCTAAGTATATACCAAAACAAATTGAAAGCAGAGATTCAAAGAGATATTTATACATCCAGGTTCACAGCAGCATTGTTCACAGGAGCCAAAATGTGGCAACTGTGTATAAATGGACAAATGGATAAGCAAAATGTGTTTGTAGTCAAAATGCCCAGGATACAATCCAGAATGACCATGTGACCAATTCTCAAGGGAAACATCCTTTGACAGTTGCCAACCCATATCAAAACTATAGAGCAGCTATTATTACTACATGAAATAATATAAAAAGACAAATACTGTATGGTTCCACTTATATGACATACCTAGAGTATTCAAAATCCTAGAGACAGACAGTACAATGGTGTTACCAGGGCCTGGAGGGAAGGGTAATGGGGACTTATTGCTTAATGGGTGCAGAACTTCAGTTTTGCAGGATGGAAAGAGTTCTGGAGATAGACGGTAGTGATAATTGCACAACAATATGAATGTGCTTAATACTACAGAAGTTCCACAGAGATATCTCAGCTGTGTGGTTTGCCACTGAAAACTCTGGGGTCTAAACCTCAAGCTGGGCCCCCCAACAGAGAGCACCAGAACTGAGAAAGGGGCTCACATAGCATCCGGCTGTGAAAAACAGAAGGGTTGCTGTCTGCCAGGGAGAGATGGCTGGAAATGCAGGCACCCTTTTAAAGGGCCAAAACACAAAAATTCGTGTGCAGCCACTCACCTTGGATTCCAGCAGAGGGAGGGCAGAGTGGACTGGAGCTGTGTGAGCGTAAGCTAGGATTGAGGGCTGTGGGGTTGGAACTCGGAAGGCAGGCGTCCTGGTTTCCTGTGCTGAGTCATTCCCGCATGCTGGGGAGGATATCTTTCTCAGACAGACCTTTGCTAGCCAGGTTCTTTTTGACTGGGGAGAGGCAGTTGCCCAACCCTGTGGAGTTTCTCAGGCCCATTAAGAGACTGAGAACAAAAATTAGCCTCCAGGCAGAAGCAATTGCCCGACCCTGTTGGAAAACCTCTCTCACCCCACCTGTGGACAACAGCCTGAGGCTACTCAAGACTGAATTCAGTCAGTCGCAGGCAGAGGTGGGTCTCTGGAGGCTTTGAATCTTGGTACTAGACTAGAGGTTGGGAGGTGTAGCATGTCTACCTAGTACAGCGGTTCTCAACCTGTGGGTCGCGACCCCTTTGGCGGTCGAACGACCCTTTCACAGGGGTCGCCTAAATACATCCTGCATATCAGATATTTACATTACGATTCATAACAGTAGCAAAATTACAGTTATGAAGTAGCAATGAAAATAATTTTATGGTTGGGGGTCACCACAACATGAGGAACTGTATTAACCCTTTGTGGTCGTTTGTCTACTCTCAGCCACCAAAGCTTTCTTACCGTTCCGGTCATATGTCTGCTCTCAGCCACCGCAGCAAGGAACCGTACGAATCTTAACTCTATTCATTCATGTATCAGTTCATAATTTCTCTGAAAGCTCTTAAGTGTCTAAGCGACCTTGTCACGAACCAAAACATTGCCCCGACAGATCGGAGATATAGAAACTCAATATAAACAAACGCGGTCGTTCCACACTCGCCATGCAAAACACCGTGGCGAGTCAGTTGCCTTTTGAGAGTGAAGAAATCGACAGGCTTCGGAGATACTTCGCAGAATTTCAAATAAAGCTTTACAAATTACGTTTAACTGTAATTAGGCATTCTCACTTGTTAAGATATTTCAAAATAATACTCCAAAATGGCAAAAAGAAAGTTACCGAAAGAAGTGTACTGCGAATCTGAAAGTAACGATGAGTTTTTATTTTGGCACCTTGAATACTGACTGACGTAGAAAGTGATAACGTTTGTAGTGATTCTACTAGTAGTGACATAGTTCCAAAAAAAATTAATAAATCTTGTTTATCCTTCATAATCTTGCATGTTATGTATCACTGCTCTTTCGATGGAAATTAATTCTGACCAGTACGACACCCATGTCCAAATTTAATACGACCGCAAAGGGTTAAAGGGTCACGGCATTAGGAAGGTTGAGAACCACTGACCTAATACATAGTCACAAATCCAAATAGGCAGCCAAAATAAGGAGACAAAAACACAACCTCAAAACAAAAGAACAAGAGAATTCTTCAGAAGAGCTAAATACAATGGAGATAATAAATTTACCAGACATAGAGTTCAGAATAATGATGGCAAAGATGCTCAACAGCATGAAAAAAGATATAGTAACTAAGAAGATGGACATAACACTAATGAACACAGTGGAAGGAATACACAGCAGATTAGGGGAAGACGAGGATCAGATCAGTGAATTAGAAAATGATAGAAAACCATCAGAAAACCAAAAAGAAAAAACAATTAAAAACACAGGTGGCCCTAGCTGGTTTGGCTCAGTGACTAGAGCATCAGCCTGTTGACTGAAAGTCCCAGGTTCAATTCCAGTCAAGGGCATGTACCTTGGTTGCAGGCTCCTCCCTAGCATGGGCCCTGGTCAGGGCGTGTGCAGGAAGCAACTAATTGACTTGCTTCTCTCACATCGATGTTTCTCTCTGTTTTTCACACCCTCTTCCATTCTCTAAAAAAATCAATGGGAAAATACCTTGGGTAAGGATTAACAAAAAAACAAAACAAAAAAACAGGAGAACAGTTTAAGGGAGCTGTGGGACAACATGAAATGTAACAATATTCACATAATAAGTGTGCTAGAGGAGAAAAAGAGCAAGGGATAGAGAACGTGTTTGAAGAAATAATGGCAGAAAAACTTTCTAACCTGATGGAGGAAAAAGTCACACAAGTCCAGGAGGCACAGAGAACCTCAAGCAAGAAGAACCCAAACAGGCCCGCCCCCAGACATATCATCATTAAAATGGCAAAAATTAAAGACAAGGAGTGAAACTTAAAGGCAGCAAGAAAAAAGCAATTTGTTACCCACAAAAGAAATCCCATAAGGCTGTCAGCTGATTTCTCATCAGAAACTCTACAGGCCAGAAGGGAATGGCATGAAGTATTCAAGGTATTGAAAAGCAAGGGTCTGAAACCAAGATTACTATAACCAACAAGGTTATCATTCAAAATAGATGGTCAAATAAAGAGCTTCCCAGACAAAAAAAAAGACTAAAGGAGTTTATCACCATCAAACCAGCACTGCAAGAAATGCTAAAGAGACTGCTGTAATGAGAAGAAATAGAGAAACATAGACATACAGAATTAAAATGGCAATATATAAATACCTATCAATAACCTTAAATGTAGCCCTAGCTGGCTTGACTCAGTGGATAGAGCGTTGGCCTGCGGACTGAAGGGTCCTGGGTTTGATTCCAGCCAAGGGCACATGCCTGGGTTGCGGGCTCGATCCCCAGTGGAGGTGTGCAGGAGGCAGCCAAGCAATGATTCTCTCTTATCATTGATGTTTCTATCTCTCTCTCTCCTTCTCTCTTCCTCTCTGAAATCAATAAAGAAATATATTTTTAAAAAAAGAAAATAAATGTCAATTTCTCTTTAAAAAAGTAACCTTAAATGTAAGCAGATTAAATGCTCCAATCAAAAGACATAGGATAGCTAAATGGATACAACAACATGACCCAATTATATACTGTCTATAAAAGACCCAACTAAGAACAAAAGACTTACACAGGATGAGAGTGAAGGAATGGAAAAATTTTTCCGTGCAAATGGAAACGAAAAAGGCTAGGGTAGCCCTAGTTGGTTTGGCTCAGTGGATAGAGCGCCAGCCTGTGGACTGAAGGGTTCCAGGTTTGATTCCAGTCAAGGGCACATGCCTGAGTTGCAGGCTCAATCCCCAGTAGGGGGCATGCAGGAGGCAGCCAGTCAATGATTCTCTCTCTTCATTGATGTTTCTATTTCTCTCTCCTTCTCCCTGCCTCTATGAAATCAATAAAAATATATATTTTTAAAAAGAAAAAGGCTAGGGTAGTAATACTCATATCTGACAAAATAGACTTCAAAATGAAGGCCATTACAAGAGACAACAAAGGTCACTACATAACACTAAAGGGATTGATCCAACAAGAAGATATAACCCTGGTAAACATACATGCATCCAATATAGGAACACCTAAATATATTTTTAAAACTTCTAGAGGACTTTAAGGGAGAGATCAATAACAATACAGTCATAATAGGGGACTTTAATATCCCACTGATTTCACTGGATAGATCTTACAGACAAAAAAATTAACAGCCCAGCCAGCATGGCTCAGTGGTTAAGCGTCGACCTATGAACTTGAAGGTCACGGTTCGATTCCTGGTACCACATGCCTGGGTTTCAGGCTTGATCCCCAGTAGGGGGTGTGCAGGAGGCAGCCTATCCATGGTTCTTTCTCAACATTGATGTTTCTAGCTCTCCCTCTCCCTTCCTCTGAAATCAATAAAAAAAAAATTTAAATTAATTAACAAGGAAACAGTGACTCTAAATGACACACTGAATCAGATGGATTTAATTGACAGTTATAGAACATTTGACACAAAAGCTGCATAATATACATTTTTCTCAAGTGCACAAGGGTCATTCTCAAAGTTAAACCAAATGTTAGGACACAAAACAAGTCTCTACAAGTTCAAGAAGATTGAAATCATATCAAGCATCTTCTCAGATCACAGTGTAATGAAATTTGAAATCAACTACAGTAAAAACACTCAAAAACATTCAAACACATGGAGGCTAAATAGCATGTTATTAAACAACTACAGGCCCAGTGCACGAAATTCATGCACTTGCAGGGGTGGGGGGTGTCCCCTCAGCCCAGCCTGCACCCTCTCACAGTCCGGGAGCCTTTGGGGGATGTCTGACTGCTGGCTTAGGCCCATGAGGAGCGGGCCTAAGCCAGCAGTCGGACATCCTTAGCGCTGCCGTGGAGGTGGGAGAGGCTCTGGTCACTACCACTGCACTCGCCAGCCATGAGCCCGCCTCAGGGCTTCTGACTGAGCAGCATTCCCCCTGTGGGAGTGCACTGACTACCAGGGTGCAGCTCCTGCATTGAGCGTCTGCCCCCTGGTTGTCAGTGCATGTCATAGCAACCAGTTGTTCCACCATTCAGTCAATTTGCATATTAGCCTTTTATTATATAGGATAACCCACTTGTAGAATTTATGCTTACCATCTTGGCAACTTTGAGCTCTGCTGACTATATATGGTATCCCAAAAAAATGTATACATTTGATTAGCTCAATTTTGAAAATGAAATGTATTTTAATAAACACTGCCTTTATAATTATTCAAAGTGTTTGTATACATTTTGGGCACATCCTACATATAATCTATAAACTTGAACTATTTAATAGTAGGCTGCATGTATCATATTCTTTTGCACATAATACTTCAGTGTATATTTACTATGCATAAATGCTTACATATTTACAGTCATCACACTCAGGTATAGTATAAAGCATGTAATACTTTATAGCCTATACTCCAAATTCATCAGTGTCTTTTATAGCAATTTCCCCCCTGAATTTAGGCCAGGACCAAGTATTTCATTTAGTTATTAGCCACTTTAGCCTCCTTTAATCTGGGATATTTCCTCAACCTTTCTCTCCCATGCCATGGACATTTTTGAAGAATAGCCTAATTATTTCTCCTGCATGTTTCTTCTTCTTAGGTGTATATGCATATATGTGTATATCTATTAACAGTATGAATGCATGGGTTCTTTTATTCAGTGAGTTATCATCTATTACTGAACTTTTTTTGATGCTCAAATTGTGCCAGATTTGGCTTCTTAAAGCTGGCTCTTGTGTCTCTTTGTGGCCCTTATAATTTTTTTTTTAGTGCTTCTTTCCTAGCTCAACAAAATACCCCAAGCTTATCTGCTATCTTCCTTGCTCCTGTCCAGGCTGCAACCAGCCATTTCTTCAAGGAGTCCTGGTCCTTTGTATGGAACACGTAGAAAGCAAGATCTGGGAACTAGGCATGTGTAAGTGTACCTATCTTATTTTTTCCATAAATTCTATGCTTCCCATCCTACTCCCCACAAAGTCTTTGTTCACTTCATTCATCCTATATCTGCTTCTCCCTACTTCCCTTGTGAGAACCCTGCCTCCTACCATCTATATTTTACTCATGTGCTCAATCCACAATACACCCAATAGTTTCAGAATGGCCATGCCCTTGCCACCACAGCAAACCTACTAATTCAAGATTTGCCCTTTTTTTTTTTTTGAAAGTTAGTTGAATTAGTCCTATTTCCCCCTTCCATGTTATTTTTATCCATCTAAAATAGAGTTGGGTTCGTTTATGTATGTCTATATTCAGATTTTAGATGTCCTCCATCTTTTTAAAAATTATCTTTTATTTTTATTAATTTCAGAAGAGGAAGGAGAAATAGGAACATAAATGATGGAGAATCACTGATTGTCTGCCTCCTGCATGCCCCCTTGAGCGGAATTGAACCTGGAACGCTTCAGTCCATAGGCCAATGCTCTATTCACTGAGCCAGCCCAGCTAGGGCTCCCCCACCCTTTTGTTTAATATATTGACCATTAACATGATTTAAAAAGTCAAAACATACACACGGAAGTTCACCCTTCCCAGTCAGAGCTCTGTAGCTTCCTTCAAGAATGTAACCCACCCAACCAACCTAGCTCAGTGGTTGACCATTGTCCCATGCACCAAGAGGTCACTGATTTGATTCCTGATCAGGGAACAGCCTGTTTTGGGGGCCCAGTCCTCAGTAGGCGGTGTGCAGGAGGCAGCCAGTCAATGTTTCTCTCATTGACATTTCTCTCTGTCCCTCTCCCTTCCTCTCAAAATCAATAAGAACATTTTTAAAGAATGTAACCCAACAACCAAATGATCCTTCATTTTCCCCGCCCCTCATAGGTAACCAATTTTATTAGTTTGGGGGTTATCCTTCTTGAGTTTTTCTCTGCAAAAATTTGCAGACACATTTCTTTCTTTCTTTCTTTTTTAATCCTCACCTGAGGACATGCTTAGGAGATGGGAGAGGGAAACATCGATTGGTTGCCTTCCATGTGTGCCCTGACCAGGGATTGAACCCAAAACCCAGGTATGTGCCCTGCCTGGGAAGTGAACTGACAACCTTTTGGTGCACAGGACAATACTCACGCAACTGAGCTACTCCAGCCAGGCCACACATTTTTCTTTCTTTTTAAAAAATTCTTTATTGTTTAAAGTATTAGATAAGTCTCCCTTTTCCCCCATTGACCTCTCCCCAGCTGCTCCCACCCCCCAGCACATACCCTCACCCCCCTACTGTCTGTGTCCATTGGTTATGCTCATATGCATGCATGCAAGTCCTTTGGTTGATCTCTTAAAGACCATGTCTCCTGGATGCCTAACACAGACCAACTTTTTCCCCTGGTGCCATGCCACCTCTCCAGCCTCCTTATGGGCACCTCTGTCTCCCGCTTCTACATCCTGCTTCCACACTCAAATTATAAGTTTTAGCCCCATTAAACTTCCATTTCCAACATGCCTTGCCCTCACTCAACTCTGCCTCTACACGTGCTGTTTCTTCACCTACTTTCTCATTCTTCAAGCTTAGGTGTCAGTCCTTTGGGACATCCCGCCATTGGCTCCCTTCTCCAGGCTCTCTGAACACTGATGGTTTTTTATGTGCTCTCCTTTCTATCGGAGGCTAACGTCATTAAAGGACTGTGTTTTACTCATTTCCCTCTCTGCGTCTAGCTCAGTGGCTGGTAGTCATTCAGCTGGTAAGTGAATGAAATGTTTTACTGTATGTAATTTAGAAATTATATCACTGATTTGGTATGGAGTAATTTCCATGATATATTGTTAAGTGAAGAAAGCAAAATTCAAGAGTATAAACTATGCTGCCTTTTATGCAAGGAAGAAGGGGAAATAAGAAAACAAATGTGTAATGAACATAAACTGATGAACAAAAATAAAGCCAGAGTCAGAAGCATTGAACAGACCGTCCAAACTAAGAGGGAAGGCAGGGGAAGGGTGGGGGGCGTTAAAATACCACTGGGACTCATTCACTTCACAAGGGTGTAATTGACTGCCTGCATTGCCAGGTCCTGCAGAAGGAGCAGTACGAGTAAGAAGACAGAATTCAAGGAACTCTTAGGTAAAGTGGGGCAAATTGCTGGGCAAACACACAGGAAGAGAGACTAACACACTTGAAGCTAGGAGTGAAGGAATACTCCCCAAAGAGTAAGGCAGATTCTTATCTAGGTGTGTGGGTGTTTGGAGGAGAGGGTTGGGGAAGTGTTCCCATGCTAATGCCTGGAGTGAAAGACTGAGATATTAAAAGTTTCCCTGGGACTAAGACCACAGACCCATCTCCCATTCTCCACATAGCAATGAGTAATCCTTGATTTTACTTTACTTTTATTAATCCTCACCTGAGGATATTTTTTCCATTGTTGTTTTTTTAGAGAGTGGGAGGGTGGGAGGGAGGGAAGGACAGAGGGAGGAAGAGAAAGAGAAACAAACATTGATGTGAGGCACATGGATTGGTTGCCTCCCCACACCCCACCATTCCACCCCAGACTGAAACTGCAACCCAGGTACGTGACCTTGACCAGAATTGAACCTGTGAACTCTCCGGTGCTCAGGCAGACGCTCTAACCACTGAGCACACCAGTCAGGGCTTATTCTTACTGATTTTTAGAGGAAGGGAGGGGAGAAACATTGATCCATTGCCATGAGTAACCCTTTAAAAATACAAATCTGATCTCTTCATTTTATGTAAAAGGCTGCTTTAAGGTTAATGTCTGTCTCTTAAAAATCTGGTCCCAGGTTGCTTACCTCTCCAGTTTTTGGTTTTTTTTAAAAAACTTCCTCCCTCTTTGTGTTTTCTTAGCTCCACCCATCCTATTCCCCCTGCCTAGAGATCCATTACCCAACACTTCATTAGGTGTTACTCCTATCTGCTTTCAGAGTGCCCTGCGCTTCATCCAATGTCATTGAATTGTCTGAATCTACCATTAGTTTGAACTCTGAGGGCAGAAAGTGGGTTTAATTACAGTTGCATACAGAGCATCTAGTCTAACGTTGCAATGCCTAATTTTAGACGAATGAAGGCTGTCTTCACTGCAGAGTGAGGTGCATGCAGCATTTTGAACGAGACCCTGGGAACTTGGGCCTTCAGAGCAGTCTATTATTACAGTTTGCAGCGGTTCTCAACCTGTGGGTCGCGACCCCTTTGGCGGTCCAATGACCCTTTCACAGGGATCGTCTAAGACCATCCTGCATATCAGATATTTACATTACAATTCATAACAGTAGCAACATTACAGTTATGAAGTAGCAACGAAAATAATTTTATGGTTGGGTCACGACATGAGGAACTGTATTTAAAGAGCCAGAGGGTTGAGAACCACTGGTTTAAGGGTTCATTCCAGGGCTTGGAGAAACAAACCATTTAGGTTTAAAATCACTGAAGTTTACATTTACTTAGCATTAGGCATAGATTTATCTGCAAAGATCGGCGTGCTCAAGCTGATAAATTTAAAGCCCATTTTTTTTTTTTAAGCAGATAAGGCCGGAAGTAGCTCCGCATGAAACATACCAACCACCAAAGAACAGCAGCTTGTCTCTTCCCTGGATTTTTTTTTTTTTTTTGCACTTTGACCCGCCCACGGGGCCACAAATGGCGGAAGAACTACACGCTACGTCGTGACAGCTCACAGCCTGCGGAGGCATCTCCACGCTACGCCAGCGGCGTGGGCGGGGCAGCCGGCTCTTCCTTCCTGTCGGCCGCCTCGGCTCCTCCCCCACGGCCTCGCACGCTCATTGTGGAGCGACCGCGGCCGGCAGCCTCCAGCGCTGTTAGAGAACCAGAGACCCTAAGTCCTTGGCGCGCGTGAGCGCCCGCGCCGCCCCTTCCCCACTCGAAAGGCTGGGGGCGCGCGGTTCACCTTTATTCTCTCTCCTCCCGCCCCAGCTAACCGCCCCTGCGCGCGCGGACTCCACGCCGCCGCCCGCCCCTCCCCCTTCGGTACCTCCCGCCCGCGCGCTCCTCCTCCTCCCCGTCCCCGGCGACGCGCACGCGCGCCAGCCCGGCTCGCGCCCTCTCGCTTTCCTCCGGCCCGCGAGACCCCCTCCCCTTCCGCCTCGCGGCGCTTCCTCGCGCTGCGATCTCCGCGATCCACCCCGACACTGCGGGCCTTCCCCCCCGCCCGCCAACGGCGGGTCCCCAGCTTCCCAATCCCCTTCGCTTCCCGCGCTCTCCGGCGGGGGCCCAGCCGCGGCCTCCTCTCCCTCCCTTCCCCCTAATTCCCCTTCCGGACGCTGCCATCATGTTGAAGCCTCAGCCGGCACAACAGACGTCCCAGCCCCAGCAGCCGCCCCCCACGCAACAGGCCGTGGCCCGCCGGCTTCCCGGGGGCACCAGCCCTCCCAACGGTGGCCTCCCGGGTCCCCTGGCCTCCTCCTCGGCTCCCCCAGGACCTCCCGCTGCCGCTTCCCCCTGCCTGGGGCCTGCGTCTGCTGCCGGGAGCGGGCTCCGCCGGGGAGCCGAGGGCATCTTGGCGCCGCAGCCGCCGTCACAGCAGCAGCAACACCAGGAGAGGCCAGGGGCAGCGGCCATCGGCAGCGCCAGGTGAGGAGGGTTGGGTTTCCGGGCGCTGGAGCGCAGGCTGCAGGGCGGCAGCGGCTCGATTCCGGCCCGGCAGTCTGGACTTCAGTACACCGCGCGAGGCGGGCTCCTAGCCTGGCCACCTTTGAGGGGGGGCGGGGGAACCCCCCCATGCGGCTGGGATCGGCCCTAACAGGTCAGAGGGAAAGGGCCCCCCCACAGCCACCGGGACAATGAAGGGCCATGCTCAGCTCTCAGCCTAGTTAGGGCTCGCAGCCTGGGCCTGAGGGGCAGGCGGGGCGCACCCCGCTAGCGCATCGGAACGAGGAGTTGGGGGGGTGAAGAGGTGATCGGGGTCCCCAGCTCCATTACCACGAAGGGTCTCGCGGTTCCCGGCTTCAGCCAATGGGGAGTCAGCTGCTGGAAGGGGTCCGGGCCGTAGCCAATGAAGGGGGGCGCGCGGCCCACAGTTTGGCCAATGGGGAGGGAGGGACTTGGAGCGGGTTGCCACCTCCCCCTTCCCGGTCTGGCCAGTAGGAGGGGAGCGGGCTGGGCGGGGGGACGGAAGGAGAGATCTGGGGGGACTGCGGCCCGGGAACCTCCAGAGCGCGCGCGCCCTTTGCGTACGTGCGCGCGGATGCTCCGTCCGAAGACCCGGACCTCCGCGAGCCCCATAGCAGGGCAGTGGCTGCGAGTGTGCGTGGAGGGTCGTGGCTGAGTGGCAGACACCGCTCGGTCTCTTCTGTGTATGGGTTAATGCAGCTGAGCGTGGCAGCACACGCAGGCGCAGTGGGTTTCGATCGCGGGAGGGGGTATTTTGAAGAGGCCCGTGGGTCTTAGTGCGCAGGCGCAGACCGGGCGAGGCCTCTAGGTGGATACCTTTTGCGGCTGCGCTGTCCCCCAGCCCCGCCAACGGCCCCCTCATCAGCCTCTTCCACCGCTGGTTACATCAGCCAGCGAGGAGCGGGGTTATTAGCGATTGACGACCTGCTCAGAGTGGGTGACCAGCCGAATGTGTAAAGAGGCCGAGAAGGTGGTGGTAGACGGACTACCGTCCTCCCGGGAATTAGGGTGTAAGGCCCTGAAAAGGATTGTCTTTTCTGTTTGGGAGGTAACGTGCCTGAGCTAGGGACTTCCGGGTCTGTACTGGCGGAGCTTGGCTTTTCCATCCGAGATGGGTTATTATCTAATGCCGGAGCAATGGTCTCTTGGAAGGATGCAGCCTTGGCCCCTTGGAGAAAGTGAGACATTGGTGGTTGGTTGAAGACTATTTTACTGGCATTTGGAGGAAATGTGTCTAGTGGTATATAATGTCTGTGCCTTTTTCCTCTATAAGGTGAAAGTTTGGAAATCTTGTCGATGAAGTTTAGCCTAGATCGGCATTTTCACATAGTGTGTGGTTCTAGGATGCCAAGTCCTTTGAAATTAATCGTGTAAGAGGGATTGAACAGATTTCAATAACTAGTTTGTTAATTCCTTTTATAGGGGACAAAGCACTGGGAAGGGACCCCCACAGTCACCGGTGAGTTGTGTCCCCCCCCCACCCCCCCAAAGAAAAAAAAAGGTACCGAGACCTAAAAGACGCATGTGTATGAATATAGGACAGACTAGGTACAGAAATAGTCGGGTGGGCTCAGAAGGGCAGGGGGCCCGGTGCTTACAAGGTGTGTGTGTGTGGAGTATGCATTTTTGGAAGGTGAGATGTTAACTGGCTATTTATTTCTCCCTCCTGTGTTACAGGTATTTGAGGGTGTCTACAATAATTCCAGAATGCTGCATTTCCTTACAGCTGTTGTGGTAAGTGGGTACCTAACCTCTAGGTTGTTGGAGATGCCATGCATCTGTTCGATTTTCTTATTTTTCACACTTTCCTAGGGCTCCACTTGTGATGTAAAGGTGAAGAATGGTACCACCTATGAAGGTATCTTCAAGACTCTGAGCTCAAAGGTCAGTGTACTTAAATGAGCTTATTTTTGGAGTTGTGTGGAAGAAGGGATAATGAAGTGGGTTCATTGAAGATGTGAATAGAGTGGTGTTGGACAGCATTTCTTCAGGCTTGCGCTGGATTTCAGTGCTGCAAGCAATGAAAGGCATAGGTCTGAAATGTGAGGGCTGGGTACTTTAATGTAAAAACGCTTAAAATTTAAAGTGTAAAATTTTAATTTGGGGACTTATGCTAAGTTCTGTGGCTGATATTGAGAAGACATTATGCATGATGTTGGGAAGTTTAGAAAGGTAAAGAGAAAAATAGTCATATTTGCCTTAATATATTGACCTTGGGTGTTGAAAAATGGGACCTTTTTTTTTTTTTTAGTTTGAACTGGCAGTAGACGCTGTGCACCGGAAAGCATCCGAGCCAGTAGGTGGCCCTCGTCGGGAAGACATTGTGGACACCATGGTGTTTAAGCCAAGTGATGTCATGCTTGTCCATTTCCGAAATGTTGACTTCAATTATGCCACTAAAGGTATTGTGCCATGCTCTTATGTCAAACCCACTCTGTGATGGAGAGCTGAGAGCAGTTACATGATGCTTGATTCGCTCCCATAACCACCCATTTTACTACCTTGTTTTCTGAGGAAGATGACTGGATTTTTCTTGAGAATGTATCTTGATGTGTAAGATAATGTGGGACAAATTTGGCCTATGTTGTGGCTCTTCCTGTTTGCTTTCTTTTCAAATCCTTGCTGCTTATGAACTTACTAAGATGATAATTTTTTAAAAAATATATATTTTATTGATTTTTACAGAGAGGAAGGGAGAGGGATAGAGATTAGAAATATCGATGAGAGAGAAACATCCATCAGCTGCCTCCTGCACACTCCCCACTGGGGATGTGCCCACAACCAAGGTACATGCCCTTGACTGGAATGGAACCTGGGACCCTTCAGTCCGCAGGCCGACGCTCTATCCGCTGAGCCAAACGTTAGGGCTAAGATGATAATTTTTATGCTGTGCCTACCCAACCCCCAAACCGTGGCACACATAAACTTTTCTTTGCTTCTAAACAATTTATGGGAAGGGGGGCTTTGGGGGAAAGCCTATGAGATATCACATGATTCCTGATCTTCATCTCTGTGCCCACAGACAAGTTCACTGATTCGGCCATTGCCATGAACTCGAAGGTGAATGGGGAACACAAAGAGAAGGTGCTTCAGCGCTGGGAGGGTGGTGACAGCAACAGTGATGATTACGACCTCGATTCTGACATGGTACAGTCTCCTTCCCTGAGACCCTTAGAGCTGGGCAGCTCTGCTGCCAGAGTGTGGGTTATTGACACCACTGTCATTCTTGGAACTGAGTTGCTTCTGGGGAGGGTGGGGGGATTGTTTACTCTTGCCTGTTCTTGAAATCAGATTCCAACTAGAAAGGCACAGAAAGTAACAAAACAGAAATACCTGTTCTCTGACCGACTGTGATTGACAATTGTTAATGTTTGCTTCAAGTCATTTTTTTCAACTTAACACAAAGTCTAGATAAGAGTGAATACTGTGTAGGCACATTTCTCTTCCAAAAAAACAGCTACTATACTTTGAATCATTTAAATTCTCATAAGTGAGAATTGCTGTTTAATTTGTACAACAATTTCCTTTTTTGCCTGTTTTTGAATGTTTCATGTTGCTCCATAGATGTAGTTTATTGCTTTTAACTGTTGTGTACTGTTCTACTTATGAACCTATCTATGAATACCCACGTTGTATTTCTCTCTTTCCCTACTTATCTGTGCTTTTCTTGTCATAGTTGCCTTATTGAATTTTTAGAACATGCACATATACCAAAATTTCTCTGGGATATAAACCTGAAAATGGAGTTCTTGGGTTTTATGACTTCAGTTTTACTACTTACTGCCAATTTGTGCAGTTGATAGTTCTAGTTGATAATCTCGACAGCTGTGTTCCAATTTTTGGTATGGTCAGATTTTTCAATTTTTCAGTCTGACAGAAAATGATAGGTCATTGTTGCTTTCCTCGCTGGGTGTTAAAACATTCTCCCTCCTTCCTCCTAGTCCAATGGATGGGACCCCAATGAAATGTTCAAGTTCAATGAGGAGAACTATGGTGTAAAGACCACCTATGATAGCAGTCTCTCATCTTACACGTGAGTGTCTTGGTACTCCACATGTGGTGCAGTTTGAGGCATGGGGTCACCAACAGAGGGGCAGGTCTTTAGGTGGAACATGGCTTTTTTCATGCTTTTCTGGGTGTTCAGATTGCCCTCTCCCCACTCCTGTTATGCCTGTGAACTGCTTTCAAAAATATGCTTTTAATCTTGATTCCAGGCCACCTCATGGGTAAAATTAATTGCTTGCCCATTTGTCCATACTTTTCCTCTAGAACTTAAAATGTACTTAAATATGTGTTTTAAGTGTCCCCCCAGAATCAGAGCTGCCTTGCTGCTCTGCCTGGGACACTTTAGTAGATGTCCATTAAATAATGCTGGGTTGTGATAGGACTGATAGAAATGTCTTTCTTTTTTTTCCCTTTTGTCCCCTGGCACTGGGATGGTGGTGGTCTCTGGTGGTCTTCTCAGGGTGCCCTTAGAGAAGGACAACTCAGAAGAGTTTCGTCAGCGGGAGCTGCGTGCAGCCCAGTTGGCTCGGGAGATTGAATCCAGCCCCCAGTACCGCCTGCGGATTGCCATGGAGAACGATGACGGACGCACTGAAGAGGAGAAGCACAGTGCCGTCCAGCGGCAGGGTTCGGGACGGGAGAGCCCCAGTTTGGTGTCTAGGTAAGTCCTGGGGGCAGCCTGGTATGTTTGGGGCTCACTGAATGAGCCAAGAGTTTTGTACACTCTTGTTTGAGCCTCACAGCCATATGAGATGTAGGTTAGTAAATAGTTATTCCCAATTACTATTTTAGGAGGTTGAAATCTAGAGTGGTTAAGTGCTTTACCCATAGTAACAAGACTAAAGTTAGAAAAAAAGATTGTTTCAGAATTTTGATACACATTCTTTCTTTTTTTCCTCTCTGCATAGTCATCTGTTCAGTGGTTCTCAACCTTCCTAATGCCGCGACCCTTTAATACAGCTCCTCATGTTGTGGTGACCCCCCAACCATAAAATTATTTTCGTTGCTACTTAATAACTGTAATTTTGCTACTGTTATGAATCGTAATGTAAATATCTGATATGCAGGGTGTATTTTTCAGGGTCGCGACCCACAGGTTGAGAACCGCTGATCTATATGCATCTCTTTATTACTCCCTTTGTGAAAATAGAATCAAACAGGGGTGGTAGAATTATGGGATATTAGCCTGGTTGGTCGGTTAGGGTTGACAAAATGTAAGGTCATGAGCCTGTAGCCACAGAACATTTACCGAGGACAGGTCTTCAAGTGGGATAGTGCAGAAAGCTGGGGGGGGGGGGGGGGGGGGGGGAATGTGAGAGTGTGTGTGTGTGTGTTTTGGGTGGAAGGTGGACTTTAAAAGGAAGGGCTTCATCTTTCCAAAATGTGTGGATTTTGTGGCTACTTGACCTCATTTGAACTCTTCCCTCCACCCCCAGGGAAGGAAAGTATATCCCTCTACCCCAACGAGTTCGGGAAGGTCCCCGGGGAGGAGTTCGATGCAGTAGTTCTCGGGGCGGCCGACCTGGCCTTAGCTCTTTGCCACCCCGTGGCCCTCACCATCTTGACAATAGCAGCCCTGGCCCAGGTTCTGAGTCACGTGGTATTAATGGAGGTGAGTTGTGAAGCAGACTTGTCGGGGACAGGGAAGGGTAATTGAAAGGAATGGGTTGGAAGGATGATGGATTTGTGATAATGTACTAACAGGTACTCTCCCTCTTTTTTTCCCACCTTTAAAAAAAAAATAGGCCCTTCCCGCATGTCCCCTAAGGCACAGCGGCCTGTGAGAGGTGCCAAGACTCTGTCTTCACCTAGCAGTAGGCCTGGAGAAGCTTCTGTTCTGCCGCCTCCTGCAGGTAAAGTTCAGCATGTCACAGGAAGAGATGGGTAGGAATTTGTAGAAATATAAATGTCGGTTGTTGGAATACTGGGCTGGGAGACAGTTTCAAGATGTAAAAAGTATTTTGAAAGGTTTGGGTTTGTGCTATTTAGCAAAGAATTTTTCAGTTTCCCTCATGCAGAAACCCCAATATAGTGATTTGTGGGTGTGTCTGGATTTGTGGGTGTGTCTGGCTGGCAGATAACTTTGTTTAAATTAGTTGCCAGCACTTTAAAATAGGAGAAATCAGACAATTTCTAATTTTATTGAAATACAGGAAGTTCTGCCAACACTGACTTGTCTTTTTGTTGTTGTTAATCCTCACCCAAGGATAGTTTTCCATTGATTTTTAGAGAGAGTGGGAGGGGGAGAGACACAAAGAGAGAAACATCGATGTGAGAGAGACACAGTTGGTTGCCTCCCACACACACCCTGACTGGGCTGGGGATTGAGTTTGCAACCAAGGTACGTGCCCTTGACCAGTATCAAACCTGGGACCCTTAGGTCTGCAGGCTGATGCTCTGTCCACTGAGCCAGACGGCTAAGGCAACACTGACCTCCCTTGCTGCATAGCTTCAGTTGTCTGGGACTGAGTCATGGCTGCCCTTTTTGAGTCTTTCGTGGTGCCCATGAGGCCATTTTACCTGCTTTGCTCTTCTAGGCATTTAGGTTTGTGGACTTGTATATAAAAAAGTGGATAAACTTTTCTTGGTGTTTTTAGTAAGTCCTTTGTACCCATTGATAATTGGCCAGCAGTAACCATTGTGCAGCTTTCCCTTTTCTTCCAGTGGGCCGGATGTACCCCCCACGCTCTCCCAAGTCGGCTGCCCCTGCCCCAGCCTCAGCCTCCTGTCCTGAGCCTCCCATTGGCTCGGCAGTACCAACCTCTTCAGCTTCCATCCCTGTGACGTCATCAGTTGTGGATCCTGGAGTAGGTTCCATTTCCCCAGCTTCTCCAAAGATCTCACTGGCCCCCACGGATGGTAAGAGCCAGATGGTTCAGGGCTGTGGACCATGTGAAGTGTGGTTCTGGGAAAGAAGACCTTCAGGTGTCCGTCTGTCTGTCTCTTGCTCAGTAAAAGAACTCGTGGCCAAGGACCCTGGAAGAACTCTGGAATCCCAGGAGCTGTCCCGGATATCTGGGAAAGGTAAGGATTGTTTTTTTTTCTGCCAAAGTATAATGCCCCTTTGATTAGGAGAGCATTTCGGTTAGAAAGTTGTTGGAATTCAAAAACAATGTCTATTCAAAACAAAACAAAAACAGTCTATTAGGCCTTAGATGATTCTTCTGTTTTTTAGATTTTTATACTGTGGGCTACTGGCACTGTGTAGCCACCTTTGAACAAAGAAATGTATATTTTCTCTCTTAACTGTTTCTCATAGTCCCTGGCCTTCAGAATGAACAGAAACGCTTTCAGCTGGAAGAACTGAGAAAGTTTGGGGCCCAGTTTAAGGTGAGAAAAGTGTGGGAATGAGCTCTAGGATGCTAACAGGATGAAGGTGAAGTGGGTGGGCAGCTTAAAGAAGAGGCACAGGACGAGGTGGGGTAGAAGAGATGAGAGCAAGGGTGAAGGAAGGAAGCAGGGCCGTGGGTCTGGACCAGTGTTGTATGTGTGATTTTCTCCTTCCAGCTTCAGCCCAGTAGCTCTCCTGAGACCTGCCTGGATCCTTTTCCTCCCCGGATCTTAAAGGAGGAGGCCAAAGGGAAGGAGAAGGAAGCTGATGGTCTATTGACTTCAGAGCCCATGGGGTCCCCGATCTCCAAGACAGAGTCCTTACTGGATAAGGAGGACAAACCGCCCCTGCCACCAGCAGGAGGCACGGAGGGGCCAGATCAGCTCCCACCACCTTGCCCAAGCCAAACTGGCAGCCCCCCCGTGGGCCTCATCAAGGGAGATGACAAGGATGAGGGCCCTGTTGCCGAGTGAGTTGGTGGGGAGGTGGGTGGGTGTCGGGGTGATGGGGGGCAAGCCACGAGGATTTACTTTGTTGTTCTCTCATAGACAAGTGAAGAAGTCCACATTGAATCCTAATGCCAAGGAGTTCAATCCTGCAAAGCCTCTGCTGTCTGTGGTGAGATGGGGGAGCATCTTCCATAAAGGAGACTTGGGACTGGGGTAGACGCACTGGAGGGGAGAGTGCTTGCCACCAGGCAGAGAGAAGACGTGTGAAAGTGTGTAGGCTGGTTTGGGGAAAACGACCAAGTTCAGGGCTGGGTGGCAAAGGATTGTGATATGTCCGACAAGTATTGATGGGTTTCTCTCTGGTACTTAGCATTTGGCTCAGGGATTGTCTGTGGTAGTTAAGAGCATGAGGTTCATTTGGACTCACTGACTTGGCTTAAACCCCTCAGTACTGTCAGCTATAACTCGAGTGTGTCCACCTCATAGGGTTGACGTGAGGCTTAACCAAAATAGAGTGCAGAATGTGTTTGGGACACAATACTCCCTCCATAAACGCTGTTACTGTATAGGCAAGGGGGTTGTTATGGGTAATAGAAAAATCGTAAGATACTTTATACACATCCTCCCTTGTCTCTTACAGAATAAATCCACCAGTACCCCAACTTCTCCGGGGCCCCGGACTCATTCTACTCCCTCCATCCCGGTGCTTACAGCAGGCCAGAGTGGGCTGTATAGCCCCCAGTACATTTCCTACATACCTCAGATCCACATGGGACCAGCTGTTCAGGTAAGAGAAGGCTCGGTGGGCCCAGGGTAAGAGGTTTGGTGGGGCTGGCTGAGGGACCAGGTCAGACCTGTTCTGGGCATTTGTATGCAAGTCATTCAGCCTTCTCTGCGTTACTGTCCCTAGGCACCTCAGATGTATCCATATCCTGTATCCAACTCAGTGCCTGGACAGCAGGGCAAGTACCGGGGAGCAAAAGGTGAGCAGGGTCGGGAGGGGCAGTCGGGGCTGCCCAGTGCCTCCTGGCAGATGGAGCTTGAGCTCTGCACTATTTTTCCTCTGCCCCCAGGCTCCCTGCCTCCCCAGCGCTCGGACCAACACCAGCCTGCCTCGGCCCCTCCAATGATGCAGGCTGCCGCTGCTGCTGGCCCACCTCTGGTGGCTGCCACACCTTATTCTTCCTACATCCCCTACAACCCACAGCAGTTCCCGGGCCAGCCCGCCATGATGCAGCCCATGGCCCACTATCCCTCACAGGTGACTGAAGCACGGGAGGGACGTGGGGGCACAGGGGCCTTGCTAGGATCCCACCTCCACCTCCCAGACACGGAGGAGCTGGTGAGAGGCAGGCAGCGTTCTGGGTGGTGGTGCCAGGCTGGGGATTCAGTCCTGGCTCTGGTAGGACCTGTTGCAAGGCACCTAAAGACCCAAGCCCCAGACAAATAAAATAAAAATTAAAAACCAGCCATCACCCAAGCCTTGACTAAAGTGTCAGTAAAAAAGCATCTATGTAGTTAGGTTATTTGTGAATGTCCAACAAGGTAGTTGTGACAAGGCCAGAGCATTGCTGTGCAGAGTTATGCCTTCCAAGTCCTGTGCTGACCATTTCTCTCTGCCACTCCAGCCGGTGTTTGCCCCCATGCTTCAAAGCAACCCACGCATGCTGACATCGGGGAGCCATCCCCAGGCCATTGTGTCGTCCTCCACCCCCCAGTACCCTTCAGCAGAGCAGCCCACCCCCCAAGCCCTTTATGGTGAGTTCTGTACCCTCTCCCTCCAGGCTGTGCTCCTCAGTCCCCCTCCATGTGCTCAGCACTGATTATCTCTCCTTCCATCTGTAGCCACTGTTCACCAGTCCTATCCACACCATGCCACGCAGCTCCATGCCCACCAGCCGCAGCCGGCCACCACGCCTACGGGGAGCCAGCCCCAGTCCCAGCATGCGGCCCCCAGTCCTGTCCAGGTGCTTGCCTTGGGGGAGCTGAGTGGTCGGGGCAGGAGTGGGTGGCTGAGGGAGAGCGGTAGAGCTTGGGGTATTTCCCCAGCGGGGTGGATTAGGGGTCAGTGGGTAGAAGGCCTGGGTATCAGCAGTGAGTGGCGCTTAACCTTCCCCTTCACCTGACAGCACCAGGCAGGGCAGGCCCCACACCTGGGCAGTGGACAGCCACAGCAGAATCTGTACCACCCAGGGGCCCTGACAGGCACGCCTCCTTCTCTGCCACCGGGACCTTCTGCCCAGTCCCCTCAGAGCAGCTTCCCCCAACCAGCTGCTGTGTATGCCATCCATGCCCACCAGCAGCTGCCCCACGGCTTCACCAACATGGCCCATGTTACCCAGGTAAGAACTCCAGGAACCTGCTTTGTCTGGGTTTGTTTTGCCATGAGGACCTGGGCCACGAGACTGTCCCATTCCTGAGTCCCTGGTGCCGTGCTGCCTCTACGTCATGCTCCTGACACTAGGATTCTCGGCGCCTTTGTCAGGCTTCTGGGGTGCTCCTAACTACTCTCTGTTTTCTGCAGGCCCATGTCCAAACTGGAATCACAGCAGCCCCGCCCCCTCACCCTGGGGCTCCCCACCCGCCCCAGGTGATGCTGCTGCACCCACCCCAGAGCCATGGGGGACCCCCCCAAGGCGCAGTGCCCCAGAGTGGGGTGCCTGCACTCTCAGCTTCCACACCCTCACCCTACCCCTACATCGGACACCCCCAAGGTGAGCAGCCTGGCCAGGCGCCTGGATTTCCAGGAGGAGCCGATGACAGGATTCGTGAGTTCTCGTTAGCTGGGGGAATTTGGCATGGAAGAGCTGATGGGCTGCAGGTGGGGCAGGATGCACGGGTTCTGGGTGGGGAGTGAGGGGTCTTGGAGGCAGGGCTGTCCCACAGGGCGCCTGCCGACCTGCACCTGTCTGTGAAGTATGTAGGGTGGGCAGAAGCCACAGTCGCCGCCGCCAGGGGCTTGCTCCTGGCTCTGTCCTTTGCTTCCCTCCGTCCTCGCTCAGTTGTGATCCAGCAGCCCCCCTCCCCACTGCCTCCCCAGCTCTCAGTGACCCCGACTGTCTCCTGACTTAGCCGAGGTAAGGGCAGCGCAGCAGACAGGGCCAGGCTGGGGTGTGGGGGGCTGAGCTGGGCGCACGAGGAAGGGCTCTGGCTCACTGGGAAACAGTGTTTGATTTGTGCTTCTGACAGCCCCATGAGACACCTTGAGGAGGCCGCTCCTACCCACTCCCCCCACACCCCACACTGGACGGCATTGGATGAAGGGACAGCTGCTTGGGTTCTAATGCTCCTGCTCTCTTCTCTTTCCCCTCCAACCAGTTCAATCTCATCCCTCCCAGCAGCTCCCCTTCCACCCCCCGGGGAACTGAAGATTGTCCTGGCCGCGACCTGAGACCTCCATGAGTGGAGGGAAGAGTGATCTCTATGTCTCTTCCCCCAGCAGCTCGGACCAGTCCCAGCTCCCCAAATCCCCCTTTCCCCGGGGGAGCTGGAGAATTCCTGCCAAGCACCTTGAATGGGAGAGGCCTCCAAGTGGGTGGGCCAGGGTCCAGCGGGGGTGGGGGGGGTTCCTGCTCTGCCCCTGCCCATCCCCACCCCATCTTGCCCTCCCATCCTCTTGTCCCCCACTGGAAACGGAAGATCTTTTATTTTCTATTATTTATATGTCAGACTTGGGCCCCCTTCTTTCTTCCCCATTAACTTGAGTGACCTGCGTGAGAGACAGACGCCCCACAAGGATGGTTGGACAAGGACTTTTACTTTTTATTACATAAAAATATAAAAAAAAAATTAAAAAAATAAAATTTTAAACTAACTTAACCTGCCTAAAGTTTACTTTTTGGAGAATACAGTTAAGATGTGGCCATCAGTCTGAAATGTGGTGTGATACGGTTCCCAAGGTGGGCCCTTCAGCCTGAGGATGCTGCCCTTCTGGCTCTACCGCTGTACAGGTCCCCACCTCCCAGTGAATTTCCTCCCCTCCAGCTTGGTCCTCATGAAGTGCATCTACTGACTGAAATGCACTTGTGTGTGTGTGGCCACTGGAAATAAAGGTTTGACTGGTGAGTGGTCTTGGGTATGGGTGAGACCTATAAAAAGGAAGTTGCAGTGGGAAAAGGGGGAGGGCTAGGTTGAGGGGCCAGGTGATGGGGAATTGGAGCTACACTAGGACAAGAACCAAGCATGAGATGTAGAAAAATCAGGCTTCAGAGGTTTGGGGTTTTTTGTTCGAGGCAGCAGTAGGAATTCTTTTTTTGACCTGGCCTTGGTTTTGTCTGTGAAGTAGAGATTATTTCACCCTTAGGGAATTGTAAGGACTGGTGTTTAATTGTAGGCAGGGGACTTTTAACTCTGAGCAAAGCCAGAGAAAATTGGCTGGGACTGGGACAGGAAGAATGAAGATGAGCTAGTGGGAAAGAATTCCCAGGATCTGAAACGTGGTGGGCATGGGGTTGGGGAGGGAGGGTAAGTTTTGAGGTCCCAAATTAAAGAACTCTCTAGGGGATGTCAGTTGGGGATGTGGGGGCAATGATGGAAGAAGCAGGAAAACCTTTCCGAGAGGGAGAGATAGTAACAGCAATAGGGCCTCTTGCACACCCCCACTGGGGATCAAGCCCACAACCTGAGCATGTGCCCCAGCCAACCAGCAACCTGGGCATATGCCCTGACCAGGAATCAAACTTCAACCCTTGGTTCATAGGTTGAGACAACCACTAAACCACACTGGCCGGGCAGGCCTGGGGATGTTTGAAGTGCAGGTCTCTAGTACTGTGAGTGATTTAATTACAGGTGTTAACTAGTACTCTTTTTTTAATAGTGTATTTTTGACTTCAGAGAGAGAGTGAGAAACATTAATGATGAGAATCACTGATTGGCTGCCTCCTGCACGGGGCCTACTAGGGATCGAGCCTGCAACCTGGGCATGTGCCCTTGACTGGAATCAAACCCGGGACCCTTCAGTCCGCAGGCCCACGCTCTATCCACTGAGCCAAACCACCTAGGGCAAGTAGTAGTACTTGTAAAAAAAACAAAAACAATTTAAAGATTTTGTAGAGAAACATCTATTGGTTGCCTCCCATACACACCTGAACTGGGGATCGAACTCACAACCTAGGGATGTGCCTGACTGGGAATCAAACTGGCGGCCTTTTGGTGAACGGGACACTTAACAGCCACACGGCCAGGGCCCTACTAGTCCTTTTGATGTGTTAAGAATTGCAGATTGGCCCTGGCTGGTTTGGCTCAGTGGATAGAGCGCCGGCCTGCGGACTGAAGGGTCCCAGGTTCGATTCCTGTCAGGGGTGCACGCCTGGGTTGTGGGCTCGGTCCCCAGTGGGGGGCGTGCAGGAGGCAGCCAATCAATGATTCTCATCATTGATGTTTCTCTCTCTCCCTTCCTATCTGAAATCAATAAAAAAATACTTTTTTTAAAAATATATTTTATTGCCGAAACCGGTTTGGCTCAGTGGATAGAGCATCGGCCTGAGGACTGAAAGGTCCCAGGTTCGATTCTGGTCAAGGGCATGTACCTGGGTTGCAGGCATATCCCCAGTGGGAGATGTGCAGGAGGCAGCTGATCGATGTTTCTCTCATCGATGTTTCTAACTCTCTATCTCTCTCCCTTCCTCTCTGTAAAATATCAATAAAATATATTTTTAAAAAAATAAATAAAAATAAAATATATTTTATTGACTTTTTACAGAGGAAGAGAGAGAGAGAGCTAGAGACATCGATGATGAGAGAAACATCAGCTGCCTCCTGCACATCTCCCACTGGGGATGTACCCACAACCCAGGCACATGGCCTTGACCGGAATCGAACCCGGGACCCTTCAGTCTACAGGCTGACGCTCCATCCACTGAGCCAAACCGGTTTCGGCTAAAAATACATTTTTTAAAAAAATTGCAGATTGGCTTTATCTTACCCCTAAGAGCAGAAATCTCAAAGTTGGGAGCTCATACTCCAGCCAGCCAGGAATCCCTCTTAATCCTAAATCCTCCTTCCCTTGAGCCTCTTCTCATGAGTCAAATCAGGTTCTGAGTTTTTCCAAACAGCCCTCAGCCTCTCCTCTCAGGACTCAGTAGGATAGATGTCTGGGATGTACTCATTTGTCAGGACCAAGTGTGAAAGGTGTACCCATTATTCCCTGCTGAACGTTACCTTTTGTTTGTTTCAAGGCAGCATCCTGGTCAGTAGGTTCAATTTTTTTTTTCTTTTTAAAATTGATTTTAGAGAGACATTGATTTGCTGTTCCACTTTGGTATGCATTCACTGGTTGATTCTTTTATGTGCCCTGACCAGGAATCAAACACATAACCTTGGTGCATCAAGATGCCGCTCTAACCCACTTAACTACCCAGTCAGGGCCTCAATTTTTTAAAAACCTCAGCATTTTATTCTGATTATTTGATACAGCATTTTTCTCAAACGTTGAAAAGTGAAACCTTCATTCTACATCTTCTCAAGCCTATTTGGAATTGGTGACCACAGTAATAACCCATCAAGCACAGACCATAGGGGTGCTGGATCCAGAGGTAAGATACATATCAGAGCTTAAACAAGGAGAGCTAGACATTAATGCCAGTGCCTACACAAGGAGGAAATGAGCTGAGCCCCTGCTGGCTCCAAGTGATAAATCCTTTCCCACCGTCTCCCAAAAAGACATCCGCTAATATTCTACTGTAGCACACAAAGCTCACAGGACGAGCTTTCAGCCCTTTGGCGTCCTCCAATTGCCACAGCAAAGAGGAGCTTTCATTGAGATGAACTAAGGCTAGAGAGAGAACTCGGTTAAAATAGCCGGCTCCAGGGCACCTCCTGGGCTTGTGGCTCCCCCACTTTTAAAAGATATTTTTATTGATTTCCGAGGAGAGGGAGAGGAACATCAATGATGAGAGAAAATCACTGATAGGCTGCCTCCTTCATGTCTCCCCATTGGGATCAAGCCCAGGTATATGCCCCGACCAGAAATTGAACTATGACCTGGTTCATTGAGCCATGCCAGCCTGGCTCTGGCTCCCTTTTTATATTCCTCCATCCTTCCAACTTAAACAAAGGACACAAGACCCAGGCTAGCTTACTATTCACAGAACAGTTTATTGACCTACCTCACCTGGCAGGCCGTGTGGCCCTTCTGGCCAGGAGAAGTGATGGTCTAGTTGCAACTCTGCTGGGTTGCAGCCTATGCCCTGGGAAGGGGGCATGAGAAACAGAACACTGGCCAGCACAGCCCTGCATACAAGAGCCTGAGCAGAGGTCCGCACTCAACTCCACTTGATGTTCTTGTCCTCCTCAGTCATGGCTGGTGTGTCAGTGACGAGGCCAGTGCCAATGGTCCGGTTGCCATCTCGCAGAGTAAAACGCTGGCCTTTTTCTAAGATCATTGGTTGCCGCAAGATTAGGCTAAGCTTCAGGTCCTCCCCAGGCATAGCAAGCTCCTAGAGGGGACAGAAACAGGGATCATGCTTGGCCTTCAAGATGTCTTTATTCCAACAGTTTTGCTGGCTACCAAAGTGACTGATTGTGGGGAAAAGCAGCATGATGATGATTTCTGGGAGCAGCTTCATCCCAGCTGCCAGGCAGATGCAAAGGCAAAAAAAAAAAAAAAAAAAGGACCACTGATCAGTATTCCTAAGGTATGTTCTTAAGGGAAAATGTTGAAATTTTGGGCTACGTAGGTCTCTTAGGAACTTCTCTAAGCCGTACGTATAGAAGTCTCTGGGTAAATGGTAATATGACTAAGTTTTTCAACTACTTCAGCCTAGGGCAGTGGTCGGCAAACTGTGGCTCGCGAGCCACATGCGGCTCTTTGGCCCCTTGAGTGTAGTAGCTCTTCCACAAAATACCACGTGTGGGTGCACGTACAATGAGATTGAAACTTCGTGGCCCATGCACAGAAGTTGGTATTTTGTGTAAGAGCCACACTCAAGGGGCCAAAGAGCCGACCACTGGCCTAGGGAATAGTGGATGAGGACTCACTCCTCCAAAACCCATTGGTCCAGACCCTTCCATCACTAGGTTCATCTGCATCAGCGGTTCTCAATCTGTGGGCCACAACCCCTTTGGCGGTGGAACGACCCTTTCACAGGGGTCGCCTAAGACCATCCTGCATATCAGATATTTACATTGTGATTCATAACAGTAGCAACATTACTGTTATGAAGTAGCAACGAAAATAATTGTATGGTTGGGTCACAACATGAGGAACTGTATTTAAAGGGCCAGAAGGTTGAGAACCACTGATCGACATCATCAGCCAGCTTCTCTTCACCGAAGGAAGAGTCACCCGCATTGTCACATCTTTGGAACTGTAAGTGACGCAGGCCTAATATGAAGAGCGCTCCTTCACATCCCATCCCTGTACCCACCATACCTTCCCTGGAGGCAAGACGATACGACAGGACATGTCCCAGGTCAGGGAGAACATGACAGGCATGAAGTGAGACACAAAGGGCTTGTGGCGGCCACCTTCCTCTTTGGTGAGGATGTAAACCTGGAAAAGAGAGCAAGTGGCTGGAAGCACTGCCTCGAGGGGGCAATCCGTCTCAGTCAGCCCTGTCCTTTGCCTGAAGCCTCACCTGTGCCTCCACCTTCTGGTGGGGCTGGATGGAACCTGGTTTGGCCATAACCAGGCCACGTCTCAGGTCCTCCCGCTTCAAGCCTCGAACCAGGGCCCCAAGATTATCGCCTGCCTCTGCCCTCTCCAGGCTCTTGTGGAACATCTCAATTCCTAGGAGGGAGAAGAGGGGAAAGGGAGGACCATCTGGAGCAGAGGGAAGGCACGGGTCTGCAAGGCAGGGGGTCATCCTGGAGCCAGCCCCTGGGTCTCAAGGCTTTCTTCCCATACCTGTTACCACAGTGCGAATGTTCTTGTTATGTCCCAGGAACTCACACTCGTCTCCCTTCTTCAAAATTCCACGTTCCAGCGTACCTGTCACCACCGTGCCCCGGCCTGGGAGGGAACCAGAAAGGACATTGGGGACTTGGGCAAGGCTCTCGTTAGGGGGAGAATGCAAATGAGCGGGTCCTCACCAGGGATCGAGTAAACTGACTCTACAGGCAGCAGGAAAGGCTTCTCTAGGTCCCGGGTGGGCACGGGGATGTGAGTGTCCACAGCATCCAGCAGCTTCTGCACAGACTTCACGCCTAACTCAGGGTCACGTTGCTGGAAGGGGTGGGGGAGGGGTATGACAGGACTCTGAAGTTTCCGTTCTGCTTACCCCCCCCCCAGACTCAGAGCACAGCTCCGGATGCCTATCCCGCCCCATCCTCTGCCACCGCAGCCCCTGCCTGACCCTGCCTTCACCTCAAGGGCACAGAGGGCAGAGCCTACGATGACCGGGGTCTCCTCCCCTTTGTAGCCAAACTCAGTGAGCAGTTCCCGGATCTCCAGCTCGACTAGGTCCACCATCTCAGAGTCCTGGACAGCATCTGCCTTGTTCACATACACCACAACATGTTCTACTCCAATCTGCAGATGGGAAAGAGGGAGATGGTGTCCTTAGTGGCCCAACTCCCCACGCTTCCTCTTTCCACTCCTACCCAGGCGCCGCATACCTGTTTGGCCAGTAGTAAGTGCTCTCGGGTCTGGGGCATGGGACCATCATTGGCTGCCACCACCAGGATGCAGCCGTCAAGGGGGGCAGTGCCTGTGATCATATTCTGGGTAGGGGAGGAAACAGCCTCGCTCAGTGACCTCAGCTCCACATCCATCTAGCCAAGCACAGCCGTTAGGAACTGAGGCTCACCTTTCTCTGCCATCTCACCACCCACTTTAATCAGCCCTGCCCACAAATCCATGACCTCAAACCTAAACATCTTGAGTATCTTAAGCTCCTCCCACAAGCCTAACGTTTCTCCTGACAGGAGGCAGCTCCTGGCCTGTCCCAGCAATGCTCTCACCTTAACGTAATCGGCGTGGCCGGGACAGTCTGTGTGGGCATAGTGGCGGGCAGCAGTGCTGTACTCCACGTGAGCTGCATTGATGGTGATACCGCGGGCTCGCTCCTCCGGGGCATTGTCAATCTCTTCATACTTCTTAAACTTGGCCCCACCGCCCTCGGCTAGAACTAAGGGGGAAGGCAAGCGAACACAGCTCTCAGCTATAGTTCCAGAGGCAGAGGGGGGCTCAGGGCACACGCCTAGGTCCCTCCCACTTACACAACCTCAATCGGACAGCCTGGGGGATGGACCCTCCCTCAACTTCTGCAGAGATCACCAGTCAGAAAAAAAGGCCTGAAGGTCACGTTCAGCGACTTTCTAGGGCAGTGGTTCTCAACCTTCTGGCCCTTTAAATACAGTTCCTCGTGTTGTGACCCAACCATAAAATTAATTTCGTTGCTACTTCATAACTGTCATGTTGCTACTGTTATGAATCGTCATGTAAATATCTGATATGCAGGACGGTCTTAGGCGACCCCTGTGAAAGGGTCGTTCGACCGCCAAAGGGGTCGCGACCCACAGGTTGAGAACCGCTGTTCTAGGGTCAAGCCTCCGCTTACAGGGCGGTCCCTATGGCTAGAGAGAGGCCATTCAGGGTCCCCCAATTATGCACCACAAAGTTCTTCTGTTCAGGGGAAATCTGTCTCCTGAACAGAAATCTTCCAGCCCCACCCCCCGCCCACTGGAGTTCTGGCTCCTGGGGCTACACTAAACACCTCCAGCGGCCTCTGTGCGGGCCCCGCCTCCCGGGCTCCAGGTCCCGCTTGCAGAGCGGGCGCTGCCGGATGCCCCCTCTGCAACCCGCTTACTTTTCGTGATGGCCGCGGTCAGTGTGGTCTTGCCGTGGTCCACATGGCCGATGGTACCCACGTTCACATGGGGCTTGTCGCGCACATAGGTCTTCTTGGCCTCCACGGCCAGGCCGCGGCACAAGAGGGTCAGTGCCGGGGCCGTCAGCGGCCGCAACAGGCCCTGCAGGAGTGGGGTCGGGCCGGCGCCGAGACCTGCCGGGGCAGAGGCGTGCAATCAGGTCGCAGCTCGGCCACTCCCGACGACCCCCACGTGTCCCCGGACCCCCACGTGCCATCGCCCTCCCCGCCCCCTCACCGCTGAAGAGGGGCGTCGCGCGCAGCAAGGTGGTGACGGCCATTGTGGTCGTACTCACGCCCCGAGTACCGGTGCGAGGTACCCGATGCCCGCGCGTGCAGAGAGGGCAATTGCGACTGGAGGTTACTTCCGGCGGAAGTGAGGACCAAGAGGGCAAATCCGGGCACCTCTAGCCACCAGTTTTCTATGGTCATCTCCGCCGACTTCCGGGCGCGGGCCGGAAGACGTCAAGGAAAGTAAATACTGGAGCGCGGGGGCGGGGTAGGATGGAGGTTTCCACACCCACCCGGGCCCCGCGGGAGGAGGGAGCACGCAGTTCTCTCCGACGCCGCCAGGGGGCGATGTGAGCCTCCCATGATGCACCAGCGCCCGGAGGACCTGTGGACTCCGGGGTTCCCAGAGCGGCGGGCTGTGTTTGCGTTTAGAGGAAGAGGTAGGTACGGGGAGGCCGGGTGAGGAGGGAGGCTCCCGGCCTCCGCCAGGCAGAGGCGGCCCCGGCGCGGACTGCTCGGGAACGTCCACGACTCGAACCCCTGGAGTCCGACCCACTGCGCGGGTCTGTCGAGAGGGAGGGAGGACGAGGCCCTGCCGCCGGGCTGAGGAAGAGGGTCCTGGGCGCCTTTCGGGGGTGGGGCTCAGCTAAGACCCATCTCAGTGCTGAGCCTTTGTTTTTTTTTCTGTAAAATGGGATTACAGTAGTAACATCTACCGCATAGAGAGACCCTGCTCTGGGAATGAATGAGCTGGAGAAGAAGCAGGAGTGGGGTCCCGAGGCCTCCTGGTCGCGCAGTCCTTAAACCTCAAAAACCTGCCCTCCTAGCCCACAGCCTGCGGGGACAGACAGGCCGTGCCATCCACCGTCACACCTCAGCAGTTCAAGAAATAATTCCCTGTTGATTGCCTCACCCACCCACCCAGTTTTACTGATGACACCAAGGGTGAGGGACCAGCCTCAGGTACCATTAAGAGCAGCTTGAGCCCAGCTGGCCTGGTGGGGAGGTTGAGCATTGACCTATGAACCAGGTGTGGACAGAAGGGACCACGTGCTAACCTGACAAGCTCAGGGAAGGCCTGCATGACGATCTTGCAAACTCAGAGAACTAAAGTAACCACAAAGGATGGTTGGAAATTAAACAGTTATGGTGGGTGGTTACATCCTAGACTGGCATCTTCATTGACAAGGTCAACCTTTACCTTAACTGAGCCTATCTGTCTTTTTGCATCTATAATAACATACCCTTGAAGTGTCTGGGTAACTTGTAACTTCCCTTTTTCCAGACCCCTCAGGGCACAACCAGGACACCAGGACAGATATCACAAATTCCTTCATTGTTATCATGTTAAATGTTCCTGCACCCACCTAAGTATGTGTTTATCATTTTACTTTTTATCCATTCCCAGGGGTTTCCCCGCTTTGCTTTTTCCTGCCTCTCTCGTCTGTCACCATTGGATTTCATGTAACCCACCTACATCCCTTCCTTTGATTGCAGTCTGTATATATAAAAGCCTAAGCGACCAGCCGACCACCTGGTCGCTATGATGTGCACTGACCACCAGGGGCAGATGCTCAAGTCAGGAACGGAAACCACAGGCTTGGAAACATGGAACAGGCTGATGAATCTCAGAGGGGAGAGGGAAAGGGGAGGGCGGGAAGAGATTAACCAAAGATTTTTTTAAAATATATTTTTATTGATTTCAGAGAGGAAGAGAGAAATAGAAACATCAATGATGAGAGAGAATCATTGATTGGCTGCCTCCTCCATGCCCCCTGCTGGGGATCAAACCCACAACCCGGGCATGTGCCCTTGACTGGAATCGAACCTGGGACCCTTCAGTCTGCAGGCTGATGCTCTACCCATGGAGCCAAACCAGCTAGGGCTAACCAAAGATCTTATATGCATACTAGAGGCCTGGTGCATGGATTCGTGCACCGGTGGGGTTCCTCAGCCTGGTCTGTGCCCTCTCACAATCTGGGACCCCTCGGGGGATGTCAGAGAGCCGGTTTCAGCCCAATCCCTGCAGGTGGGGCCAAGGGACCCCCACCAGGGCAAAAATCCATGCACCGGGCCTCTAGTGTATAAATATAGACGTAACCCGCCATTCTCTGGAGCATTATCTCAATCCGTTGAGGTTCTGCTTCCCAGCAATTGTCTACAGTTTGGCTCAGATAAACTCACAAAAATTCTTTACAGGTTTGAATGTTTTTATGTTAACACAGGTAACAGTTGGACTCCCAGTGGTGGCTTATTTCCTGTAGGGACACATGCTGGGTCGCAGGCTCCATCCCCAGTGTGGGATGTTCGGGGGTCTGGCCGATCAGTGATACTCTCTCATCACTGATATTTCTATCTTGCCCTCCCTTTCTCTCTGAAATCAATAAAAATACATTTAAAAAAAGAGAGAGAGCAGCTTGAGTCTTTCTTATTCCTGCTTGTCCCCAGCAGCTAACACAGGGCGGGGCACCCAGTGAGTGCTCAGTAGATGTCTGTTAACTGAATGAATGAGTTCAAGGAGAGTATATAACCTTTAACTTTCACATCCCTCATCTCATCACCCTGGAATGATAATAGCAGATGCTTATTTTTAACCCTGGTTAATGTTTCCAAAATGCATCAGTTCCTAGGACTCAATTAACTATATTTCAAGAAGATTTCCTGAATCCCCTCTCTAAATTATGTTCAGTAGGGTCTGGGCACAGAAGGGGAAACCAATTTATTTATTTGTTTTTAAATATATTTTATTGATTTTTTTTTTACAGAGAGGAAGGGAGAAGGAGAGGAATAGAGAGTTAGAAACATCGATTAAGCTGCTTCCTGCACACTCCCTACTGGGGATGTGCCCACAACCAAGGTACATGCCCCTGACCGGAATTGAACCTGGGATCCTTCAGTCTGCAGGCCGATGCTCTATCCACTGAGCCAAACTGGTCAGGGCCATATTTATTTATTACACACACACACACACACACACACCCTTCTCAGTGTTACCCTGTGTGGCAGTGAGAGAAGTTAGCTTGAACGCAGGCAGATAGGGCAGGGTCCAGTGTGAAACAAAGGCAAGTGGAACATAGGCAGGGACAGACACAGCAGTTTGAGCAAGCCTAATCACAAAAAACAACCATGCTGAAATAATAGAATGTTTTTGGACACAGAACGGGAGGTATGGGAAACCAAGGGAGGGCCTGCAGCAAAAAAAGTGTACAAATACATAGAAACAGCAAGTTCAGGTCCATTGATGGGCCTGAACAAAGAAATCAGGTGGTGACACAGGTAGATATAAAGCAGGCTTGTAGCAAATATATACCCCTGGACTACAAGGCTCATGGGCAGCCATTATTGGGCCCCCGTCCCCATGCGGGGAGTCTAAGTCTGCTTGTAATAAATTTTCCACACTTTTGCTTAAATCTTCTGGTCCTCGGAGCTCATTCTTCAGCACTGAGAGAGACAACCCCGGGGAAAAACCTCAACTCACCATTCCGGTTATCAGCAGGAGCTGGTCTTGCCCCCATTTTACAGGTGAGAAAACAGCACCAGGGTGATTAAGGACCCAATATAACTAAACTCCAAAGTGTGCGCTTAGCTACTGCACTGCACTGTATATGCGTCATCCTATATAATAAAAGGGTAATATGCAAATTGACCAAACTGCGGAACGACCGGTCACTATGATGCGCACTGACCACCAGAGGGCTCAATGCAGGAGCTGCCCCTGGTGGTCAGTGCGCTCCCACAGGGGGAGTGCCGCTCAGCCAGAAGCCGTGCTCATGGCTTCTCCACGGCAGCACTAAGGATGTCCAATTGCCAGGGAGCAGGCCTAAGCCATCAGTCGGACATCCCCTGAGGGCTCCCAGAATGCAGACTGCGGAGAGGGCGCAGGCTGGGCTGAGGGACAACCCCCCCCCCACCCCCCCGCCGAAGTGCATGAATCCCGTGCACTGGGCCTCTAGTGTTAATGATAAAATGAGAGACTTGCTAAGACTTATGTCCTGATTCTCCAACCTCATCTGCTTAGGAAGGGGGTGGTACAGTATAAAAAGCCATTTTTTTTTAGTTCCTTAGTCACTCCACTCCTGGAAATCTATCCTATGACACTATTGACCACTACTGGATTGTGAGATTTTGGGGGGATGGTAAACTTCTTAAAGGAACAAAACTTTCCTTTTTAGTGTTGCTGTATCAATTTTAATGTGTTTTAGTGTTGCTGTATCAATTTTAATTTAATTAGCTTGAAAAAAAGACTGACATAAGTAAATACTGTTAAAAATGAATCAGTTTTTGAAATAATACTTGATAGATAACATTATGGGTGATATGAATAGATGACAAATTTTGTTAAGGTAGGGTCAGTGCCGGGGCTGTCAGCGGCCACAACAGGAGTCAGGGACTGTAAGTGAGGCAGTTGCAACTCTGCAACCCTGACCAAACAACTTTTGACCCCTGAAATTCGAGGAACACAGTGCTCACAAAAGTCCAAAGGGAGAATAGCAGCCTCTGTAATAGTCAGGAGTTTAGATTTACAGGTGACAGACTTTACATTGGCTGATTTAAGTGAAAAAGGGATTTGTTTCAGGATAGTATTGGGCAGCTTATAGAACTATGGGATGGGCTGGAGGAATAGCTCCCAAGCCATAGAACTGATCTGACAAGAAAACTGTTGCCACTGCCACTGCCACCAAACACTAAATGCCGGGACTTAGACTTCTCTGCAACAGCTACTGCTGGTGGCACTGACAACTGCTGCATCAAGAAGGGGACCTCTCTCCCCCCCTCCCCCGCCCCCCAAGCCTGGCAAATTCAAAGTCTCACATATGTATTGGAGCAGGCTCAGAGATGTACTCTTTGATGTTGGGGGCAGAACTAGTAGCAGGGAATTTCCCCAGATGCCTGTGGCCAATGTCACAGTAAAAGAGTGGGAGGAGCACAAATGCCCCGTACGTGGATATGGTGGCATGAATTTTGGCACAGCCGCTGGGTGAAATATTGGAGTGAGTTCAAACTGCAGAGACAAGGGTTGCCAACCACCTGTGTAAATGCTGTGAGTCGTGCTAAATGAAGAGGAAGGCTTACTGCTATAGAAAAACTAGAGGCCTGGTGCACAAAATTCGCACAATATTCAGCCCAGCCTGCACACTGTCCAATCTGGGACTCCTCGGAGATGTCCGACTGCCAGTTTAGGCCTGATCCCAATATAGATTCACCAAATCTATGTTGGCAATGATCCCAGGGATCAGGCCTAAACCGGTAGTCGGACATCCCTCTCACAATCCAGGACTGCTGGCTCCTAACTGCTCACCTGCCTGCCTGCCTGATCGCCCCTAAACGCCCCCCGTGCTAGCCTGATCCTAACCACCTCTGCCTGCTGGCCTGATCACCCCTAACTGCCCCCCCAATGGCCTGGTCACCCCCAACTGCCCCACCACCACCAGCCTGGTCACCCCCAACTGCCCCCCTCTGCCGGCCTGGTCACCCCTAACTACCCCCCCTGCAGGCCTGGTCACCCCACACAGCCTGCTGTTGGGTCGTTTGGTCATCCCTCACTAACCCCGCTGCTGGCCTGGTTGCCCCACGCAGCCTGCTGTTTGGTCATCCATCCGGTTGTTTCAGTCCTGATGGCCCCTGGCTTTTTATATATTAGGATAGCATGCATATAAGGTGGGGTGAGAGACAAAGGAAGTCGAAAACAATTATGTCTTTAGGAGACTGAATTTGCTTAAGGAGAGAGATTGTTCTCTCTTTCAAACATTTTATGTGATTATAGTTAAAAACGAAAAGTTTTTTATGTAGAATCTTGAACTCTTTAAAAAGATGCTCTTGAAATCACATGCCCTTCTGCCCCGCCCCCACCCCCAAGAGAGGAGACTGTTGCAGTGTCTGGGAGAGCTGATGCGGACCTGGCCAGGGTAGTGCAGCGGGGTTATACCGAGAAGAATGTCCAGAGAGATCTCTGAGGAAGCACTGCCAGGCTGGCTGGTGGGGAGAAGAGTGAAGGATGGCCTTGAGCTTCCAAAAAGTCTGTTCAGTGACTCTGAGTCCATTCATTCTGCTATGTGGGAGACACTTTGAGTTCCTGCTAATAACCATTTTCCATCTTCCTGTAGGCAGGGCTCTGATTTTGTTCAGAGTGGCCCTTCTCCTGTTCCAGGGATAAACCCTGACAGGTCTGGTCCACTCTCATGGTCCTATTCTCCTGGCCAGGCAGTTTGTTTAGGGTTGGTTGCTACTCCTATGGGGCCAATGATTAGTAAAAGGTCTGCTTATGGGGGATTCCTTATTCTTAAGAAGGAAACCCCAAAGAAATAGACCTTCTTCTGATTCTGAGTGGTCCTTGTCTGGATGGGGAGCCTAGAACTCCTGTGCCCATTTTGTTCCCAGGCAATAATGCAGCCAAAATCCAGAAGAGAGCGAAGTAAAGAGGATCTTAGAAGGCTGGACTCCTTGTGGTATATAATGACAATGTTCTTATCGTTTAACCCAGACTGTGTCAGAGTTGTCTGTTATTTGCAACCAAATACTAACAGATTATAGTGCTTGTCCCCTGAGACATACTTCTTGGTTTCACTCGTGCGAGACAGTGACTTGAGTAGGCCAGGACTGGGCTTCCTTTATCTCCATATCCTCTGTGCCTGGCCACTGCAGTCCTCTGAGAATGTTTGCTTTGAATTAATGAGCCTTCCAAACTGAAGGGTGCCTCTATGTGGTGCCCCAGACTTAACACATCTAAAACAGGTTCTCAGTTCTCTCCCACACTGTCCTCCCACATCTAATAAGCAGCATCACCACTCACCCTTCCCCTCACTCCACACCTAACCCAGTACCCAGTCCTGCTGGTTCTTGCTCCAAAATATATCCTGAATGTGACCACGTCTTCCTAGCTCAACTGTGGACACTGGTTCAATATGGGATCATCTCTCATCTAGGTCACCTTATAGGTTCTCCAATGGGCCTCTCAGCTTCTACTCTTTAAAAATAATAATAATTTTTATTGATTTTAGAGAGGAAGGGAGAGGGAGAGTTAGAAACATAACGATGAGAGGGACTCATTGGTTGGCTGCCTCCCACAAGCCCCCCCCAATGGGGATCCAGCCCACAACCTAGGCATGTGCCCTGATGGGGAATTGAACCGTGACTTCCTGGTTCATAGGTGTCCACTGAGCCACGCCGGTCGGGCATCGGCTTCTACTCTTATTCTCAATACCTGTCAAATCCATCCTCCACTCAGCAGCCACATCAGTCTTTAAAATATGGGTGAAAAATTAATCCCCCTTCAATGACTCCTTATGACACTTAGTATAAAAACCAAACTCTTACTTGAAATGGATGAACTGTAGGCAGGTAAATTTTATCACAATAAAGCTGTTATTAAAGAATCCAAACTCCTGCATGATCTGGCCCCTGCCTACCTCTTTGACCCATCTAGTAGGAGTTTCCTCTCCCTCCCTCCCAGCCACACTGAGCCAAAATGGCAAGGGCTTTGATGTTTTTCCTGTAGCTTTCCCCATGGCTTGTTCTTTCTCCTCATTCAGGTCTCACCTCTTGTATCTAAAGTAACGCCAGGTCATCCTGTTATCAATTGTCCCCTTTGATTTTCGTCATTGCACCTAAATATTCAAAATTATAAAGTTTGCTTGGTTGTTGTTGTTTTTTCTGTCTCACCAGCTCATGAAATAAGAACTTATTTTTTACTTTTAAGTACAGTGCCTAACAGGTGAAGAAGTATTTGTTGAAGGAATTATGTGTTGAATCGTATCAGTTGAGCATTTGTATTGGGCTTGTTAAGTTTTCTGATGTTTTCAATAGAAAGCAAATTTTGTATTCACATTCATTTTAAAAATAAAGATGAGTCGCCCTAGCTAGTTTGGCTCAGTGGATAGAGCGTCAACCTGCAGACTGAAGGGTCCCAGGTTCGATTCCAGTCAAGGGCACATGCCCAGGTTGTGGGCTCGATCCCCAGTAGGGGACATGCAGGAGGCAGCCGATCAATGATTCTCTCTCATCATTGATGTTTCTTTTTTTTTTTTTTTTTTTTTTTTTTTTTTTTTTTTGGATGTTTCTTTTTTTTTTTTTTTTTTTTTTTTTTTTTTTATTGCTTAAAGTATTACAAAGGGTATTACATATGTATCCATTTTATCCCCCCGCCCTAGACAGTCCCCTAGCCTCCCCTATCACCCAGTGTCTTATGTCCATTGGTTATGCTTATATGCATGCATACAAGTCCTTTAGTTGATCTCTTACCCCCCTACCTCCTGCCCCCCAACCCTCCCCGGCCTTCCCGCTGCAGTTTGACAATCTGTTTGAGGCAGCTCTGCCTCTGTATCTATTATTGTTCAAAAGTTTATAATGGTCTCTATTGTCCATGAATGAGTGAGATCATGTGGTATTTTTCCTTTATTGACTGGCTTATTTCACTTAGCATAATGCTCTCCAGTTCCATCCATGACGTTGCAAATGGTAAGAGTTCCTTCCTTTTTACAGCAGCATAGTATTCCATCGTGTAGATGTACCACAGTTTTCTAATCCATTCATCTACTGATGGGCACTTAGGCTGCTTCCAGATCTTAGCTATGGTGAATTGTGCTGCTATGAACATAGGGGTGCATATATCCTTTCTGATTGGTGTTTCTGATTCATCATTGATGTTTCTATTTCTTCCTTCCTCTCTGAAATCAATAAAAATATATTTAATAAAATAAAATAAAGATGAGTTACTAACTTTTGGAGCCTCTGTTATCTATAAAATGGGGATGGAGTGGCAAGGTTAAACCGTATGGTTTCTTAGCTTTATTGTAACCCTGACTTCTAAAAGGAGGTTGTAATTGAAATGAGTACTGGGCTGGCCAGCAACTTAATGGGAAATTGAGGACCAGGACCCAGAGCTTTGTCCTCAGAGTCACTGAACAGACTTTTTGGAAGCTCAAGGCCATCCTTCACTCTTCTCCCCACCAGCCAGCCTGGCAGTGCTTCCTCAGAGATCTCTCTGGACATTCTTCTCGGTATAACCCCGCTGCACTACCCTGGCCAGGTCCGCATCAGCTCTCCCAGACACTGCAACAGTCTCCTCTCTGCTTCCAGCCCCCAAGCCCCAGGCCATGCTGGACCTGAATGCCCTTCCCAACACAGAACTTTGATCATACCCGTGTCACTCAGATGTGACTGGAGACATTCTAATTGAAAACACTTAGTGAATGTCACCCAAAAGCTGCCAAGTAAAAGGCACTTGAGAGGTGGCCCAGGTGGTTCGGCCACACCTGGCTTCCTGGAGGGGGACAGGCTTTGAAGCCTGGAACCGGAGGGAAGAAGATGGACAGCAGTGAGGGAGATGGTGTGTCGTTCAGAGGCAGAGCCGAAGTAAAGCCGGGGTTTTGGGCTGTCAAACTGCCCTGACAGAACCGAGTATGACTTGGAGGGCCAGGAGGTCTAGGCCAAAGCACCAAGGCTGATTGTGACATCCAGGAAAGAAGACAAAATTCCAGAAAGCCCCTTCTCTTGGGGTGAGGGAGGGTCAGGATGACCTCCAGAAGAATCCCACAAGCAACCCCTTCCCTCAGTCAGACCCTGTTTTTCCTTTAAAGCACCACCTTCTGCCATGCTCAGCCCACTCCAATCTCAGATGGGTCCACGATCCAGTTTACAAATTAGCATACTCTATCCCTCCTGGTTGCAAGTATTGGTTCAGGGTTAGTATTCTGTTTCTACCCCAACTGGCGTACTAACCAAGTTCAGTTCCGGCACTAACTGCCCAAAGTTAGCATAGACACGAGTTAAGGGCTCAGTCCTTGACAAGACTGCCCCCACTTCAAATGCCAGCTGCAAGTGGAGTCCCCCAGCCACCTGCACTTCTGACCAACTGGCTACAGATGTGGGCGTTTCCCATGACCCCCACTCCCTGTTTGATAATTTGCAAGGACAACTCAGAATGCAGGAAAGCACTATGGTTCATGCTTACAGTTTCATAATCAAGGATACAAGTCAGGAACAGCCAGATGAAGAGACACATAGGGTGAGGTCTAGGAGGGTCCAAATACAGAGCATCCATCCACTCTCCCCATGGAATCAACATATCGTCCTCCTGGAACATCAATGCATTCACCAACCAGGAAGAACTGGTTGGGCTTCACTGTCCAGAGTAGTTATTGGGGCTTCATTATTTAGGCATGATTGATTAAATCATTCCCATGTGACTGAACACAATCTCCAGGCCCCCTCCCTGCCCTCTTGGATGCTGAGCTGGCTCAAAATCCCAACCCTCTTATCACAACGTTGGTCTTTGTGGTGACCAGCCCCCATCCTGAAGATATTTAGGGGCTTGCCGTGAGTTACTTAAGGGCTCATGAATAACAGACACTTCTATCACTCTGGAATTACCAAGTACTTTTAATCCTCAGTGCCAGGAACATGGGACAAAGATCAGACAAATTCTTTATTATACAACAGATGTTTATTGGGTGACCCAAGCTGAGCTGATGAAATTCAACCCGACTGCGTTTGTTGGAGCTGTTGGGAAAGCCAGGATCATTTTCCGCTCAGGTTGTTACTCCGGGAAGCTTGCAGCTGCAGGCAGCCACATTGCTATCTCTGAGGGTACAACCTGCCTGAGAATGAAGATCGTCCAGAAAAAAAGCAGAACGAAGAGAAAGAGACCAAGTTCAAATGGACATTGAGCTTTTGGCTCTAAGCATGCCTGAAGTCATTCTTTGATTTTTCAAATTTGTGAACCAACAAACTCCCCCTCTTTTTATGTTCAATCAGCCTTAAATTGGAGTTTCCACTGTGGCTGAAAGCATCCTGAGAAGTAAATGCCCTCTTACTGAGGAAGACATGTTTCTCACTTCCTTATCAATATCTTGGCTTAACCTGGGCCCTGGATCCATCCTTCCCACCTTCCCCAAAACTCATTCCTTCAATTACCATCCTTTCTACTGGCTCCTTTCTCCTTAGACTTTTGACATAATTAGGTCTTCCTCGGGATATACACAGGCAGATCTTTTCTTCCCTTTCAAACTACAGCCCACCATCTCTTTCCTTCCTTTTGGTCAAACTGTGAGATAGTTCTCCACATCCCTCCTCCCACTTACTCACCTTCCATTTGTTCTTCAATCCTCTACCATTTGGCTTCTGCTTCCACCATGTCCCTCACATTATTCTCACCAAGGTCACTGAGCAATGGTAGTCATTATAGAAGACAATAGCAGCATTATGGATCTCTGTTTATCATTTGTTTTTGCCCTCCCCCCCCCCCATATACACTCTATACTCCCACACCCCCTGGTCTTTGGTGTGTGGTTTCTAATAGAACTTCCAGGTGGTTTTTCTTTCTTTTCTGTTTTTGTTTTTCGTTTGAGGAATGTTGGAGGCTTGGCCTTGGAATTGACATCTCCTGGGGCAACCCTTGGTCAACAGCTAAGGGATGTTGGTATATGTAAGGCCCAGTTCCCTCATTTCCTGACAAATCTGAGGCATAACTTAACATCCAGAGCTCCCCCGTGGTAAAGCTGCCTGGTTTTCTCTCCTGCTTTCCCCGCTCCCTTACTGGTTTCTTCTTGTAGCACGTTTTAAATAACTTGCACACAAATCCTCATCTCAGGGTCTGCTTCTGGGAAGAAGACATCATCTCTGCAATTTTTTTTACTCCTCTTTCTTTGTCTCGTTCCCCGAATTAGGCTCTGGCCCTCCTCTTTCTACATATATTACCTGGACAATGTCATTCATATCCATGGTTTCAACCACTGTCATGTCTGATCACCACTAAACTGCTTTGTGCAGTTCAGACCATTGATCCATCTCTGCTGAAGAGCTCCACTTGGTTGGCCAGACACCTCCTGGACTAATACAGTAGTCACTAGCCACATGCTCTTTGTGACAGGCCGTTAAACAGACATGAGCAGAGCAAGGGCAATGGGCCAGGTGCAGGTCACCAGGGTGTAAAGCCCAGGTGCCTAACAACAGACAATCCATTAAAGGGTGGGACCCTGCTCCCCCGATGACCTTTCCTCCCCTAGCATATCTCTCGCCATGGGGTTTGGACCCCTAACCTTTCCTCTCTAGAGATAATATCTATGCCTGAGTTATGTTTCAGCTCCAGGCCCAGAGAAACAACAAAACCAGCCAGGCTGATGTCAGGACCAGTTGTGCTGAATAGTGACCCCCCCTCTCCTGGTGCCGGCCAATCAATCAGTGGAAATCACAACCCTGAAAGGACACACCTGGAAAGCAGCTGATTATTCTATTGAGATCTTCTCCTGGGACCACCCTTAAAACCCTCAGGAAGGGGACCCAGTGGGCTCTGCTAGCCCTGCCTACCCCCCTCCCCAACCCCTCCCCCTTTCACCCCTATTGGCTTCCTCACTCCCAAGCTCCAAGGGCCCTCCCTTTACCTTCATGACTTGTTTCCTAAGCCCATTTCTAGTAATTACTTCTTCCACACTTACTTGATTTACCAAACAAATGTTATCTTGGCTCTGAATTCTTACCTAGCCAGAACCCAAGGACCAAGGTTGCTGAACCCGGGTTTGGTCTAACTCTAACCCCACTGGTCCGACACCTGGTGCCACTCCCACGGTCTACACACTTAGTCACACTAGCCACATGCAGCTGGTGGTTACCACATTGGACAGTGCCAACATAGGACATTTCTCTCATTGCAGAACGTTTTACTGGACAGCGTGGACACATTTCCAAACTTAACCTCATCACCAGCCCCTTGCTGTCCTTGCATTCCCCCACGATCCCTGTCCTAGACAGTGACGGGCCAACTACAGAGAAGGTGAGTGTCCGGTTCCACGGAGGAAGAAGGCGACCACAGAACTAAACTCTTTTCCATCGATATCTTTCTCTGAACCGGGAAGATGGGTGGACGCATTAACAAAGGCTATCTGTGCGCTGATGTCCGGTTACAGCGCAGGCCGGGGGCACCAAGGCCGCCCAGGCCACAGTGGATGTTCCCAACGGCGCCAGGCAGCCTCGGCCTCGCACCAACGTGCGTGTGTGAGTTCAGGCTTTTCCCCATCGCCACGCTCCTGGGTCCTTGCCTCCGTGTTCCAGGATGAGCACTGAACCCAGACCGAAAAGCTAAAGTCAGTTCTGGAAACACGGCGCACCTCAGGGGAGAGGCATGCTCCTGCTGGAGGCGCTGAGCTGCGAGGACGCGGCGTTTGGGGCCGTGGGGAGCCGGGAGCCGGGAGGAGGTGCGCACGGGCTCCCGGCACCTCTCGGCCTCTGACTCCGGTGGGTCGCCCTGAAGAAGCGGAGCCCACTCCGGGGTTTTCAGCCGCTCGAGCAAGCAGTTCCCTTACTGCGCGGGGAGTCGGGGCGGTCAGAGGAGCCGGACTGACAGGTCTCTGCGCTCGATGTGAGCCATCCTCTGCACCCTCACGCTCCTCAGGTTCTGTCTCCGGCCTTGATGGCTCGCCTGAGCCCCGGACTGCGTCCGCCGCCTCCCAAGTCCACCGACACGGCCCAAACGGGCGTTATTCCTGGCTCCCTCCCCGCCCCTGCCTTATTCCCGGGTCGGAGAGCGAGCCTCGTCCAACCTCTCGCCGTTTCCTCGAGGAGCCAAGGCCGCCGGTCCAGGCTCCGCCTCCTCGCGGGGCCTTACCGAGGTCACCCCCGTCTTCCCGGGACCAGCTCCTCGGGGCGGCATCCGCGCCGCCGCCGCCGCCGGGCCGGGCGCTCTAGGCTGCCGCGCCCGTCAAAACGCCTCCTCGGCTCGCTGCTGCCGGGCCCGGCGACCACTCTGGCCGTCGGCGGCCTCGCGACGCCACCCCCTCCAGTGGCTTCTCTGAGGCCGACTCCCCTCCCCGGCCCCGGACTCCCGCTGGGGACGCGGCCCCTCCTCGGCCGCTCCGTCCCCGAGGCCGCCGGAAGCGCACCTCCTCGGCCTCCGGGAGCGCGGGGCGGGAGGACGGCGGAAGTGAGCGTGAAGGTGCCCTTCCCGCCCGCTCCTCTCTATGGTCGCTGCCTCCGGTGACGGGAGAGGGGTCCCGGAGCCTGCGCAGAGCCGGGCTGGGAGGCCGCCGCGGGGTGGGGGAGGGGCAGGGAGCGGGAGCTGCCGCCGCCGCCGGAGCTAACCGCGGGGACCGAGATGCAGGTGGGACCGGAACCGGAACCCCCCTCTCCCAGTCCTCCTTTCCTCTCCGCGACCCGGCTGGCGCCTCCGAGAAGCCCCGGGTGGGAGCGGGCGTGGGGGCCCCCGAGGCAGGGGGGCGCTCGGCGCGGAGAGCGCAGGAGGCGGGGTGCCCCCCCGGAGACGGCGGCCCCGGGGAATGGGTGGGTAGAGGGTGTCCGGGGAGTAGGGTCGGGGCGGCGGGCTGCGGCGGGCCCGGAGGTCCGAGCCAGGAGGGGAGCCTGCACCCTCCGCCGCCCGCCCTTCGGGGACTATCAGACCTGAGCCAAGAGGCAGGTGCACCGGGCAGATGGGTCTGAGTCCTGTTGGACAGAAGAGAAACTGAGTCCCCGGCCCAGGAGCCGCAGGGTCAGCGGGCCCGAGGGCGCTGGGTCCGCCCGCGGCGCGGAGGGTGGGGTGGGCCTGTGCGCGGAGGTGGCCTCTGCCTGGAGATCGGTTTCTCTTCTGTGTCCGCACCTCTTGGCTCGGGCCCCTGTGCTCCATGACTCCGGCATCTCCTGGCTTCGCGTTGGTTGGGGATGGTCCCTGTGCTTGGAGCACCTGAGTGTGCAGGGCCTAGGCCGGCGAGGAAGGGGCGGGGGTGCAGCCTGTGGGGCTCAATAGGAGTCTGGGGTTTGGGGGAGACCTCGAGCTACCTTCACCCCAGTCCTGGTGCCAGTCATTTTTCCAGTATAATAGGGGGGAGGAGCGCTAAATTCCATGTCCAGCTCTGCCGTTTGCCAGTTGTAAGACCTCGGGAAATCTCTTCCTTCTCTAATTTCTCTTTTAGAAGATTGGAACCCACAAAGATAGCAATAATGGTGGTCCTTTATTTTGTGCTTACTTTGTGTTCCACTTAATTCTCCCGATAGATACAAAAACTGAAGCTCAGAGAGGACGTATAATTTGTTCAAGATTACACAGCTAATAGGTGTCAGAGGTTGGATTTCATCCCAAGTCTGACCCCATAAGCCATGGCCTTAACCAGCAGGCTAGCCAGCCTTTAGGGCACACTCCCCAGTGAGAGAAGAGGGAGGTGAAAAGGCCGAGGATCCCCGCTCCCTGTTACGTTTTATGTAGTTTGTGACCAGCAAAGACTCGCCCTGACCCGACCTCCTAGCCTTTCCTCACCTGGTGCTGCTGCCTCTGAGATCCAGACTGAAGGGGCAGCAAAGAAGTGGGCTGTGACCATTGCAGGCCTTCGCACAGGGCTTGGGCGCTGGGCCCTGGGGTCGGCTTCCAAGACAGTTGCTGTTTCAATCCATCATCCGTCCACCCTCCTCAGTGAGCACCCTCCCTGAGAGCTGGACTGGGGGACACGTGAGGCAGGGTCTCTGAGCTCTGTAGGCCTAGCTCCTCCTGGAGCTGGGGCAGTGAGAGGCTGTGGCTGAGGTCGGTCCAGCGAGCCCTGAAACCTTTCTGAGCTCCCGTGTCCGCATCTGTTATAGAGGTTATTAAGGCTCCCATGGGGAAAGGTAAGAACGGCGCTTGCGAAGCATATGGTGCACATCGGAGGGTCTGTTGTAGAGAAGGGAGATGACTTTTTAGACGGCCCTTTATCGCTCCTGGAACCAACGCCTGGGAAAGTGGGCTGGGAAGGCAGCAGGGTGGGTGCAGCTAGACCTCGGGGTGGGGGGCTGGCTGGCTGGGGCTTGTGGGGTGCGAGGGTCTTGGAAAGGGTAGGGAAGCAGTTGCTGCTCTTCCCCGTTGCTCTCTGATGAGTCTAGGCCAGAGGAGGGAGTCTGGCTCGGGTGGGGCTCTGCCCGCAGTCCCACCTCAGCGGTGACTCGGTGTATGTGCCTCTCTTTCTCCTGCAGCTGCTGCCGCTCACCCCGTGTCTTCTGGCCGCTTCCCTCTTTGCTGCCCCTCCCCACAGGCTCCCCCTCTGCACCTCCTGGGGACCGTCATGAATGGTGCCCCTTCCCTGGAGGACGGGGCCTTCCCCTCTCCTCCTCCCTTGCCACCGCCCCCTCCCCCCAGTTGGCGGGAGTTCTGTGAGTCCCATGCCCGGGCCGCTGCCCTGGATTTTGCCCGCCGTTTCCGCCTGTACCTGGCCTCCCACCCCCAATACGCAGGGCCCGGGGCCGAGGCTGCCTTCTCCCGCCGTTTCGCTGAGCTCTTCCTGCAGCATTTCGAAGCCGAGGTGGCCCGGGCCTCTGGCTCCCTCTCACCACCCGTCCCGGCCCCTCTGAGTCCCGGTGTGGAGATCCCGCCACACGACCTGTCCCTTGAGAGCTGCAGGGCGGGCGGGCCTCTGGCTGTGCTGGGCCCTTCTCGATCATCTGAGGACCTGGCCGGCCCCCTCCCTTCCTCGGTCTCTTCCTCTTCTACAACCTCCTCCTCGAAGCCGAAGCTGAAGAAACGCTTCTCCCTCCGTTCAGTGGGCCGCTCCGTCCGAGGTTCGGTCCGCGGCATCCTGCAGTGGCGGGGGACCGTGGACCCCCCCTCCCCGGCCGGGCCCCTGGAGACCTCATCAGGCCCCCCAGTGTTAGGCGGAAACAGCAACTCCAACTCCTCTGGTGGGGCTGGGACCGTTGGCAGGGGGCTGGTTAGTGATGGACCATCCCCGGGGGACAGGTGGACTCACCGTTTTGAGAGGCTGAGACTCAGTCGGGGAGGAGGGACCTTGAAGGACGGAGCAGGGATGGTGCAGAGGGAAGAGCTGCTGAGCTTCATGGGGGCGGAAGAGGCAGCCCCTGACCCAGCTGGAGTGGGCCGGGGCGGAGGGGCAGCTGGGCCTGCCTCAGGGGGAGGAGGGCAGCCTCAGTGGCAGAAGTGCCGCTTACTGCTTCGAAGTGAAGGAGAAGGAGGAGGAGGAAGTCGCCTGGAGTTCTTTGTACCACCCAAGGTGAGACCCAGAGGAGGGGGTGACTGGGAGTGAATGGTTGAACTGCCAAAGTGGCCATCGCCCACATGCATAGCTTGGCTTACTTTGTTTTTTTGTTTGACTTTTATATTTTTATTGATTTCAGAGAGAGAGAGAGAGAGAGAGAGAGAGAGAGAGGTAGAAGCATCAATGATGAGAATCATTGATCAGCTGCCTCCTGCACGCCCCCTACTGGGGATGGAGCCCACAAACGAGGCATGTGCCCTGACCCGGATCCAACCGTGACCTCCTGGTTCACAGGTTGATGCTCAGCCACTGAGCCAGACTGGCCAGGCTTTGGTTTTTAAAGCTAGCTCCTGACTCTGAGCTAGGAGCTGTGGGCAGGACTGAAGGAGGAGTGTTACTCCTTTTTGCCTAATTCCCTTAGGATGTAGAAGGAAAGGTGGATCTCTGGAGGGAAGGGAAAGATGGTCTTTACCCACCAAAGGTCTGGATCTTGTTCTCTTCCAACCTAGGCATCTCGGCCTCGGCTCAGCATTCCCTGCTCTACCATCACGGATGTGCGGGCGACCACAGCGCTGGAGATGCCTGATCGGGAGAACACATTTGTGGTTAAGGTGGGAGCCGTGAGCTCCCCTGCCCCCGTGGCGCACTCCTGTTGGGGAGAAAGCATTCAGTACAGAACAGCAAGGGGCATTGGTGGAAGGAGGTGCATGCACGTCGGGTTCCTTGAGCGTAGGTCCCTGAAGCTACAGCCCTTCTGGGAGCGGGGGGAGAGGCAGGATGCTTGTGTTCTCATTAGGGGTGCCTTAGGCCCTAGGAACTGCAATGCGGATGGACCTCCTCTTGTCCCATAGGTGGAAGGCTCCTCAGAGTATATCCTGGAGACAGCTGATGCCCTACATGTGAAGGCCTGGGTGTCTGACATCCAAGAATGCCTGAGCCCGGGGTGAGGAAACCAGGGGCTGGGGTGGGAGCAGCCTGTCCTCTCACCTGGTGACATTCCTACCAGCACCATTTTCCCTGTCTCTGCAGGCCCTGCCCTGCTACCAGTCCCCACCCCATGACCCTCCCACTGGCCCCTGGGGCCTCATTTCTTACAAGAGAGAACACAGACAGCCTGGAACTGCCCTGCCTGAATCACTCAGAGAGTCTGCCCAGCCAGGATCTACTGCTGGGACCCAGCGAGAGCAACGACCGCCTGTCACAGGGTAAGGTAGAGCCTTAGAGAGCTGTGAACCTCAGACCTGCCGTGTAAGACCCCCTGCTTTGGGGCTCCAGGCCCTCTCCCTCTCTCCAGCGTAAACCCTTCCCTGCCTCTCAGCTACCCACCCCCACCCACCAAATGTTTGTCTTTAGTCCCAGAACATGCTAAGCCACAGTTTCACCACCCCACACAAGCTCCGAGGAAACTCCTAGCCTACCTTCTCTGCCCAGCCTTGTCACCTTTCCCGTAAGCCTGTGCAGACCACCACTCTGGCTGCAGATACGGTTCTCGTCTCCAAGCTTCCAGAACACTTTGTACACATCTTTGTTTTGCTCTGACTCTGTGTCTCTGTGCATGTGTCAACGATACCCATTTTCTTTAATTGTACTTCTTAGCCTGACTAAGCACGTGCATACCCTTACCCACACACATAAACACAGAGACTTGTAAATCTGCCTGATACCAGCTCACCTTTCTAGACTCCACTACGCCCTTTCCTCATGACCCTCCATTCTGAGTTTCAGGGTCACAGTGCCTAGTATATAACTATAGGCTGTGTTCGATGAGTAAACTGAATGATAGAATCTTAAAGCTAGAACAGACCCTACAAGCCGTCAGTTCTAATCCCCTCTGTTCTTAGGCAGCTAACACCGGGAAGAGAAATGGCTTTCCCAGTGTCACCTGAGCGTCACTAATAAAGATGGGCTATGCCAGCGTGATGCCTGAGCCACTGTGCTCGGACTCATCTGAGCGGTGACCGTGTGCAACATTCCCGCCTGCCACTCGGCAGATATTCGGGAATGCCCTCGTACCTGCCTGGCTCTTTGCTAGGCTCGGGCAAGGTGCGGGGTGCAGGCATGCCTGAAATTAGCTCCTTGCCCTCCATGGGCTCACAGTCTAGCTGAGCAGACAAGACATCTAAAAAGCGGGACTTTAAAATGGAGAGTTTGTGCTTAGTGTTCTCTGAGCAGCACAAGCAAGAAGAAAGTGCCTTGGGAGCTCAGAGGAGGAAGAGAATCAGGGCTGGAAGGAGGATTTAAAAATATATATATTTTTTCATTGATTTGAGAGAGGAAAGACAGAAACATCAATAATGAGAGGGAATCATTGATTGGCTACCTCCTGCACGTTGGACCGAGCCCGCAACCCAGGCATGTGCCCTTGACCGGAATCAAACCTGGGACCTGTTGGTCCGCAGGCCGATGCTCTATCCACTGAGCCAAACCGGCCAGGGCCTAGAAGGAGGATCTTTGAGGCCCCTGAGAGCTGGCTTTGTCCTAGTGACCAAAGAAAGGACCCCCCCCCCCTTTTTTATTTTGCCAGGGCCTGGGCAGGACCCCCATTTAAAGAAAAATGTTTTTATTGATTTCAGAGAGGAAGGGAGAAGGAGAGACAGATAGAAACATTAATGATGAGAGAGACTCATTGATTGGCTGCCTCCTGCATGCCCCCTACCAGGGCTGGAGCCTGTAACTGGACATGTGCCCTGATGGGAATCTATCCATGACCTCCTGGTTCATGGGTTACTGATCTGTCACTGCTCTTAGATTTGAAAGGGAAAAAAAATTCCTGTCTTTTAATCTTTAGTCTCAATATTTTTTCCCAACTTCAGGCTAAAAATGGAATCCAAGAAATGGAATGTTGTTCTCTAGAATCTGACTGGATCTATTTTCATCCTGATGCTTCTGGAAGAATAATACATGTTGGCCCAAATCAGGTCAAGTGAGTATTTTCATTAGTTATTTTAAAATTAAAAGTAGCTTTTGGTAGCATTTACTGGGATCTTTATTTTTGTACTAGCTAACTACTGAGCAAATTATGGAAATAATTAGCTGCCTATAGAGTGCTTCCTCAGAGACTGACATCTGGAAAACCTGACTATTCCCTCAGCCTCATCATTACTGTTTATAAATATTATCTTTGAGTAAGTTCTTCGATGGATGATATAAAAGTAAAGAAGATGGCAGATTGGCTCATCCTCATCAGGTCTTAGTTCTCCAGGATTAATGAGAACAAAGATGATTTATCTTTGTTCTAAATAACAGCCTTACCATAGGAGAGGTAGCAGATTGTTTGAAGTAAACCTTGTTAACCCACATCTTCCAAGAGTTGTCCTCTCGCCGAAACCGGTTTGGCTCAGTGGATAGAGCGTCGGCCTGCGGACTGAAAGGTCCCAGGTTCGATTCCGGTCAAGGGCATGTACCTTGGTTGCGGGCACATCCCCAGTAGGGAGTGTGCAGGAGGCAGCTGGTCGATGTTTCTCTCTCATCGATGTTTCTAACTCTCTATCTCTCTCCTTTCCTCTCTGTAAAAACTCAATAAAATATATTAAAAAAAAAAAAAAAGAGTTGTCCTCTCCTTCCTTGAAACCGTCTTCATTTGGCTTCTCTGACACAGTTCTCCTAAATGTGTCCCCCTCTCTGAGATCTGCCCTTCTCAGTATACGTCATGCTCCTCTACTCAAACTTTGTTAGAAGTTCTCAGGACTTGGTCTTCTCACTCTTTTTCTCTCGCTCCAGAATTCTGTATTCCCTTGGCTTCAAAGATCGTGTATACAAAATTCCAAAAATGTTATTCTAGCCCAAATCTCTCACCTAAGATCATGTTAGAAATCTGGAATCATTCTTGGCACTTTCTGACCTTGTCTTTCTTTCATCAGG